>NC_090922.1:343210322-343542822 GCF_040938575.1 Ambystoma mexicanum
AAAGGTCACTAATGTTTAATTGCACTCTGTGTGAGAGCTGAACCGTTAAAGTGCTGGTACTCTGCAGCTCCAAAACCTGCCGCAAGGGGCACAAAACATCAGAAAACTACAATAAATGATCTGAGATGTAAGTAGTTCGCCACCAGCTTTTTCTTTAAACAGACTTACTCGCAAGAGCAAATAAAAAAGACCCCCCCCCCCCAACTAGTTTTAACTAAGCTTCAATGAAGATATACAATAAGCAGCCCTGTCAAAACAATTAGCTCAAATAGTGTCATGGATATGTTGTGTGTTAAGTAAACAAGTCAGAGAAGAAGGAAAGATAAACTAACGTTTCAACTTAAATTATACGGTTGCTATCAAAAGTGTTCTTTTCTGTCAGCACTTGAGCAAGATTACAGAGCATGTAAAAGAAACATTGCAAAACACTGCCCCCTGGTGTTAAATATATATATATATAGCGGCCGTGTAGTTATGGTTAAGTTGCTCAACTCATAGGAAGAGCACTTTTTGGGCAGCTTATAACTTTGCTCCACCTGGCCGAATCCTAACCAACTTTGCAAAAAAAAGTATATGGCCCGCTCTGAATTTTTTTGGAAACTTTGCTGGGGGCTTCTCAAGGGGGGCAAAGTTATAGGGAGGGGTCCCAAAATCTTTTTTTCTCCATAAACATAATGGAAAAATATTTAGCTTATGCCTACAGCCCAAACCGCTTGACGGATTTTCACCAAATTTGCGCCAGGAGTGGCGGATTGGCCCGGAAAGCGTGCCTTTGTACATTTGGTTTATATCCGTCCAGTAGTTTATTTTAAAATGACCAAAAAGTAGGTCCAAAAAAATTAGTGATATTGGGTTCGGTCCGCAGAACCATTTCCCTGTTCGGTCAGCGGACAGGCGTCTGAATGGCCTAGAGGGTACCGTGATGTCCGCGGACATCGGACGCACCCACTGATTGGATGGTGAAAAGAGTGAAGTGCGTCAGGTTTTTGGAAACGCCCGCCATGTTGGATTTGCGGACACCGCGGTAGAAATATATAAAAAAACACATTGCACTTGTCAAACTTATCAAACAATATCTGGGGGGTGCGGGGTGAGGAGGATGGGATGGGATATGGCCGTAAGAAGCCACAAAATTGGTGTTTTTCACCTCCGAAGTCTGCAAACATTCCGGATGTTCGGGGGCAGTCCTGTAGTGGTCGCGAACACTTCAGATGTCCGGGTATATCTATGCCTATTTTCGCATTACAGGGTTGGTGAAAAGCAGTGTTTGGATGGCTTATAACTTTGGCGCCACTCAATGAAACCGCATGAAAGTTTGGAATTCTATTCTAGACTTGATACTGAATGGTCTTGGAAAGTGTGCAGCTGTTTTGTCAAGAGGGAACAAATTTAGAGGAGTGGTCCCAAAATATTGTAAAGACTTATAAATCTGGTGCAGTTTGACGAATCTGCACAAAAGTTTGCAAATCAATATTAAATCTAGATATAAATGTTTTTGTAAAGTTTGGTGGGATTTACCCAAGAGGGCGCTAAATTAGAGGGGGGTCTCAACATTTTGAGATGGCTTATAACTTTGTTGCTGCCATTTGACGAATGTTGACAAAAGTTCTCAGAAAGATTATAGACCCAACCTTTAAAAATGTGTGTAAAGACTGAATGGATTTTGTCAAGTGGGAGCTAAGTAATATGACTATTATATGTACAAACATTTTGACACTTTTGAAAAAATAAAACATGGGCAGATTTCAAGCAAACGTGGGTAAGATGCATTGGCAAGGACTTTAAAGCATGGATTTGCAAATGTGCCCGTGTTTTATTTTTTCACAAGTGTCATAATGTAGGTACAAACAATAGATATACCTTTGGTGACTGAGGCATAGCCTGTGGCCAGTCAGTGGCCAGATTGTCCGGGTCATGGTATAAGGTCATGACCCGGACAATCTGGCTACTGGGCATGACTGTGAGTGACAAAAAATGGTGTCAAAGTGCCCATGTCCACCTGGGACCGGCTATGTGGTAAAGTTATTAGAATGTAGTATAGGTTTGAAAGGGAAAAAATGTGCTTGTGATAATATGGTCATTGTGTTCTGACTTTGCCTTCTCCAGACTGCCATAGAAAGGGAAGAGGGGCTCTGTACAGAGCCCGGCCTTCTCTTTCCATGGTGGCTATCTTGGAAAAGGATTTTCCTTCCTACAGCGGGACGCTGCAGGTGTCCCGCTGTAGAAGAAAAAACTATTTTTTAGCACCACAGGGTCCTGCTTTGTGAACAAGGGGTGCTAATGGCCTTTATCCCCCATTGCAGGGGCTGCAATGGAGGATGAATGATAAGTTACTCACCGTAGTGACCAACATACTCTTTGTTAGGCAGAGAGCTGTGCAGTTCCCTTAGGGACCACTGCAAAAGATTTAAGACTACAGGTGTTGGCAGTAAACCCACTTGGTAGCAGTCTGTACCACCCAGATGTACCTGGTAGCTGTGGCTGAGCAGTCAGACTTCCCTCAAGAAGAGTTAGGCAGTATGCAAAGTATACACAATAGGCACTCAGATACAACAATACAAGCAAACACTGACCAGAGCTTTGGTATCAAAGTATATAATTATTTATTTAAAATCACTGTTGAAAACACTCCAGCACTCTTATTGTAAAATATTCTAAACACAGTTACTATTATAATAAATACACTCCTTTTTCCTTATCAGATAAGTCACTGTAAAACACCACTTATTTTCATACAGAGGTGAGCGCTTAACTAGATGGCACTCCAATAAGTTTGTGAGAAAGGGAGGGAAAAAGACAGAATATGGAAAGGTACACCACTCTAGGGTTCAGGACCACTGTTAACAAGGCAGGAAGAAGAGCAAAAAGTCACTGGTGAGCCAAAGTGCAAAGGCTGGGCCCACTCTTAGAGAGAGCAGAGCACAAATGCACCCAAGATCACACAGTTACACTAGGCTTAGAAAGTCTTGCAGAGGGTTCAAAAAGAGTTTAGAGAGGCTTAGGAACAAGTTACTTACCTGTAACTGTTGTTCTCCAGCATGGGTCTGGCATGGATTCACATGCTCATGAATATTCCCCGTCGTCAGGCTGGGAATCCTCGGTAAAGAAAAAAACCAGTATCAGTTTCGTTTCTGATCTGTCTTTCGTAGTAATAACCAATCACTGGTCTCTGCGTCATACTGACCACAGCCAATGACTGCCCTCTACCTAAGCACCGCCTCTGGCAGCCATCTTCAGATTTGGAAGCACGTGAAGTGGCAGTATGACCAAGTGAAGAGCCGCAGAGGGGTAGGCGGGAGGGTTCGCATGTGAATCCATGCCAGACCCATGCTGGAGAACAACAGTTACAGGTAAGTAACTTGTTCCTTCTCCAGCATGGGGTCTGGCATGGATTCACATGCTCATGAATAAAGAATACATAGCAGTACACACATGCACAACCACGGGAGGTGGCAAAGGCTCAACATTAAGCATTGCATCAAACTCAACATTAAGCATCTTACCTCCTCACCAGGCTCACCTCAGGCGAACAGGTTGCGCAGCACTGCTTGGCCGACCCTGGACTCCTCCCTGGAATCCCGATCGACGCAGTAGAACTTCGTGAAGGTGTGCGTCGACCTCCACGTAGCAGCCCTGCATATGTCCAGCAGGGGCACACCAGAAAGGAACGCCGTGGTAGCTGCGATCGCTCTGGTGGAATGGGCTCTCGGACGGCCGGGCAGCGGTCGGTTTGCCAACCGATGACAGTACATGATACAGCCGGAGAGCCATCTGGAAATGGAAGCCTTCGAGAGAGCCTTCCCCTGATTGACAGGTCCAAAGTTCACA
Organism: Ambystoma mexicanum; assembly: GCF_040938575.1. Classification (NCBI taxonomy): domain Eukaryota; kingdom Metazoa; phylum Chordata; class Amphibia; order Caudata; family Ambystomatidae; genus Ambystoma; species Ambystoma mexicanum. The sequence continues at coordinate 343,214,151 of NC_090922.1, forward strand.
AAGAGTTGTGACGTCTTCCGAAAACACTTCGTGCGGTCCACGTAGAACTTCAGCGCTCTAGCCACATCCAGCGAGTGCAAAGTCCTCTCAGCCGGCGACGAAGGCGACGGGAAGAACACAGGCAACACCAAGGGTTCGTTGAGATGGAAGTCCGACGGTACCTTGGGCATGAAGGAGGGGTGCGTCCTGAGCACTACCCTCGTGTCGTGAAAAGTCAAGTATGGGGCCTTGCAGGAAAGGGCCTGGATCTCTCCCACCCGTCGTGCGGAGGTGATGGCCACAAGAAACGCTGTTTTCCACGACAGAAACTTCAACGGGGCCGAGTACAGAGGCTCGAACGGAGGTCCCATGAGCTTGGTCAGCACCACGTTGAGCTCCCACGCCGGGGCCGGAGCCTTCACCGGCGGGAACGATCTGAACAGTCCCTTCATGAACTCTTTCACCAGACGATGAGACCACAAGGACGTCCGCCCCGTGGTTCTGGTGTATCGGGAGATCGCAGCAAGATGAATCTTGATGGACGCGTGTGCCAGTCCAGCTTTGGCCAGCGTCAGCAGGTACGGCAGTACTTGAGGAGCCGTAATCCGTAGAGGGTTAATCTTCTGTGCGTGGCACCAGACAGAGAACCTCTTCCATTTGTGTCCGTAGCATTTAAGAGTCGAGGACGCCCTGGCCTTTGCAAGAACCTCTCTGCAGTCGGCCGGTATGTCGTATCCTCCAAACTCTAGCGCTGCAGGAGCCAGGCCTGCAAGTTCAGCGATTTCGGGTCGTGGTGGAGGATGGCGCCTCCTTCCCTGGAGAGCAGATCCGCGTCCACCGGCAGCTTGATTGGCGGGGACGCTGACAAGTCCAGAAGGTCCGGGAACCATATCTGCCTCTGCCACACAGGTGCGACGAGGATCATCCTGCACCGTGACCTCTTGAGCTGGTTGACGAGCCGGATTAGCAGTGGCAAAGGAGGGAACGCGTAGAGGAACAGGCCCTCCCAGGGGAACGAGAAAGCATCGCCCATGCTCCTCGCCTGGGGAAACCTGCTGGCGAACCTCCGGCACTTGGAGTTCGTCACCGTCGCGAACAGGTCGATCTGGGGTGTGCCCCACCGTCGGAAGAGGCGATCCACTAGATCCTGCCGTAGTTCCCACTCGTGGCACGAGCGCAGCTCCCTGCTGAGTGAGTCGGCGATGGTGTTTTTTATCCCTGCCAGATGAAACGGCACCAGAGACATCCCTTGGGCGACTGCCCAATGCCACAGGTCCTGCGCCTCCTTGGACAGTGCTGGGGATCTGGTTCCGCCCTGTTTTCTGATGTAAAACATGGTGGTGGTGTTGTCGGTGAAGATCCTCACCACCTTGCCCTTGAGGGACGGAAGGAAGGACCTGAGGGCCCAAAACACTGCACGGAGCTCCAGGACGTTGATATGTAAGGATTTCTCCGTCGGGAGCCAAAGGCCTCTTGCGTGCAGATTTCCGGTGTGCGCTCCCCACCCTTCCAGGGAGGCATCCGTGGTCACTGTCTCCTGGTGGGCTGGGGTCTGGAAGTCCATGCCCGCCGTCAGATGCGCGCGGGTGCCCCACCACCGGATCGCTCGTCGGAAACTCTCGTCGAGTGTGATCCTTTCCTCGAAGCTGCCCGTCGTTTGGATCCAGCGCGCGTCCAGGAACTCCTGCAACGGGCGCATCCGGAGCCTGCACATGGGAATGAGGTAGATGCAGGAAGACATCATTCCGAGGAGGGACTTGATGGACCTCACCTTGGCCGCGTCGGCCACCAACATCCGCTGCACCTTGCCCAGGATGGTCCTGGTCCTCTCCTCCGACGGGGAGGCCAGAAGGGACACTGTGTTGAGCCTCGCTTCCAGAAACAGAGTGTCTTGCGCGGGTACCAGGTGGGATTTGGCGTAGTTCGCGGAGAATCCCAGGTCCGTGAGAAGTTGGACGGTCCTTGCCGTGTGAACCACGGCGAGCTCCCTTGTCTTGGCTCGGATGAGCCAGTCGTCCAGGTAGGGGTAGACGTGGATCCCTTTGCGGCGCAGCTGAGCCGCCACCGGTGCGAGGCACTTGGTGAACACCCTGGGTGCCGACCGTAGACCGAAGGGGAGGGCTTTGAACTGGTAATGACGCCCTTGGACCACAAACCTGAGGAATTTTCGGTGCCCCTTCAAGATGGGAATATGGAAGTAGGCATCCTCCAAATCCAACGACGACAGGAAGTCTCCTTCCTCCAGCTGACCCAGGACGTGCTGGAGGGTGACCATCCGGAACTTTTGCGCCTTGATGAACTTGTTCAGACGTCGCAGGTCCAGGATGGGGCGCCATCCCCCCGTCTTCTTCTTCACGAGGAAGTATCTCGAGTAGACTCCGGAGCCCCGAAGCCTCTTTGGGACGAGTTCGATGGCGCCCTTCTTGAGCATCGCCTTCACCTCCAGGAGAAGTTGAGGGACTTGAAGTTCTTTCCTGGCCACGGGGGGGACGCGCGGACACTTTCTTTGAAACTCGAGCGCGTGGCCCCGGGCCAAGGCTTCCAGCACCCAACGGTCGGTGGAGATGGATTCCCACACGCTGACGAAGCTCGCCTGCCGGCCTCCCACCGGGGTGCTTCGGTGGGGGCCCGAACCCCCGGCCGGTTCAATCCTGCTTCGACGAGGCTTTAGCGCCTTGTCCTTGGCGACGACGGCGGGGTCCGCCAGACTTGCCTCGTCCTCTGTAGGCCTCCTGAGACGACGAGCGGGCCGCTTGACGGTAGGAGGAGAAACCGCCGCCGGAACCTTTGGAGGCGCCCTTGCCTCCGCTGCTCCGAAAGGGCGTCCGTCGTTGTTGCAGAACTCCAAGGGCCCGGGCCGTCTCGGTGTCCGCTTTAATGGCCTGAAGGGAATCGTCCACTGTTTTCCCAAACAGGTTGTTCCCATCGAAGGGCATGTCCAGGACTCTGGTCTGAACGTCTTGACGGAAGTCCGTAGCCTTGAGCCATCCACGCCGCCTAAGGCAAACGCCGTTGCCCAACTGGCGGAACCCAGTGTCGGCGATGTCCGTCGCAACGGTAATGGCGTGGTCCGAAGCCACCTCACCTTCCTGCAGGATCTCCAGGGCCTCTGCCCTCTTGTCGTCTGGCAAGAAGTCCAGCAGGGGAGCCAGTTTGTACCAGAGCTCCCTGTCGTATCGGGCCACGATAGCCAAGGCGTTGGCAGCTTTAATCGTCGTCGCTGCAGACGAGATGAGACTGCGTCCTATAGCGTCCAATTTCTTTCCCTCGCCGTCCGGTGGGGAAGTCGATGTGGAGGCCGCACCCCCCCCGCTTTTTTCCTGGCCGCCGCGGAGACGACGGAGTCCGGGGTAGGCTGCGCCCGGAGGCACAGGGGGGCCGTGTCCGGGACCCGGTACTTTTTCTCGTACCGGTCTCTTCTAGCTGGCGTCGTGGAAGGGTTCTTGAGGAGGGTGAGGCCCTCATCCCAAATGTCGTCCAATAGAGGCACCGCGAGGACCGTCTTCCTCTTGGCCTCGCGCCGCTGATAAAGGAAACCTTCCTTCTTCTTCTCCTCAGGGCAGAGTTGGAAAAGCTCGGATGCCCTGGCGATCATTGAGTGGAACGATCCAATCTCGTCGGGCGGAGAAGCCCTGGTGGGAGGCGACGACGGTACATCCTCGTCGTATACCTCGTCGTCCGTACCCGTCGCTGCCGTGTCAGTCCCCGTATCATCCCCTCGGGTGGACGGGGAGGAGGGCTGGAAGGGGCGCGACGGCTGAAAAGGAGGTGGAGGGTGGATCCTTCTTTTCTTGGTAGGGGGAACACCAGAAGGTCCCGGTTCTGGGTCCCCCGACGGGAGAGGTTCCGTCGGCAACGGTAGTCTCGTCCTTATCTCTGAGCATAAGGACTGTATAGTCAACAAAATGGCCGCCGAGTTGTCTCGCGGCGCTGGCAGAGGGGAATCCGACGGGCGATCAGGGGCCCCGTCGGTACCCTCGACGATGTGGTCGTCCCCTGCGTCGGGATCCATCCCGACGGGCCGGTCTTCTTCCACGCCGAGGCCGTGGCTTAAGACCTCGACCAGCTCCTCCTCCGAGGTTGAGGCCGAATCTACGACGACGCCCTGCCCCCCTTTTTTCTTCCCCACGGGGGATTTCACGGGGGTCCTATCGATGGGCACAAAAGAGGACTCCCTCCGAGGTGGCTGGGAGACTCTGAGCCCCGAGGTCGCCACCACTGGTGTAGCCTCCACAGGCTGAGCCAGGGCCGCCGCGACAGTTTCGATAGAGGGCTTGGCCGGATGGAATAAGGCCTTCACCACCTTAGGTGCGCTCACTGCCTTATCCTTGAGGGGGGGGACACTGCCTCGCTCCCCCTCCGCCTTCGAGCTCGACCGGGGCCTCTCCAGGAGCTTCGCCGGGTGCTCGGCCTTCCTCTTACCCGACCCAGAGCGTTGGCTCGTGGTTGATGGTGCCGGGGAGGGTGCGCCCTGCCTGGCGCCCGTAGAGCTCGACCGTTCGGCGCTCCCGGTGCCAGCGGACTCGCGGTGCTTGGCCTTATGTTGGACCCCCGTCGCCGGGGCGTCCTCAAAAGTCTTAGAAGACCGCTCGGATTTCTTCCTCTTCTTCTCGCCGGACGGGTTCTTCCCTTCTAGCCAGTTGGCGAGATGTTGATGGCGGTCCTTCATGGTCCGCTCCGACATGTTGCCGCAAAACGCACAGTCCTTCTCCACGTGCGTCTTGTCCTCATGTAGGCAGTAAAGACAAAAAGAGTGTTCGTCCTCCTTGAAGACGTTCTGCAGCTGGCATCCAGGGCAGACCCTGAACAGCTTTCTGGGCGTCGAGCTTCCCTTCTCCTGGGCCATGACCGGGCCTGAGAAACTTCTGGAGTCCTCCAAAAGCGTAGCTCGACGAAATCTTCACCCTTGAGGGGCGCAGACGAATCCGAAACGGGTCCCCGTTGATCGGATGGAGAGTCGGTGGAGCTTGAGGCTCTTTTGACCGAAAAAAACGAAATTTTTGAGAAAAAACGTGAAAAAATAGCACTAACGCTCGAGAGCAATAGCACGAGGATCCCAACACATGAACGTGCGGTAAAAATCTGAAGATGGCTGCCAGAGGCGGTGCTTAGGTAGAGGGCAGTCATTGGCTGTGGTCAGTATGACGCAGAGACCAGTGATTGGTTATTACTACGAAAGACAGATCAGAAACGAAACTGATACTGGTTTTTTTCTTTACCGAGGATTCCCAGCCTGACGACGGGGAATATTCATGAGCATGTGAATCCATGCCAGACCCCATGCTGGAGAAGGAAAGTTTAGCCAGTGTGTCCCAGGCTAACCCAGGTTCGAAAGCCGGGGGCTAAATCTACCCCGTACAGTCGGTAGCAAGGGAAGCCAGGCGGGACACGGTACCTTAAGTGGGACGGATCCTCCAGCAGTGGCAGTTGTTCCTGGCAGTGGGTGCAAGTCGCGTCGTCGTCCAGGGGAAGAGAAGATCTCGACTTGGAGGAAAGATGAAGGTCGTTGCACTACCAGGGAAGAAACCAGCCGCAGGGTTTTCCGGTTAAAGGTGGTACTTTTGTTTCGCGGTCGTGGTAAAACGTGGTATCCCGGTTGCCGGGGTGCTTGGCACAGGCAAGGCGGCCACGAGGTACGTCGGGAAGGCGAAAAGACGGTGAAACTGGTTATCCCCACCAGTCAAAGGAAGAAGACTCTCCGGCGGGAGATCTCCTCTGTCGTTGGGAAAAAGTGGTGAGACGGTCCAGCAGGGCTCCACCGGTGGTGGTGTCGTGGCAGGTCGGCTCAGCTTCTCCCTCGTCGGATTCTTAGGTCCTGTGGCGACTTCTGAAGTTCCAGTCCCCAAAGCCCTGCTTTTATGCAGCAAACCCCCATTCACTCAGCCTAGCTGTCACTCAAACATGCTAAGTGGTGAGCCAGCCGGCTCACCACTTGGGCCAATCAGGATGGAGTGCGACTTGAGTTGCCTAGGCAACTCAGTTCAGGGTGCCTAAATTCCCCTCCACCCCTCCTAAGTACCCCAGACAGAGGGGCACCACTTTGGAGGGCTTCTGTGGAGAAGCCCGCCAAAAAGTGGAACAAAGGGCTCGACTTGGATTGGAGTCAGAGAAGAGAGAACACAAACGCCATTTTAGAATCAAGTTTTGGCAAAAAATACCAACCGGAGAATTAATATTAATTCAATAAACCGGCGGTATGTTCGAGGCTACCGTAAATAATTAAATAAAGATAGTAGCCTAAAACAATGGGAAATCCCATAGGAAAATATTCGCGGTTCAATATAAAAAGTAGTATCCATTGCCACCTGCCAAAACTCGATCAGGGGGGGATGGAGACGTGCCCCCTCGACTAACAGACCCTGGGGCACTTAAATTGCCCCAGCCAGTACGTCCACAATATGATGGTGTGTACTGGTTCTGTTCAGAATGTAAGACTAGTAAAGTCAATGGTGACTTTACATGCCCTGGGAGACAGTAGTCAGTCCCAGGGTATGGAGTCTATACTGGGGGGTCACTATGACACCCTTGTGTTACTGCACTGAGGGTGCTGTGTAACACACATCACAAAAACACATGAAGCCCTATGGAATAAAAGACCCCATAGCCCATTAAACACATCTAGATTCAAAGAAACACACTCAAATCATGCCCAAGAGTGAGGGTAAAAGAGTCTCACTCTTGGCAGGAGAAAAAAATAAACCCCAAAAATCCAGCAAAGCTGCTGGGGGACTCACTAGGTTAGGAAATTCAGCCTAAACAGAAAATTCTTCCTAACACTCTTAGTCCCCTTTCCTCCATACTGTACGGACGTCCCTTCCTGGGGACGGGAGACAGAACCTTTTTCAGCAGAAAAACCTTCTTCCCCATTAAATTTAGAGGGGTGCGGCACTGGGAGCATGCGCTACCCTGACTCCGCCCACCAGCGCTACTCCTCAGTCCCCGTTGACGCATGGACAATGTTTATTACTGCCTAATGACAGCAATATTATTAGAGGGGAGCCTTGTGGGACGTATGGAGGAAAGGGGACTAAAGACTAAGAGTATGTTAGTCACTACGGTGAGTAACTTGAAATTACTCTTACGTCCCATCCCCTTTCCTCCAAACTGTATGTGCGAATACAACTGAATGTAGCCCCAGGGTGGACAGGAGACCCTCCTTAAGCAACCTAGTTCCTTAGAACTGCCTGTCCGAAGGCTGCGTCTGACTTAGAGCCGGCGTCCAAACAGTAATGCTTACAGAAAGCTGAAGGGGTGGCCCAGGTGGCTGCCCTGCTTATGACCTGCCACAGAACCTGCAGCTAGAATGCGATGGCCGTGGCCTTGGCCCTGACAGCATGGGCATGCATCTTGGCTGCCAGAGGCTTGCGCTGCCCCCGATAGGCCTCTTTAATGGCCACAGCCATCCACCTTGCGATGGAGGCCTTGGATGCCTGATAGCGGGGTCTGGAGCTCCCAAAGGTGACAAAGAGTGTGTCCGACTTGCGGAACCCCTTGGTCCTATCCAGCTAGAATTTTAGAGTGTGTCTGACATCCAGACAGTGTAAGACTCTCTGAGCCTCGTCCTTGGGTTCAGCGAAGAATGTAGGTAGGATTACTTCCTCATTTAGATGGAACGTGGAGGGTACCTTGGGTAGGAATGCCGGGTGAGTCAGCAGGACCACCTTATCCCTGTGGAAAGTGGTATAGGGTTCTGAAGTCACCAGACCCTGGATCTCGCTGACTCTGCAAGCGGAGGTGAGACCTACTAGCAGAGCTGTCTTGATGGTGACCAGCCTGATGTCCCAGACGCCATTGGCTCAAGGCGTTTGTGCGCCTGGCGCCCAACACCTCAATGATGTCCCACACCGGGTGTGGCTTTTGATGGGCGGGTAAAGCCAAGAGAAGCCTGCCAGATGTTTCTTGACTATCGGGCTGGAAGAGAAGACCTTCTCCTCCAAATTTCTGTAGGCCACTATGGCTGCAAGATAGGTGCGACATGTGTCCACCTGTACGCCTAAGTGGGCAAGGTGTGCTGAGAAAGAGAGCACATCGTCCATTGTGCAAGTCAGGTGGTTGATCTCCTTATAGTCTGCCCAGTGACAGAACATGCTCCATTTACTCCTGTACTGGCTCTTAGTGGCTTTGTTCCTAGCGCCCTGGATGATTTCCAGGTTAGCCTGAGATAGGTCCAGGTGCTTGAGGGTGATCTGTTCAGGAACCACGCTGCAAGGGCTAGCTTCTGAGGAGCGGGGTGGAGAACCCTGCCCCCCTGCTAGGACAGGAGAGGTGCTGGGCCCAGCGGAAGATGAATGGGTGGTTTGTCCGAGAGGCTGAGCAATTCGGAGAACCACGATCTCGCCAGCCACCAAGGTACTATCAATATGACGCTGAGGTGACAAGCTTCCATTATCTTGCGGAGTACCCTGGGGATCAGGGGTGTGGTGGAAAAGCATAGGCTGTCATTGAATCTGCATGGCGTCGCCCAGGAGGCCGGGGCATATGCCCTACCAAGGCGCGAACTGATGGCACTTCCTGTTCTTCCAGGAGGCAAATGGATCCACCTGAGGATAGCCCCATGTGTTGAAAACCATCTGCGGTACCTGGTTGTTCAATTGCCACTCGTAATTGTCCGACCCCAGCCTGCTGAGTCTGTCCGCTTCCAAGCTGGCCTCCCTTGGGATTCCCACATACTGACCGCTAGGTTGCACAGCGGAGTGGACCTGGTACCCCCCTGCTTGTTGACATAGTACATGCTGGTGGAGTTGTCGGTCTGGATTAGGATGGTCCTGCCCTCAATGAGCAGAAGGAAGGCCCTGAGGTCTAGCAAAATGGCTCTGAGCTCCAGCCAGTTGATATGAGACTCCTGCTCCCGCCGGATCCAGACTCCATGGACGCTGTGGCTGTCCAGAGTGGCTCCCCAGCCCTCTAAGGAGGAGTCCGTAGTAATGGTGACCTGCAGAGTCTGCTGCCGGAAAGTCCTGCTCGTCCGCAGATTGCAGTCCTTGTATCACCACTTGAGGTCCGAGTAGAGAAAAGGCGGTATGCTGACCAGCTCCGCTTAGGTGCCCTTCTCCTGATTCCACAAAGCTGCAAAGTGCAACTGCATTCTCCTCATTTGGAGCCTTGTGTGTGGCACGGCCAAGAGGACTGCTCCGCTGCCATGATACCCAGTAAGTGCTGGTACCACCAAGCGAAAGTCACTGATCTTGAAAGGAAGTGTGTAGTGGCCCTCTTGACAGCCGTAATCTTGTCCTCGGAGGGAAATACTTTCTCGGAGCTTGTATCCCAGATGAGGCCCAGTAAGGTGAGGGTCTGCGTGGGCTGCAGCAGAGACTTCTTTAGGTTGATGTTAAACCCCAGGTCGTGGAGTGTACTCATGAGCGTGGAGAAGTGTGGACACCCCCCTCCAAGGATCTCGCCCTGACGAGCCAGTCATCCAGGTGCAGGTAGACATGGTGGCCCTGTGCCCCGAGGAGGGCTGCCAATGCATTCATAAGTCTAGTAAACCCCCTGGGGGCTGAGTTGAGGCCAAAGGGTAGTACCTTTTATTGGAAATGACAGCCCATGATCCTGAAGCGTAGGAAAGAGCGATGGGGCCGCCAAATCGGGACGTGTAGGTTGGCGTCCTTCAGATCCAGGGAGTACATCCAATCTCCCTTGTCTAGTGTCTCTGCAATGAGTGCGGGCATAACCCTCTTGAATTTCAGAAGAGGGAGGGAGAGGTTGAGGGTGGAGAGGTCCAACACAAATCTCAGGCCAGCCTGGTTCTTTTTAGTATGGCGAAAATCCTGGAATAGAAGCCTAATCCTCTCTGGGAGGTTGGTACTTCTTCCACTGGCTGGCTCTTGACGAGCGATTGGATCTCCGCCAACAGAGTTGCCATCCCAATCTTTGGGAGCAGAGGGGAGGAAGGAGGAGAGGGAGGTATAGGTAGGCGGTAACCGTGGATACTACTGAGAGGATGCAAGGGTCCGCGAGGTTCTGGTGCCAAAATTGCACGTGAGAGGCTAGCCTGCACCCACTGGAGACACGTGGACCCGGAGGGACACGTCATGCCTTTTTGCTCTCTGAAGCTGCTGCTGAGGAGGGTGACTGGAAGAAGCCCTTGCTCCCCCCTTTTTGTTGCTTACGCCCGTGCTGTTTCGGCAAGCGGTCAGGTAGTCTCGATCTCCGTTCCTGGAATCCTGCCAAACATCTGCCCCTTATCGGAGCATTGTTGCGACAGGGTCTACCCCTTGGGCATGGCTTTCGTAAGAATAGATAAAGACTTTGCGGTTTTCAAGCTGTTCTTCTTCTTATCCAATTTCTCATCGTTGGTAGAGTGGAAGAGGTCACTATCCTCAAAAGGAAGGTCCAATATGCGATCCTGCACTGGGGGTGGATTCGACGGAGCCTGCACCAGGGGCTGTGCTGGGGCCTGTGGTGCCAGAGCCATGTGAGGAATGACTATAGGCACCGGTGGAGTGACCGGAGGGAGCGATTCCCTGACTGCATCCCTTAGGATGGCCCCCATATGGGGGGTTTGCATCAGCCCCAAAAACCTTTTCAAAGAACCTATCCTCGGAGGCTGAAGAGGAGGCAGGGAATACTGACGGAGTGGCTGGGGGCTGCTGGGGCCGGATCACACTTGTTCTGGGTTACAGGGGGAACCTACCCTGCGCTACTGATGGATATACTGTAGACCACATACCTGGTTGACACCAGTCCCACCTTGAAACTCGTTCACCCGCCTGCTCTGTTCCTAGTAGTGGCATCGGACGAACGGCCATGTTGTTTGGTGCGGTGGCCATTTTGTCGGGCTGCGTGCCACGTGCCAGAGTCGTGGTGCATGGCCCTCCAGACACAGCCTCGCCCAAGACTCTTGGTGTTGGAAAATGAAGACTATGCCGCACCTCAGGTCTAGGCCTGGAAGGCGTATCGCCCTCTGCATTGTCGCTGGTAGTGCTAAGGGCAGGTGCCCCTTTGAAAATGGAGCCGGTACTAGGGTGTAGCCCCTCGGGTGTAGACCTGGTAGGAGAACCTTGGCCGTAAGGGCGGTAGCTGGGTTAGCCTCGGTGCGTTTGCTGCTAACAGAACCCGAGAGGTTCCTCCGACTTGGGCGTTTCCTCTGGAAGGAGTCGCCCTTACAGGGTGCGATGGAAAATAACGGTCCTCCCTTGGGCCTCGATCTTTGCTGCACAAACTTCTTCAAGTCCTCCGGAGGCGATGCTTCGAAGCATTCTCTCCACCTAGCTAGCCTGTTCTTAAGTGCCCGCGGAGTCAGAGAGTCGCACACGGTGCAACCTTCCCAGCCGTGGTTAGGGCCAAGGCAGCAGAGGCAAAGAGCATATGGGTCAGAGGTGGGAAAGAGTCCCTTTCAGGCTGGACACCTGCTGAAACCCGCTGAAGTCGACATGCGCCAGGGAGGAGCGTGAAGCCGGAGGACCAAGTACCTAGATGACAAATAAAGACAAAAAGATAAGAGAAGAATCAGGGGAAGAGCGCATGGAATTACATGGCAGGGCCAAATCCAGGAGCGCTGGTGAAATCGGCCCATTCCCGTCGACGCGGAAAAGGGGACTGAGGAGTGGCGCCAGTGGATGGAGCCAGGGTAGCGCATGCTCCCAGGGCTGTACCCCTGCGTGCCTCTAAATTTAAAGAGGAAGAAGGTTTTTCTGGTGAAAAAGGTTCCATCACCCGTCCGTAGGAAGGGACGTGTATACAGTATGGAAGAAAGGGGACGAAACGTAAGAGTATGGTCCGGAGCCCTCAGTATTTATTTATTTATTTATATATAACGCGCTGAAGCCTACAGGCATCAGGGCGCACACAGGCACACTTCGTTTGGGCCAATAACTTGGGTTGCCGGGCCGTTATCTCCGTTCCGTTCTGGAAATGTTGGAAAAACGTATTGAGTCTTTCTTTTTTGTTCTATTTTTTAATTGTGAAAGGTGGTTCCTAAAGAAACCTTTCTTTTGTTGTTTGGAAGAAAAAAAATGTTTGCAGGAGAGGTTAGAACGTAAGGTGAGGAGGGAAATGAGGGAAGAAGCACCAAGCACTAATATGGAGGGGCAGGAGGACAGGGGAAGATGTTGCGTGTGTGTTACTTCCAAGGTAAAGGCAGTGTTTCTCATGCACCTTGATTACAGCTTCAAACGCACGTCAAAATTGCTTGCCCCTGCAGAGTGGTGTCTTGCAGTATGTACAGAGGACTGTTGTCTTCCAAAAATATGGATCAACAGCCTCTTTTATTGCTTGCAAGGCAGCTGGTCGGATTTTGTGTCCCACAGAAGTAGGCTGTGTGGTTACAGTATTGGTTGAGGAAGATGATGTGGAGGAAGACAGCCTACTACTTGATAAGAAAGGAACAATCTTTCTGAGAGCTTTGTGGTAGTTGGATTTGGTGTGGCGGCGCCTGGAGGTGGTCCAGTAGGAGTCATGTCCAGGTAATCCACCACTGAGTGCAACACTCAGTGCATTTCACTTTTGTAGCTTTAGCCTTTGGTACTTTTCAAACAGTGGTAAAGAACTGCCACACCCATGATTTTCTCTGGGTGCTAGAGGTAGGCACTTCCTCTACCTCATTTTCTTGGTCCTCTTGATTGTTTTTGGAAACACTGCATTTTTTTTGTTGTGTGGGTCCTCCAGCTGGTGGTGGCTTTTGGGAGGAGGGATGGCAATAGCTGATGCCATTTTTAAGATAAATATCAGTTTTGCTACTATTCTTCCAAGTATGTGCTTTGTACTAGACAGGTGTAGGAGCTGTGCAAGGGTACATTTTGAGCTTGAAAGTTCCTAGATCAGTAGAAAATGCAGTTACGAACTGTCCTCGAAGCAAGGACCCGAATGTGAAATGCAAACACGTTTATGGACACGTCAATATGCCACGTGCAAGCGCATGGTCACGTGGCACTTTCTGGAAGGTCCACAATCACGTCAGACGTTCGCGGACGTCGACCAAAGCAAAAACAGTGGGAAAAGTATAGAAGTGTAAAAATGATGCTGGAAGGTGGGAAATGGCAGAGTTTTAAGGTGAAACGTAAATTGGTGAAAAAAATATTGCTATAAATAAATTGCTATATTGGGGTAAGTATGATATTAGTAAGTTGTTGTGAAAATAGCATGCAGTGGTAAAAACCCGATGGAATTCTCTGAAAAAACGCTATTAAAGAGACGTTATGGTTAAGTTGCACCAATAAAAACCTATATAATTCACTGAAAAAACTTTGTTAAAGGGACGTAATGGTTACAAGTAAAACCGAAAAACCTCAGAAATTCGCTAGTTATGGTAAACTAAGCAACCATAACTTGTGCCACCAACGTGCACTGCTAAGACTAACACCCAGGACATCAAAGATGACATCTAGTGGAAGTTACAAAGTATTACAGTTGTTGTTTTCAAAATTCAAAAACAGACATCGTCAGGGCGTGCAAGTAATACTATCCCTAGTGTGACGTGCACTGTACCCATGGTGCTTCACGTGCCGAGGTCCCTCAGATTGTTTTGTTTCTGACATGCTGTAGCATGAAGTGTAGCGTGAGCACAGGTGTAAACAAGCAGATATGTATTGGACAAGCTCATAAAGCATCCATGCACCTTCTCTTCGAGGGGAGGAAGGGTGGGTCTCATGTGAATCTAAGCAGATAAAAACATCAGAAATACGATTACGGTGAGTAATGTATCCCTTCTGAGGCTTGTGGAACCTGCTTAGATCACATGCTGTGCATAGATTAGCGAGCAGTGTTAGGAGAAGGTGGTGGGTTGTGAGAAGGTTCATTAGCAAACAGATGTTTTAGAACCGCTTGTATCTGTCATGAAATGTGTGTCAATGCAGTAGTGCTGAGTGAAATTGTGTACTGAGCTCCATGTAGCTGCTTTGCAAATGCTGTCTAGGGGGACATTTGCAATGAAAGCCAGAGTGGCTCCTGTGCTTCTTGTGGAGTGAGCTCTTGGCGTGAAAAGGCAGTGTCTTGTTTGATAGAGGATAGCAAAGTTGTATAAATCTGACTATCCATATGGAGATGGCATTCTTGGAAACGCGGTCTCCTTCTCTGCCTGGTGCTATGGAGACAAACAGTTGATCTGTTTTCCTCAGCGGTCTGGTCTTGTTTACATAGTAATGGACTGCCCTCCTTACATTTAGTGTGTGGAGTTTAACCTCAGCTGAGCTGGTGGTGTTCTGGAAGAAGGCCAGTAGCTCAATGGACTGGTTTACGTGAAATTTAGAGACGAACTTAGGGGAAAACCTAGGATGAGTACGTAAAACCAGTTTGTCCTTGTGTATGATAAAGAAAGGATCCTCCACTGACAACTCACTAACTCTTCTTATGGAAGTAATATCCACTAAGAAGGCAGTCTTGTAGGTTAGGTGCTTAAGACTTGACTTATGCCTCGGCTCGAAGGGTTCCCCCCATCAGCTTTGCGAGTACTACATTGAGATCGCATCCTGGCCTCCCTCCATGAATGCTTTAGTGACCAGTACTTTCTACTTAATTGTGGGAGGTGGTGTAAGCCTATAAAGCTGCCAGATGGACCTTTATAGAGTTGAAGACTAACCCTGAATCTAGCAAGTGGAGCATATAAGTTAGAATTTGAGATGGAGTACATTCTGTGGGGTTTATTCGTTTAGACTGGCACCAAACTACAAATCGCCTCCACTTGTCGAAATAACAGTGCCTAGTGTTAGGTTTTCTTGCTTCCAGTAGGATGTACATAAACCTCTGCGGCAGGTTAAGATGTCTGAAATCAATAACATGGTGGGGCAGAAGGAACAAGTTACTTACCTGTAACTGTTGTTCTCCAGCATGGGTCTGGCATGGATTCACATGCTCATGAATAGTCCCCGTCGTCAGGCTGGGAATCCTTGGTAAAGAAAAAATCAGTTTCAACTGTCTTTCTACTAGTAACCAATCACTAGTCTCTGGGTCATACTGCCCACAGCCAATGACTGCCCTCTACCTAAGCCCCTCCTCTGGCAGCCATCTTCATATTTGCCCAGAGCAATTGCCAGTGGTTCAGATTCATTCAAAACCTTCCATCCATCACTTTTGTAGTCACAGTTTGTCTCTCCATGTGAGAGAGAGTATGCCCAGACGTGGGCCCCTTGTTCACTGCGCCATATGGAACCAGGCTGCACCTCACTGAGGAGGTCCAACAAGGCCGAAACATGTCTGGGGTTGCTTGGTTTTCTGTGCAGAGGGGACCTGGCCTAGCAGTTCGGGCTGGGCTGCTACCATTGGTGGCAGCAGCTGACTGATTTGCACATGGCTGGACCCCTTTTGCAATGCCGCAGACGGGCTAAAAAACGGTGGTGTGGAAGGTTGCACAGAGCATTTGCCAGTGGTTCAGATTCATTCGAAACCTTCCACCCATCACTTTTGTGGTCACAGTTTGTCACTCCATGTGAGAGAGGGTATGCCCAGACGTGGGTCCCTTGTTCGCTGCGCCATAAGGAACCAGGCTGCGCCTCACTGAGGAGGTCCAACAAGGCCGAAACATGTCTGGGGTTGCTTGGCTTTCTGTGCAGAGGGGACCTGGCCTAGCAGTTCGGGCTGGGCTGCTACGATCGGTGGCGGCAGCTGACTGATTTGCACATGGCTGGACCCCTTTTGCAATGCCGCAGACGGGCTAAAAAACGGTGGTGTGGAAGGTTGCCCAGAGCAATTGCCAATGGTTCAGATTCATTCGAAACCTTCCACCCATCACTTTTGTGATCACATCTTCAGATTTGGTAGCAAATAAAGTGGCAGTAGGACCAAGAGAAGAGCCGTAGAGGGGTAGGAGGGAAGGTTCGCATATCCGCTCTCTATATGGTAGAGGAGAGGCACAGCAGACCCCAGCCAAGATTCTCTATTACGGTAGCAATGGACGAGCAATCAAGGCCTAGCTTCTCAGGAGGTGATGCAGACTGGTTCTTAAGTACAGTGTAGTCCCCAAACCCCCACAAACGAATGTCCACACACTGTATTACTGAAAACATAGTCTTTATATAATTAATATTCAAAGGTATGTACACGATCACATAACGCACTTTGTACTTGGAAGTCAATAATGATAAATATATACACGTCTAGAGTGGTACCACTAATGTTATCAAATCTCATTAAAGTGCATCAACTGTACGGTTAAAATGTCACACAGATCAATAACGAGTAGACCAGCAATAGAGATAGGAAGGAACGTAAGCTGGTTGAAACAATAGGCAGAATGTTGGCCCGTTACTTAGACACAGTTCTGTGTGGAGATCCCCCCCACCTGGGCAACCTGTAAATAAAGATATATAGCACCAGCCCAGTCCAAATGTTCAATAGTCTTACTTCTTCCTATTAAGGTTTTACCCCCCCCAATGTACCTGGTGGAGTAGAGTTCTCCGACGATGCACTGACCGATCCTTCTTGAGTGCCTCCCTTTCAGGCGGGAGCCACGGATCGTCGAGAGGTGTCGGGGAACTTGGCATTCGGTGTCGGGGAATCGACGGCCCTTCTTGAGTGCCCTCCCTTTAAGGCAGAAGTCACGGGTTGTCGAACGTCCGACGGTGAACAGGGTAAACTTTGGCAGGGAAGTGGCAGCTGCGTTCCTAGCGGTGCTCGTTGACGACAGAGCGTTGGCGTCCTGCAAGGAAGAGGCGTGCGGGGCACCTCGGTGACAATAATTCTGGACCGCAAAGAGATGATGAAGAAGTGTGGCCCAGAAAGGGCGTTGAGTCGTCGGCGTCTCTGCGGTCTTTAGGTGGCGGGAAACCCACCAGTGGATGATCCTCTGCGCGTCGACGGTCGGGCCTTCTCCAGCGGGAGACAAGCGGGTGACGATGCAGAAGAGAGCGTCTGATGATCAATGGAGACTCTTAGGCAAACGGGAGCATGGCGGCTCTGGTCGGCGACAGCGGTCGTCGACAGTAGCGGACAACAGTCCGAATGCTTCTCCTTGGAGTTCCGCAGCAGTCCCCGTATCGGGTCGGCAGCCTGTCGTAGGTCTGTCTACAAGGGAGCGTTGGCAAAGGTCAGCTGTGCATGATGGTCCCTCATAGGGAAAAGGGCGCCTTACCAGGTCCTCTCTGGGTCAGTCCTTGGAGGCACAACAGCTTTCAGATTGTGAAGGAGAGCAACAGCAATTCTTCTTGTCCAGCAGGGCTTCAAGGTCAAGCGTCAGTTAATCCAGTTACTCGTCGTAGTGGACTTCAGCTTCTGAACACGATTCCTAGCAGTGAGAGGTCCCCAAATATACTGTTGATCTCCCATTTATTCCGCTGGGTCACACTCAAGCATCCAATCACGACCACGGGTATTCATGCAGGCAGGCAGCCAATCAGGCACACAAGGTATTCAGGCCATTCACTTCTCTCCAGACACTCACAACAAGTTATGTGTATTGGGACAAGTACCGAGCCATTCAACACTTCAAGCTGCTTTCATACTGGTTTCGGGCAGGGTTGTCTTAGTCATTGTGTCAACCACCAGATACTAGACACCCACAACACAGAATGCATATTCGTCACACATTCTATTCACCCAGGTCCCACCCACAGGAGGTACCCACAACATACATCACCGTGAAGGCTCCAGCCAGTCTGACTGGGCCTTCAAAACAACACCATATATGGCACTTCCATCCAACAGCCAGTCAGGGGGAAGGGACAGAGTCAGGGCTTCCCAGGACTTTGGGAAAACAAGGTAATGGGTAATAGAAAGCAAGAGGCCACCGGGGCCATCTTGTTTTCCATCAGGAACCAACTGATCCCAATGGCAGGGCCGGGGTATCCCAAAATGGAGGATACTCCGCGCACCTGTCAAATTCAGCATGGAGCTGCCAAGAGCCCATACCCTGCTCTGTGGGCTACCCACAGGTGCCCAAAAACATACACTAGGGGGACAGGGTTGTACCCCCACCCATGGGTGCCATAAGGGTATACCACGGGTCCGTTCACCAAACCAAAAGAAAGAGCTGCACCGCCAGGAGTCCCACATGAACGCCTGCGCAGAAAACACGACAGAACACACGATAAGAAGCAGTAAAGGACAAGGATACGTAGGCCCTGTCCCTCCGATGCATTTCCAGCAACACAGTGGTGTAAGCCTATAAAGCTGCCAGATGGACCTTTATAGAGTTGAAGACTAACCCTGAATCTAGCAAGTGGAGCATATAAGTTAGAATGTGAGATGGAGTACATTCTGTGGGGTTTATTCGTTTAGACTGGCACCAAACTACAAATCGCCTCCACTTGTCGAAATAACAGTGCCTAGTGTTAGGTTTTCTTGCTTCCAGTAGGATGTGCATACACCTCTGCAGCAGGTTAAGATGTCTGAAGTCAATAACATGGTGGGGCAGAAGGAACAAGTTACTTACCTGTAACTGTTGTTCTCCAGCATGGGTCTGGCATGGATTCACATGCTCATGAATAGTCCCCGTCGTCAGGCTGGGAATCCTTGGTAAAGAAAAAATCAGTTTCAGTTTTGTTTCTGAACTTTCTTTCTACTAGTAACCAATCACTAGTCTCTGGGTCATACTGCCCACAGCCAATGACTGCCCTCTACCTAAGCCCCTCCTCTGGCAGCCATCTTCAGATATGGTAGCATGTAAAGTGGCAGTAAGACCAAGAGAAGAGCCGCAGAGGGATAGGAGGGAGGGATCGCATGTGAATGCATGCTAGACCCATGCTTGAGAAGACCAAGTTACTTTCTTACCTGGTAACGTTCTTTTGATGGGATGGTCCGACGCCGTATTCCATATCTATGACAGGTAATGTCCACAGCTGTGCTGCTTCGGAAAATCTTTGGCGTCTGCGTCCTGCGTCGATGAAGTCGATGCGCCGTCCCCGAGGACCTCCTCCGACGGCCGGCGTCACCCGATGTGATAAGTAGGACGCACGACGCCCATAGCCACAGTTATAGTTTTTTTCCCAGAACGTGTGCCACCAGTTTTCTGCCAGTCAGACACACAAGGCCTTGCGGAACGCAAGCTGCAATCGCAAAAGAAATTCTGCAGCGGGGAAGGCAGGGAGGGAGCGATATGGAATACGTTGTCGGACCATCCCATCGAAAGAACGTTACCAGGTAAGAAAGTAACTTGTTCTCCGAAGGGATTGGGTCCTCTGACGTATTTCATATCTATGACAGACTCCCAAAGCAGTACCAAGCAAGGAGGCGGGAAAGAATTTAGAATACAAATTTAGCACGCCCAATCAAATTGCGGAATAGAGAACTGCCTTGCCAAAAGCCAGATCTTGCCCTCTGATGGAATCGAGGGAGTAGTGACGTACAAAAGTATGTACTGGAGCCCAGGTGGCTGCATCACAGATGTGACGAATAGGAACTCCCCTCTGCAGGGCAGTAGGCGCTGCCACTCCCCTGGTAGAATGGGCCCGCAAGCCAGCCAGAGGATCCTTACCCGCAAAGCGGTAACACTCAGAGATAGCTAAAATAATCCAACGAGACAAAGTCTGTTTCGTCACAGCTTGTCCCAAACGCTTTCCAGCGTAATCAATGAAAAGTTGATCGTCCACTCTGACCCGGGACATGTGCGAAATATAAAAGCTCAACGCTCTCCTAGGATCAAGCCTATGGAGCCTCTCCTCTTCCTTACCAGGATTTGGAGGAGGATAGAACGCCAGAAGAACAACCTTCTGGCTCAAATTAAATTCCGAAATCACCTTTGGAAGAAAAGAAGGACGAACTCTAAGGACAACCCTGTCCTTATGAAACACAGTGAAGGGTGGCTTAACTGAAAGTGCCTGTAACTCACTCACTCTGCGAGCGGAAGTAACCGCAACCAAAAACACAGTTTTCAGAGTTAAAAGCCTCAAAGGGCAAGAATGTAAAGGCTCAAACGGAGCACCCATAGGAAACTTAAGAACAAGGTTCAAATCCCAACCGGGCACCAGAAAAGGTGACGGAGGGAACACATTAGTGAGCCCTTTCAAAAATTGCGAAATTAAAGGAATCTTAAAATAGGAACACTCTTCAGACGAGCGCTTACATATGGACAGCGCCGCCAGATAACCTTTAATGGTCCCCACTTGCAAGCCCCTGTGTGCAATGGAAAGCAAAAAAGACAGCCCTATGGGAATGTCACATTCAAAAGGATCCACATTCTTAACTCTGCACCAGTCGCAGAACTTTTTCCAACGGCAACGGTACAGAGACTTTGTTGCCAGCCGCCTGGCCGAGAGCAACACCTCCATCACGTCTTCAGGGAGGTCCCAATCCTTATACCTCAACCTTTCATAAGCCAAGCGTAAAGGTTGAGGGATCTGACCTCTGGATGGAGAACCTGACCCCCCCTCCCGTGAGAGCAGATCGTCTCGGTAGGGAAGACGACGTGGAGGGCAGATGGACAAGTCGAGAAGGTCCGGGTACCACGTCCTCCGGGCCCACGCCGGAGCAATGAGGATCATCCGGGAACCGAACCTCCGTAACCTCCGCAGCACTTGCGGGATTGGAGGAAACGCGTACAGCAGTGGGAATGGCCACTCCACCACGAACGCGTCTCCTAAGGCTCCTTTTGGAGGAAATTCCCACGAGCAAAACCTTTAGCACTTCCGGTTGACACTGGAGGCGAAGAGATCCACTTGAGGGGTCCCCAAAAGGGCGAAGATCTCCAGGAGAATCTCCTGAGCCAGCTCCCACTCGTGAGAGATCATGCTCTGCCTGCTAAGAGCGTCCGCCGCCTCGTTGTCGTCTCCGGCCAGATGAACCGCCGAGATCGAAACTTCCTGCTGGATGGCCCAGAACTCGAGCTGCATCGCCTCCCTGCACAGCGGAAGTGACCCTGCCCCCCCTTTTTGTTGAGGTAGTGCATGGCCACCGTGTTGTCCGTTAGAATCAGGACACTCTTTCCACGCACAGTCGGCAGAAAAGCCTTCAGGGCTAGCCTGACAGCCCTCAGCTCCAACAGATTGATATGGAGTCTGGACTCCGACGGAGACCAACGACCGCTGACTGTCAACTCGTTGGCATGCGCTCCCCATCCCGTGAGGGATGCGTCCGTCACGATCGTCACCTCCGGCCAGGACAGCCAAAATGGGGCCCCCTTCATCAGATTGCTCTCAACGGCCCACCACAGAAGGTCCCGGGCTACCGAGGACAGCACGTGAACAGGGTCCGACAGCCTGCCGGAGGACTGAGACCACTGGAGCTTGAGTGCCCAGTGCAAAGATCTCATCCGCAGATGAGCCTTTGGCACCAGAAGAATGCAGGATGCCATGAGGCCGAGCTGTCTCAAGAACTCGGACGCTGGGAGATCCTGGGCAAATTGAAACTTGTTCACCATCTGCTGAATGTGAAGAGCCCTCACCTGAGGAGGACAACACTACCCCATGTACTGGAGCCGCTGCGTTGGTGTCAAATGGGACTTCTTTAAATTGAGGGAGAAGCCCAGCCTGTGAAGGGAGTGGCAGGTGACGGACAGATGATCCAGGACTTGCTCGGGAGAGCTCCCCCTGGTCAACCAATCGTCCAGGTAGGGGTAGATGTGAATCCCCCCTTTCCTGAGATGCTCTGCCACCACCACCATGAGCTTGGTGAAAACCCTCGGGGCGGAGGTCAATCCGAACAGCAGGACGCGAAACTGAAAGTGCGAGTCGCCAACCGCGAACCTTAGGTACTTCTTGTGCTTGGGATGGATCGGCACATGGAAGTAAGCATCCTTGAGGTCGAGACACACCAACCAGTCCTGAAGTTGAAGTGCCTGAAGGACTTGAGAAAGAGTCACCATCTTGAACTTGTCCTTCCTGAGGAGTTTGTTCAAACCGCGCAAGTCCATGATGGGTCACAATCCCCCGTCTTTCTTCGAAATCAAAAAATAAGGGGAATACCATCCCTTGTTCCTCTCTGCTACAGGCACCAGTTCTATGGCGCTTTTCTCCAGCAGGGCTTGAATTTCCTGCGCAAGGAGCGGATCCGGACACTTCAAAGAGAGGTTCCTTGGTAGATTGTCGTGAGGCCGAAAAGGAAGACAGTAGCCGTGGGTTATGATCTCCAGAACCCACACATCCGAAGTAATGGCTTGCCACTCTACAAGATGCTGCGCCAGCCTTCCCCCAACCGGCGAACCATGGGACCTGGCCTCATGATTGAGTGGTAGCGGGTGCGGCGTTGCCTGAGGGCAAAGAGGCAACTGCCCGAGCGGCCTTGGCACCTCGAGTACCTTTGCTTCCACCTCTGGCACTCTTACGATGGCCTCTTTGACTGCTAGCTCCCCTCGCTTTACTGAAGAACGAGTAATAGCAAAAGGAACCTCCCCTCCATTGCTGTCCCCTAGGACGAAAAGGCAGAGGTTGGCGAACTGCAGCGCCCAACGACTTCGCTGCAGCTTTGGAGGTCTGCAACCTCTCAAGGCTCTCGTCAGCCTTGCTGCCAAAAAGGTGTTCACCGTCAAAGGGCATGTTGAGGAGCCTGGAACTGCACATCAGGAGCGAACCCAGACTTCCGCAACCACGCAAACCTGCGCATTACGGTGCTCGCCGCCCATGGACCGGCTGACACAATCTGCCAAGTCCAAACCCGACTGAACGGCCTCACACATGGCATCCTTGCCATCCTGAACCATAGCAAGGAAACCATCCCGTTCGTCCCCTTCGGGAATATGTTCAGCCGCTAATGCAACACAGTTCCACAGAGTGTGTGTGAAACGAGACACGGCACATATGGAGTTTGCCGCCTGAAGCGCCATAACCCCCGATGAAAACACTTTCTTCGCCCAGCCGTCAAAAAGTTTGTCATCCCTATCTGGAGGGATGGTAGGATACGATGCCTGCCTTGCCGGGGCCGTAGCCGCCTGCATCACCAAACTCTCCGGAGTGGGGTGCCTAGACAAGTAGCAGGGGTCGCTACTGGCTGGACAGTATTTTCGCAACAAAGACTTGCCCACTGCCGGGAGACTCTCCAGAGCATTCCAAGCCGCCGCCACCCTTCTCTGCAGAGCCATATTAAACGGCAAAACCGGGTCAGTGGGGGGACCAAGATCAAGGATGTCCGTGAGATCATCCTGAACGAAATCCCCCGGGGGAGGAGATCAACCCAAGTACTCGGTGACCCGAGACATAAGGCGCTGATAAGAAGAATCGGCATGAGTGCCAGGCTCCGGCCTACAAAACTCCACCTCTGGAGAGGTGTCCAGTCCACTGGCATCATGCAGTGACTGCCTCAGGTCATCAAACTGGCTATGGCCAGAGATTAGCTCATCTGGAACTGAAACCGGAACCAAGCCGTCATCAGAGCCTTCATCACCCTCTGAAATGTACTCCAGGCGGGGAGAGGAAGACCCCTGGGGACCAAAGCAGTGCCTGACCTTAGCCAGAGCCTTCCTAGGGGCTAACCCCTAGCCACGGGGCCCCTTGGACACCACCGCCTCGAAAGGCGTTGAGGGCGCCGAACGATTCGGCGCCGGCGTCGACAGAAAAAGCGTTGACGTCGAGCGAATCGGCGTCAGCTGCAGCGCCGCCAGCATCGGCGGCGTCGACACAGGCCTCGAAGCCAGAGCTCCGAGGGTGTCTCTCGACGACCTAGGCGCCGACGGCGTCGACGACCCCCTCAGAGGCGGAGCCTCGAGAGAAATCATCGACGACCTCGGCGCCACAGGCGTCGACGTCTTCTTCGAAGACGGCACAGGATCACGCGGTCTCGAGCGCGTCGAGGACCAGGACCTGGAACGGGCATGGCGAGAACAGCTACCCTTGACCGAGCGGGACCTCTAACGCAAGCCGTGCCGACCACCCGAGCCCGAAGGCGTACGAGCGGTGTCTCTCGACCGGTGCCGACCGACCCCACTCAGAGGCGCAGACGGACCGGTGCCCTGCGATTCAAGAATCGCTAGCATCTGCTTCCCGAAGGAAGCCCATTCCTCCGGTGTCGCTTGCATGGAGGGATAAGCGACCCGCCGATGGGCGGAGTCCTCGGAAGAGGACGGGGAAGGCGACCTAAGCCGGCGCTTGCGGGAATGCCTCGAAGAGGTGGAGGAGTGGCGAGACCGACTCCTGGAAGGAGACCCACTGGACTTCCGACGATGACGCGGAGAGTCGCCCCTCGAGTCATCCGTCGAAAGCCCTACAGTCCTCGACTTCCGGGGCTTAGACACCCGGCCTACCGACAGCTTCTTCTTGTGTTCCCGCAAGGCCTTTGCCGTGAGCGACTGGCAGTCGACACAGTCGTCCGTATCGTGGGCCTCCCCGAGGCACCAGAGGCAGGCGTCGTGCAAGTCCGTGACCAACATCTTGGACCCACAGTCCCCACATTTCTTGAAGCCCGGACGCGGGATTGAAGACGAAGTAGACATCGCCACGAACAGGTCTTCACAAAAAACCGAACAGGTTCAACTAACCGAGAATTCGAAAACAGCAAACGCCAACGAGTCGAGGCGTACCGAGATTCACGAAGCGAACACGTTAGCAGAAAAAACGGAACTGAGGCTATGGGCGTTGTGCGTCCTACTTATCACATCGGGTGATGTCAGCCGTCGGAGGAGGTCCTCGGGGAAGGCGCATCGACGTCATCGACGCAGGACGCAGACACCAAAGATTTTCCGAAGCAGCACAGCTGTGGACATTACCTGTCATAGATATGGAATACATAGGAGGAGCCAATCCCCTCGAACAACAGTTACAGATAAGTAACTTGTTCCTTCGCCAGCATGGGGTCTGGCATGGATTCACATGCTCATGAACACAAGAATACACAGCAGTACACACATGCACAACCACTGGAGGTGGCAAGGCTCAACATTAAGCATTTCAACAACTCAACATTAAGCATCTCTTACCTCACCAGGCTCACCATCAAGCGAACAGGTTGCGCAGCACTGCCTGGCCGACTCTGGACTCCTCCCTGGAATCCCGGTCGACGCAGTAGAATCTTGTGAAGGTGTGCGTCGACCTCCACGTAGCAGCCCTGCAGATGTCCAGAAGGGGCACACCAGACAAGAACGCTGTGGTAGCAGCTATCACTCTGGTTGAATGGGCTCTCGGACGGCCGGACAACGGTCGGTTTGCCAATCGGTGACAGTGCATGACGCAGCCGGAGAGCCATCTGGAAATGGAAGCCTTCGAGAGGGCCTTCCCTCGGTTCACAGGTCCAAAGTTTACAAACAGCTGTGAAGTCTTCCGACGACTCTTTGTGCGGTCCACGTAGAACTTCAGCGCTCCAGCCACATCCAGCGAGTCCTTTCAGACGAAGGCGACGGGAAGAAAACAGGTAACACCAAGGGCTCGTTGAGATGGAAGTCTGACGGCACCTTGGGCATGAAGGAGGGGTGCGTCCTCAGTACTACCCTCGTCTCGTGGAATGTCAGGTATTGATGTTTACAAGAAAGGGCCTGATCTCTCCCACTCGTCGTGCGGAGGTGATGGCCACAAGAAACGCTGTCTTCCACGACAGGAACTTCAACGGTGCCGAATGCAGAGGCTCGAATGGTGGCCCCATGAGCCTGGTCAGCACCATGTTGAGCTCCCACGCCGGGGCCGGAGACTTCACCGGCGGGAACGATCAGAACAGTCCTTTCATGAACTCCTTCACCAGGCGATGAGACCACAAGATGACCGCCCCGGTGTTCTGGTGTAGCGGGAGATAGCCGCCAGATAGACCTTGATGGAGGCATGTACCAGCCCCGCCTTGGCCAGCAATAGCAAGTACAGCACCACTTGAGGGGCCGTAATCCACAGAGGGTTAATCTTTTGTGCACGGCACCAGAAAGAGAACCTCTTCCATTTCTGTCCATAGCACTTGAGAGTCGAGGACGCCCTGGTCGTTGCAGGCACCTCCTTGCAGTCCGCCGGGATATCGTACCCTCCGAACTCTAGTGCTGCAGGAGCCGATCCTGGGACTTGATGGAGGATTACGCCTCCTTCCCGGGCGAGAAGATCTGACTCTGTCCAGAGTTTGACCGGAGGGGCCCGGACATGTCCAGAAGGACCGGGAACCAGATCTGCCTCGTCCACGCCGGTGAGACGAGGATCATCCTGCACTGGGACCCTCTGAGCTGACTGATGAGTCGCAGCAGCAATGGCAACGGGGGTAACGCATACAGGAACAGGCCGTCCCAGGGGAATTAGAAGGCATCGCCCATGCTCCCCGGATGGGGAAACCTTCTGGCGAACCTCCGGCACTTGGCGTTCGTCGCCGTCGCGAATAGTTCGATCTGGGGATTGTCCCATCGTCGGAATAGGAGATCCACTTGATCCTGCCGAAGTTCCCACTCGTGGCACGAGCGCAGCTCCCTGCTGAGTGAGTCGGCGATGGTGTTCTTCATTCCTGCCAGATGGAAGGGCACCAGGAACATCCCATGTGCAACGGCCCAGTGCCACAGATCCTGTGCTTCCTAGGATAGGGCTGGGGATCTGGTGCCCTCCTGCTTCCCGATGTAGAACATCATGGTGGTGTTGTCGGTGAAGACCCTTACCACCTTGCCTTGAGGGACGGAAGGAACGACATGAGGGCCCAGAACACAGCTCAGAGCTCCAGGACATTGATGTGTAGTGACCTCTCCTCCGAGAGCCGAAGGCCTCTTGCGTGGAGATCTCCGGTGTGTGCTCCCCATCCTTCCACGGAGGCGTCCATCGTCAACGTTTCTTGATGTGCCGGGGTCTGGAAGTCCATGCCCGGCGCTAGATGCACGTAGGTGTCCCGAAACCAGATTGCTTGGCGGAAAGACTCGTTGAGTGAGATCCTGCCTTCGAAGCTGCCCGACGCTTGCATCCAACGGCCGTCGAGGAACTCCTGCAGTGGTCGCGTCCGCAACCTGCATAAACGCGCACGAGGTAGATGCATGAGGACCTCATGTAGGAACTTGATGGACCTCACCCTGGCCATGTCCATGGTCAACAGCCGTTGTACCTTGCCCAGGATTGCCTTCGTCCTTTCCCCCGATGGCAAAGCCAGTTGCGCCACTGTGTCGAGTCTGGCTCCCAGGAACAGGACGTCTTGCGACAGTACCAAGTGGGATTTCGCAAAGCTGATCAAGAATCCCAGATCCGTGAGCAGTTTGCCGGTCTTCGTTGTGTGATCGACGGTGAGTTCCCTTGACTTTGCTCGGATGAGCCAATCGTCCAGGTAGGGGTAAACGTGGATCCCCTGCAGGCGCAGCCGCACCGCCACAGGTGCCAGGCACTTGGTAAAGACCCTGGGCGCCGACTTCAATCCAAAGGGAAGGGCCTTGAACTGATAGTGTCGCCCTTGGACCATGAATCGTAGGAACTTTCGATGTCCTTTGAGAATGGGGATGTGCATCCTCCAAGTCCAGCGACGATAGGTCGCCTTCCACCAGCTATCCCAGCACGTGCTGGAGCGTGACCATCCGGAATTTCTGGGACTTGATGTATTTGTTTAGACAACGAAGGTCCAGGATTGGTCGCCAACCGCCTGTATTCTTTTGGACGAGGAAGTACCGCGAGTACAATCCGGAGTCCTGGAGCCTCTTCGGGACCAGTTCTATCGTGCCCTTTTTCAGCATTGCTCGTTCCTTCAGAAGTAGCTGTGGGGCGTGGTTTTCCTTCCTGGCAACAGGCGGTAGACGGGGACACTTTCTTTGGAATTGCAGTGTGTGCCTTTGGGCCAGCGTGTCCAGCACCCAACGGTCGGTGGAGATGGACTCCCACACGCTGATGAATTTCGCCAGCCGGCCTCCCGCCGGGGTGCTTTGGGGGGGGATGGATGCCGCGGCCGGTTCAATCCTGCTTTGCCGAGGCCTTGGCCTCCTTGGCGGCGACGACGTCTTCCGGCCTTGCTGCGGCCTCTGTAGGCCTCCTGCGACGATGAACGGGCCACTTGGCGGTATGAGGAGGAACCGCCACCAATTCCTTTGGAGGCACCTTGAGACTTGCCTCCGGAGGCCCGAAAGGATGGCCGTTGTTGGTGGAGAGAACCCAAGGCCCGGGCCGTCTCGGTGTCCGCCTTGATGGCCTGCAGTGACGCGTCCACTGCCTTCCCGAACAAGTTGTTCCCATTCGAAGGGCATGTCAAGTACCCTGGTCTGCATGTCCTGACAGAAATCGGTGGCCTTAAGCCAACTGCGTCGACAAAGGTAAAAGCCGTTGCCCATCTGGCGAAAGCCGGTGTCAGCGATGTCTGTGACCACCGTGATGGCGTGGTCCGAAGCCACATCACCTTTCAAGGGCTTCTGCCCTCTTGTCATCTGGGAGGAAATCCAGGAGGGGAGCGATCTTGAACCACAGCTCCCTGTCATAGCGCGCCACAATCGCAAGGGCGTTGGCCGCTTTGATGGTCGTCGTCGCCGACGAGATGACTCGTCGCTCCATGGCGTCAAGCTTCTTCCCCTTGCTCTCCGGTGGGAAAGTGGAAGTTGATCCCGTCACCCCTGCCGATTTCTTCTTGGCCACTGTGGAGACCACCGAATCCGGGGACGGCTGAGCTCTGAGGCACATCGGGACAGAATCTGGGACCCGTTACTTCTTCTCATACCGGTCCCTCTTCGCAGGAGCCGTGGATGGGTTCTTGAGTAGCGACAGTCCTTCGTCCCAGATGTCATCTAGTAACGGTACTAAGAGGACGGTCTTCCTCTTGGCCTCCCGTCGCTGGTAGAGGAAACCCTCCTTCTTCTGTTCTTCAGGACAAAGTTGGAAGAGCTCCGAAGCCCTGGCGATCATGGCATGGAAAGAGCCAATTTCATCGGGAGGGGAGGCCCGGGCAGGAAGTGATTGAAGATCCGTCCCGACGTCACCACCGTCGTCATCGTCCATCCCCGTCGTCGCCGTCTCCATTCCCGTCTCATCGCTCGGTGGAGGGGAAGAAGGGGAAGGCTGGAAAAGAGGGGGAGGATGGATTTGCCTCCGCTTGTTCGGTGGGCTTCCCGACGGTCCAGGCGCAGCTGGATCGTCCACTGGGGTTAAGGGCAACCTTGTCATTATCTCCATACACAGGGCCCGGATAGCCATCAAGATTGCTCCTGAGTTGTCCTGTGGCATAGGCACCAGTTGCGATGGGAGCGACGGCTGGGGAGTAGGGTCCTCCGTCTCCTCCACGGCTCCTCGTCAGCTCCACCGTCGCTTTCTACGTCCGCCTCGTCGGGATCCCTCCCATAGGACCGGACTTCCTCAAACCTCTTGTCCAGGATCTTTGCGACGCCAGCCAGCTCATCTTCAGGGGTAGTATCTGTGTCCGTTATGGCTACCGTGCCACCCACCCTCTTTATCCACCTGGGGTTTCACAGGGTCTTATCAATAGGCTGAAAAGAGGATTCCCTCCGGGGTGGCAGGGAAACTCTAGGCCCGGAAGTCGTCTCCACTGGGGTAGCCTCCACAGGCTTCACCATGGCTGCCACGACTCCTTTGA
This sequence comes from Ambystoma mexicanum, assembly GCF_040938575.1. Taxonomy (NCBI): domain Eukaryota; kingdom Metazoa; phylum Chordata; class Amphibia; order Caudata; family Ambystomatidae; genus Ambystoma; species Ambystoma mexicanum. The sequence goes on from NC_090922.1 coordinate 343,243,362, forward strand.
TCGAGGCCTTAGCTGGGTGAATCAGGGCCTTTCGCGACTTGGGCGCGCCTTAGGCCTTCACCTTGGGGGGAGGGTTGCTGCCTCGCTCCCCCTTGGCTGCCGTCGTCGGGATCGACCGGGGCTTCTCCCAAAGCTTACCCGGGTTCTCCGACTTCCTCTTCACCGAGCCAGAGCACTGGCTCGTGGTTGATGGCGTTGGTGACATCACGCCCTGCCTGGCAGCCAAGGAGCCCGAACCATCTGCGCTCCCGGTTCCCGCGGACTCGCGGTGCTTTGTCTTTTGTTGGGCCCCCGTCGCCGGAGCGCCCTCAAAGGTCTTAGAAGACTGCTCGGACTTCCTCTTCGTCTCACCTGCTGCTGGGCTTTTCCCCTCCAGCCAGTTGGTGAGTCGGGTACGACGATCCCTCATTGTCCGCTCGGACATGTTCTTACAAAACGCACAGTCCTTCTCCACGTGCGATTTGTTGTTGTGAAGGCAGTAGAGGCACAGAGAGTGCTCATCTTCCTTGAAGACATTCTGTAATCCGCATCCATGGCAGCTCCTGAACAGCTTGGATCCAGGTGTCGTGTTTCCTTTGTCCTGGGCCATATCCACGCGGGTAGGCCTCTAAGATCTTCCGTAATCCTCCAAGAAGCGAAAACATGATGAAAATACACCCTTGAGGGGTGTAGAAAATTCCAAAACTGGTCCCCATTGATCGCAAGTAAAATCGGTGGAGCTTGAGGTTGGATTGACCGAAAAAAATAAGAGAAAGCTCTTCGAAAAATCGCAAAATGCAGTAAAAGCTCGAGACCTATAACACAAGGACTCCCAACACTTGAACGTGCGGTAAAAATCTGAAGATGGCTGCCAGAGGAGGGGCTTAGGTAGAGGGCAGTCATTGGGTGGGGACAGTATGACCCAGAGACCAGTGATTGGTTACATCTGGCACAAATACATCTGGCACAACAAAACTCCGGGACTTTCCAATATCGCACTCACAGCTCCAAAGTCAATGGGAGGTATGGCATTACCACATTTCAGAAAATACTACGAGGCGGCGCATATGTGGGTCCTGAGAGAATGGATCCCAAACAGGTCCGAGAAGCTATGGGAAGCAGAATATAGGGCAGTGGCAAAGACAAACCTGTGGCATCTGTTATGGCTAAGACTGGAACATACACACCCAAATGTCCGCATAAGCGAGGTCATGATCACAACACTAGAAATCTGAAACAGGGCAACAAAAAAAGAAGCATTGACACTAGATCCAGCCCCCTTTATGCTGCTATTTGAGAACCCCGAATTCCATCCGGGCACAGAAAAAGGGGCATTTCAGAAATGGATAAAAGCAGAGTGTACAAAGGTGGGGAATATGTTCGAAGACCAACAAACCAGAATGTTTGCAGAATGCCGGGATATTCTTGGCCTCACGGAAACAGATAAATATAAGTATGAACAACTCCACCACTGGCTATCACCCCCAAGAATAACACAGGCGGCAACAAGAGCACTAACCCCATTCGAATCATACATCATGTCACAACCACGGGATAGGAAATTTGTCTCTACTATGTACAAATTTCTAAATACCCAGCCGGAAGAAACAAAATGGCAATACATGAAAAGATGGGAAAAAACATTGGGAAGGGAAGTCTCGAGAGAACAATGGACATATGTATGGCAAATAATCCCCAAATGGACACGGGCGATCCAGACAAGAGAAGCACGGACAAAAAATAATGATACAATGGCACTACACAACGGAAAGACTGCATAGAATGTTGAATACCTGCAAATCAAATGCTGCGATGTGGAAGGCAACTGGAGACACATATGGTGGGACTGCCCAACATTTCAAGGCTTCTGGGCAGAGGTAAGAGCCCAAATGCAGAAAATGTTTAAGGGAACAGAAAACCTAGGAGAAGAGGTTTGGATGGGCGGGATGTGGGACCCCTGGGACAGAAAAGAAAAATAAACTTTATGGGACTCTTAGTGGCCGCATGGCTAGCCATAGCTCAAAAATGGAAACCGAAAACACCTCCATCCAACCTAGAATGGCTACAGAGGGTATGGCAGCATATAGCAATGGAGCGTATAGCATATAACATTTAAGAAGCACGCTAGAGCTTCATAACAGACTGGGGTATGACGCTAGAATATTTACAAAGTGACTTTATGCTACAGTGGTGTCCGCACAGTATAAAAATATTGGACATGTTTGCATAGGACTAGATGAACTCTGTGGGACTATATATGCACCATTAAGAATAGGCCAGTGGGGAGGGGGAGGGGAGGGAGGGCAGGGACAAGGGACGATGTTGGAAGTCCCAATGTTAATGTTTAAGAAATGCAAATAAAAACAAATGGGAAAAAAAAGATGTCTGAACTCTATGACTTCAGGAGCCACTCTGCCAAGATCATAGACTAAGGTTGAGGGTGCACTGTTGTTCCCCCCTGCTCAGTGAGTAGGTATGTCTGGCACAGCGGTCTGATAGGATTGCACATCGCCAGTTTGCGCAAATTTGTATACCATGGCTGTCTTGCCCACATGGGAGCAACTAGGATGAGCATCACTTGCTCCCTGTGAATCATGTTCACCACCATGTTCATGAGAGGAGTGGGAGGAAAAGGGTAAGCAAACCTCCCTGACCAGTTCATCCAAAGGACATTCCCCTTGGAGCCTGGTTGTGGGAACTTGGACGCAAAGTCTGGGCATTGCTTGTTTTCGCTGGTAGCGAACAAGTCTAGCATGGGGTAACCCCATAGAGAGAAGGGGTGATCTACAACTTCTGTGTCTAATTGCCATTTGTGTTCCTCTGGTAGGGGATCTCTGCTTAGAGAGTCTGCTAACGTATCCAGTTCCTCTGGAACGTGTTGGGAGGATAGGAATATCTTCCAGTTGAGTGCCCATTTCTAAATCTGTTGTGCTAGTTTGGACAGATTTGGAGAGTGTGTGCCCCCCCGTTTGTTGATGTAGAACATCGCTGTTGTGCTGTCGGTGAGGATCTGTACCGACAGATTTGTTAGCTGTATCTCGAATGCCTGAAGCGCCTTGAATACTGCCAGCAGTTCTAACAGGTTCATGTGGTTCTGTGCCGTGGCATGAGACCATAAAACCTGAGCCGTGTGATGAAGGTGATATGCCCCCCACCAGGCAAGCGAGGCATCTGTTGTCACTATAGCTTTTACTTCTGGATCGTGGAAAGGTTATCCCCGTAACAGATTCTCCCTTGTCCACCAGCGACGGTTTTGTACTAGTGTTGGCAAAACGACAACTAGATCGTCCCACTGGCCGCTTGCCTGAGACCACTGATTCGCCAACCACTCCTGCATGGGGCGCATGCGCAGCCGTGCGTGCGGCTCCAGGTAAATGTAAGGTGCCATCATGCCTATCAATCGCATAGCTTTGCGTACGCTTATCTGTCGACCGGCCTGATAATATGGTATTTCCAATAACATATTTTGGACTCTTTCCTCTGAGAGGAAGACTAAGCATTTCCTTGCGTCTAGTACAACCTCTAGGAACTGTTTGGCTGTGCTTGGCAATAGGCTTGATTGTTTTCTCCTTTATTGAGAAGCCCAATTGAAAAAGAAGATTTATCGTCTTTGAATGTTCAGCCTGCAAATTTGGGGGGCTTCCCCTGTAATCAGCCAGTCGTCCAGGTAAGGGTACTCTGGGATTGACTCTCTGCGCATATGCGCTGCCACCACCACCAGTACCTTTGTGAATACCCTTGGAGCAGAGGCTATGCCGAAGGGTAGAACCTTGAATTGGCAGTGCTGGTTTGCTATCTTGAATCCTAAGAATGTTGTGTGCGCTGGCAACATTGAAATATGAAAATAAGCATCTTTCATATCCAGAGTTGCCATGTAGTCCCTCCGCTTTAGCAGAGGGATTACGTCTTGTAGCGTAGTCATGTGTAATGTTTGTGGTTTGACATATTTGTTTGCAGGGCATAGGTCTAATACTGGGCACATTGTTAGATCTTTCTTTGGCACAAGGAAGTAGGTTGAATAAATACCCATGTTTACCTGGTTCGCCAGGACGACTTCTATGGCGTCCTTTAGGAGCAGCGTTGTGATTTCCTCGAGAAGGATGCATTGTTTTTCCTCCGATTTTTTCTTTTGGCACAGGGGATGGTCCTGGGCTTGAATTAGTTCCACACAGTACACACCCGCCACAGTGGATATCACCCATTTGTCTCAGGTGATCCCCTCCCATGCTTTGGTGAAGTTTGAAATGTGCCCTCCTACTGGAGAGGCATGGAAGGGCACCTGAAATGGAATGTCGCTGTTTTGGAGGTGTTTCTCCACCTCTAGAGGTGGAGGAACTCCCCCATCCGCAAGATCAGCACTGTTCTCTCGGGTAACCCTGTGAGGCTTGGCCCCGATTGTTACCCCAGGATGACCCTTGGTTTTGACCATACCCTGAACCCCTTTGGGAATTTCGTCCTCTGAAGCGACGAAGAAGACTATTCCCTCTTTGACCTGAGGTTTTTTTTGTATGTTGTCTCAAGGACTTCAGAGTATCATATTCGTCCTTTGCAGACTTTAGAACGTCCTTGACTGCCTTTCCAAAAAGGACATTGGGCTCGATAGGCATATTTAGCAGTGTTGCTTGTGTCTCCTGCTAAAGCCAGATTGGTGAAGCCAAGCATGGAGCTTAATAATAGTGCCTTCCTCAATTATTCTTCCCGCACTGTCAGCAGCGTCTAAATTGTTTTTCAGGATGCAGCTCGAGACAGCTCTGCCCTCTGCTGCTACCTGGGCCAATTGAGTCTTTAAGGTTTCGGGGCTGATGATACTAGTGCAGACACCTCGTCCCATTTATGACAATTCTAGCAAGCTAAAGAGAGTCAAACTGTTAGCTATTCTAGCCTGAAAGGCTGCAGAAGAGGCTACCTTCCTGCCCATGGTGTGTAGGTGTTTGCTTTCCTTGTCAGGTAGCGCCTCAGAGGAAGCTGGTGGTGTACCCACTCTCTTTCTTTTGTGACTACGAGTGAGTCAGGTTTAAATTGTCCCCAGATATAGAGGGGGGTCCCTGGGTGCTGGGCGGAAGAGCTTCTCTATACGTGGGCTAACCGCACGTGTTTGATTTGGTGTTTGCAGAGAAGGTTTGATCCTCCTGACAGATTGTAGGATTGGAATAAACTATGTAACTGATTTCTTATCCCCAGGATATACTCAACAAAATCCTTGTCCTTCTGAGTCTCTTGTGTTCTGATCTGAAAGTGTTCGGCCACCTTGATGAGCATGTCATTCAGCAAGGGCTGGTTGTCAATAGGTGAATCAGCCACCGGAGGGTCTTGTTGACGGGAGAGTCTATAGTGTACATCTCCGTCTCTTCCTCGTCATCACCATAGCCTTCTTCTGTGCCCTCTTGAGCTGTATAAGTATCTACAGCATCAGCATCATCATCATTATAATAATAGTCTGTGTCATTGTTAGGCAGAATCCTGTGCAGTTCCCTTAGAGAGCACTACAAAAGATTAGGACTAGAGGTGAGAGCAATAAATCCCCTTTGGTATCAGTCCGTACCACAAAGATTTAGTTGGTAGCTGTGGCTGAGCAGTCAGACTTATCTCAAGAGGGAGATGACCAGTATTCAGTGTTTACACAATCGGCCCACTAGACTATGGAACAAGGAAACACTGACCAGAGCTTTGTATTTAAAAAGTATATATATATATATTATTTTATACACTTCTAATAAAACACATGTATCACAGTCATCAAGCAAGTTAAATTAAGTCAAAGGAAAAAATATACACACTCCCAAGTTAAATAGTAGACCAAGTGAACCAGAGTCAAAACCGAGCAAAACGGCACAGTGACACTTACAGACAAGGGATCCTCTAACAATTCCTCACAAGGGGAAGAAAGCACAAGTTAGCTAGAAATAGATTCTTACACACCATAGCAACACTTCCCATCAGTTTGTGAACCAGTTTAAGCAAGGCAGTGCATCAGTATAAGCAATAGTTAAATGAAAACGGAGCAAAATGGCATTTCACAAGGTTTAAACGTGGGAAGGAAAGGGTAGTAAAAAAGAAATAGGTGCCCCACACAGTTCTAGTTGAGAATAAATCTAAAGAAGGCAGATCTAACAAATGTGACCAGAGTCAGTAGGCCTGTGCCAAAATCAGTTGGTACAGGGCAAGGGCCCAGGAGCAAAATGTTCTTGTAGATGCAGTCAAGTCTTTGGTTAACGAAGTGGAAAGGGTGGATGCAGAAGGCGAAAGACAATGTGAAGAGATTGGGGCGGCCAACCCAACAGGTAGGTAAAGGATTTAAAACATCTTTAGCTCTATCACACAGAAAGGGTGGTCTGGCGGAACAATGTACCTTTTAAAATGAAGAAGTGGCTCCTGCGGTGGCGGTTGTTCCTGGTAGTTCCTGCAGTTCGGGTGATCCAGCAGAGGAAGAGAGGCTCTTGTCATGGAGGAAGGTTCGAGTTACTGCACTACCCAGGGATGAAACCAGCCGTGGTGCTGCCCGATGAATAAAAGGTACGCTCCTTTAAATCGCGGTCCGGGTGAACTGGTGCCTGGCTATCCGGCCTCAAAGTACAGGGTATGGGAGATTCGACCAAGGGAGGTCCAGGAAGGCGATTGGCAAACTGGTTGGCCCCATGAGTTCAAGGGAAGAAGCCTCTTGCAGGTGAAGAACTTCTCTCGTCGTGTGGAGAAAAGTGGTCAGACGCTGCAGCAGAGCTTCACCGGTGGTTCAGTCGTTGCAGATGTCTTTGGCTTCTCTCCTCTTCGGCTTCTTAGTTCCAGTGGCAACGTCTTGCTCTTCCAGTCCTCAGGACCCTGCTTTTATACAAAAAGATCCCCATTCATACAGCCTAGCTGTCACTCACACAATGGAGTGGTCATCTTGGCGGGAGACCCTCCAGCCTATCAGGATAGAGTGCGACATGGGTTGCTGAGGCAACCCTGTCATGGGGTCCTACTCCCCCTCCCACACAATGGACCCACCCCAGACTCAGTGGCTCAGAAAGGAGGGCTTCTCGGCAGAAGCCCGCCAAAAGGACAAACAAAGGATCCGCGACCTGGGTTAGGAGTTTAGAGGAAGACACGAGAAAGAAGTTATATTAAAGTTCTGGCAATAGAAACCTACCAGAGTAAAGTTAATATTAAAATACACCGGCGGTATGTTAGAGGCTGCCAGAAAAAGTGGTAGCCTCGAACAATGGGAAAATCCCATAAGGAAATATTTGCTGTCGAATATTTACGGTAGTAACCAATGCCACCAGCCAGAAACCTTTGAGAGAGGGACTGTACGGTACCCTCTCGAAAATGAACATAGGGGAAAAACTATTAACTTCTTCAAGTACCTCCATAGTAAGATAGGTTGAACTGGTTTAGCTCATAGGATTTGACTAGTAAAGTCAATGGTGACTTTACATGCCCTGGGAGACAGTAGTCAGTCTCAGGGTATGGAGTCTATTTTTGGGGGTCGCTACAACACCCCTGTGTCACTGCACTGAGCATGCTGTGTAACACATGTGAATAAAGATGGTTCCTGTGGGGTTGAGAAAGATCCCATAGGCATTAAACACAAAAATAGCCTAAAAACATAGCAAAAATGCCTAAGAGTGGGAAAAAGAGTCTCACTCTTAGCAGGCAAAAAGAAACAAACCCTTCAAATCCAGCAAAGCTGCTGGGGGACTCTACAAGTAAGGGAAATTAGCCATAGAATGAGAATTCTCCCTTAGGGAGGATCAACCTGTGGTGAAATATCCAGGGTGTCCGGAGAAGACCTTTTAGATGAGGGTTGACTAGGAGGGACATTTGCAAAGGCTTCAAAACAATTGCCAATAAAGGTCATCCTCCTCATGACCCTATCTATGTCTTCACCTGTCCATTGGGCTTAGCTCGGAATGGACATAGGGCTTAGTGTGGAAGCCTGAGGCGCTACAGTGCCTACTAAGGAGTTCTTTTCAGGAGGAGTAACTTGTTCTGGTAAGGAATCTTTCCCATGAGGTTGAGAACCCTTGCAAGTTTGGGAAGCCTTGTGAGGCTGGGAAACGTTGTGAGGCTGGGCTTTGCATGGGGAGAGTGACCTATCCTTATGAAGCGTCTTGGAAGAGTGCTTCTTAGACTCCTTCTCCTTCCTAAGCCCTTTCGGACGTGTTTTTCCACTAAGTGGGCTAGTCCCAACTGCACTGAGGCCTTACCCGAGGTCGACAAAGAACGCAGAACCTCGGTCGTGGAGTGGCCCGACACCTCATCAGTCGATGTGTGATGTTCGAGGTGCGGATTTATGCATGACGTCTGTGCGGTCTTTCGAAAGTTGGGAGCTGTCATGTGACAATCAGGATCGCAAATGCCCAGAGGACAGTGAACTTGTGGGATTCTCCCTAGACGTTGTGCGTGGGCCCGTAGTCGACAACCGCGTTGAGTCTCGGCCCTGGGTTGTGTGTTTAGTGGAGGTAGGGGTTGTGTGAGCGCCCGTGCCACCGGGGATCATCCCCATAACAGGGACGCTGGCCTGTCTGGTGGGGTGCGGGGCTTGCGCTTGGGAAACTATTGTCTCCCCTTCGCCGTCTGAAATGATGGCGTCGCTACCATCCCTGAAGGTCCCTTTCACGTCCATGGTGGCTTCGGCCTGCAGGGTGTGTTGTGCCCAGCGTTTCGCCTTACGGTCCTTCAACGTCTTTGATTTGAAGAGCCTACAGGCTAGACAGTTCTCCTCGACGTGATCTCGTGGGAGGCAGAGATTGCACACCAGGTGCTTGTCGACCCACAGTCATGTTTTCCTGCAACTTGGGCAGAACTTAAAGGGGGTCTTGTCCATGATAACATGTAATGGCAGCTAGGCGAATGTAATGTAGGAAAAGTGGCAAATACATTCTCAATGACCTTCTCCCTACTGCATGGGCCGAAGCCTGGTACTGCCCTCCCGGGTCGAACGGATTCGTCAAAAGGATCTTCTTCGACGATCGTCTTTCTTCACCGTTGCCGAAGATGATCTCGATAGTCGGTGAATAAAGGATACAAAGAGAGATCTAGCTCTAATTATTATAATCAATGGTGATATGCCGAAAGGGAACTCCGCTATTGTGCGTCGTCTACGATGGCGGAAAGAAACAATCTGAGGGAACTCGATGCGTGAAGGACCATGGGTACAGTGGACGTCACACTAGGGATAGTATTACTGACATATCCTGTCGACGTCCCTTTTCGAATTTTGAAAACAACAACTGTAATACTCTGTAGCTTCCACTAGTTGTCGGCCTAGGCACAGCATGTGATCTAAGTAGATTCCACAAGCCTCAGAAATATATATATATATATATACATACACATATATATATATATATATATTTTTTTTTTTTTCTTGGAATCACCAAGCCCTGCCTCTGTGTGATAAATCGCACTCACAGTTTTCTGAAGTCCATAAATTCAAACAAAGAAAAGCAGCACCACGAACATCACGGTCCGACTAATTTTTAGATAACATTTCTTTATTTATTACATTTCTTTAAAATCATCAATATGCCAATACCCAGCAAAAATTAAGGGAGGCAAAAAAACAATGCGTTTCGCCACTCCTGGTGGCTTGATCACATGATGGTTGCATTCTACTTATTTGTATTCATTGATTATTTTCTTTGATTTCCATGAAAAGTGTATATATATATATATATATATATATATATATATATATATATATTTATTACAAGGCCTGCGGTAGCAGCCGTGTAGTTATGGTTAAGTTGCTCAACTCCTAGGAAGAGCACTTTTTGGGTGTCTTAGAAGCTCTGATCCTGACCCAACTTTGCAAAAAAAAAAGTATATGGCTCGCTCTGAATTTTTTGGGCAAGTTTGGTGAGGTTTCGTGAAGGGGGACAAAGTTGTTGGGGGGGGTCCCAAAATGTTTTTTTTTTCCATAGACGTAGTGGCAAAAATATTTGCTCACGTCTACAGTCCAAACCGCGGGATGAGTTTTCACCAAATTTGCAGCAGGATCGGCGGCTTGGTCCCGAAAGCACGCTTTTGTAAATTTGGTGGAAATCCGTCCAGTAGTTTTTTAAAAACAGGCAAAATGTAGGTCCAAAAAAAAAATAGTGATATCTGGGTTCGCTCCGCTGACCTATTTCCCTGTTCGCAGACTCTGATTGGCCCATAGAACCGCGTGATGTCCGCGGACACCTAACGCACCCGCTGACTGGCTGCAGGAAAGTGTGATGTGCATCATATTTTCCCGAAACGCCCGCAATGGTGTATCCGTGGATATCTGCGGATAGCACGGTGGAGAACAGGGCTGGGAAACATGTTTCCGGGCATTTGATGTTGGGAAGAGGGGCTGGGAAGGGTGGGGGATGAAAGATGGTTGATATGATGTATTTGTTTAGGTGGAAGAAGACCGCGTTGTGTCCATGGCAGTTCGCGGACACCATGGTAGACGGCGGACAGGGCCACGGGTGGCTAGCTTATCTGGTGATTGCAGGCAGGCTTCATTAGGGTAAGGGAGTGGAATGTAGATGATATGAGGATGTTTGCATAGGTTGTATTATGCTGTGATGGTTGTGGTAAGCCCCTAGACTCGTGCGGGGAGGCCATGCATCCAAGAGTCTGTGCACTGGCTGTAAGTAGTGTAATATGTGTACAGAAGTGGATAGGGCCTCAGGTAGCTGGACTATGTGTGTGTGGGTTGTGGCCACTGGCCAGATTCATGGGTGCATGGCTGAATTATGCTGTGGTGGTTGTGGCCAGCCACTAGACTTTCCGGCCAGGCACCCAAGAGCCTGGCCACTGGGTGCAAGCACTGTCATAGTATGTGTACAGAAGTGGACAGGGCCTCGGGCGGCTGGCTTATGTGTGTGGGTTGTGGCCACTGTCCAGGTTCTTGGTTGCATGGCCGCATTATGCTGTGGTGGTTGTGGCCAGCCCTTAGACTCTTGGGTGCAAGGCTGGAGGCCGTAGGCCATGCACCCAAGAGTCTAGGGGCTGGCCACAACCACCACAGTACAATACAGGCATGCACCCAAGAATGTACACACTGGCATAAGCATTGCACAAAAATGTGTATAGAAATGCAATGTGCCCATTACAAAGAAGCATGACATCAATAAGCGTATACTCACTATAAATATTTTTGAGGTACTGCATCCTTTTTGGAACACAGTGACAAAATACCATTGAAGTGTAAATAGCACATTTGAATATTGTGCCACTGCAGGAACAAATTTTCTTTGTAGCATGTGGAAATGCAGGAGAAATGTTTATTTCATTGTCTGTGATAAAAAGAAACATATTATGTTAGGGAAGGTACTTCATAATGTCATATTGTACACAATTTCAGACATTGATGTACTTTGTAAACCCTCATAATTAGTACATTAGGAGCACTATACTTCAAACAAGTGTACTGTGCAATGTGCTCAGTTCCTGTGTTTGGTTGCACAATCATTTGGTCTGTGGGGAAAAAAAGAATCAATGCAGGGTTAAAAAAAAAAACTAGTACATTTATTTGATGTTATGGGTCACACTATGTTTCATTGGAGTCTGCAGTACGTATAGGAATGTTTAAGGTGCATATCTATGTGGTTTTGTTGTTACAAGCACTGTTGCAGCAGGAAGAATTGAAATGGTGTATGTGTTTTACTTTTTAGAAGCAATGGTGGTATGGTTGCAGTTAGATACCAGTTGGCGTATTCTAACTATTTATCCGTTTCCACTTTTTAAAAGTATCAGTTTATGCAGTTTGAATCCTGTTGGTGTAGTGTAAGTACTGTACATTTGAGAACTAATATTGCAGTAATACGGGGCAGTTAGATACTTGTTGGTGTAGTCTAATTGTTGCTAGTTTCACAGTTCTTGAGGGTACATTTTGAAGCAGTTTCATTTGTGAAGGTGAATGTTAGCAGTTTGACTGTTGGAAGTAACATTGTAGTACTGTGAGATACCAATTGATGTATTCTGCCTGTTGGTACTTTACGAATCTTGAAGGGTATCTTCAGAAGAACTTTCATTTTTGCAGGTGGATTTTAACTTTTGTAGCAATGGGAAATAATATTACAGTATTATGGTTGCAGTTAGATACCAGCTGGCGTATTCTAACTGTTCACAGTTTCACCGGGAATGTTTTGAAGCACCTTCATTCCTGTTGGCGGATTTAAGTTTTCCACTATTGCCAAGTGACATTGCAGTATTATGGGTGCTGTTAAATGGCAGTTGCCATATTCGTTGCAGTGGTATGGGCAGCAGTTGGCTTATTGTAACAGATGATAGTGTTGCAGGTTAGTGAGGACAGTTTGTAGACCCTCATACTCAGGACCTTTCAAGTACTATGGGTGAAACTATATCAGTGTGTGTTTTCCACAGTTGTTTTAGTGTGTATAATCATTGGGGAGATAACTCTACAGCAACGCAACTGATGTACTCATGGGCCAGTTGGTGTATGCTAAGTTGTTAGAGTTTCACATGGTAGAAAGGTATTTTTCCTTTGCAGTAACATAGCTGTCGGTGGCTATCGGGCAGTAGGCTATGCTGGTTTTATAGGTCAGTGAGTACATTTTGGTTTCAGGAAAATTAAGAAGGCATTTGCTACATTTGCTGGTAATCTCTGCTTCAGAGTAATGGAAGTATCATTGCATTCAAACCATCCACATTCCTTTATAATGCATGCAGTATAGTGACCTGCACTGGTAGTGGTACCTGTGTGGTAGATTATGCCTACTGTTGTGAAGGTTTTGTGGCCAAGCGATACTTGCCCGTGTGTGAAGCTAGTAAGCTTGCAGTTGTTTTGGTACCAACTGCGTTGTATCTTAAAAAAAACTGCTATGACGTATTGGCTATGTGAGTTTATGTGTAAGGTGAAACGATTGTCTGAATTACAAACAGTGCATAATATGCCATGATTTGCATTTTGCAGCAGCTGCTGAAATGGAATGGATCCACAACTGGGTATAGATTCATACAGGCCACCAGATAAGGTACGTAGCAGGCCTTTTTTACGCTTGTAAATACGACAGGTTTATTATTTTCCTGTGTACATTTACAGACAGGTTTAGAGCAGAGGGCAGTGCAAAGGTCAGGTTACTTGACAGAAACCAGAAAGCTTCTTTTGATTTTTATCTACATGGATGTAATTACAAGCCATGGAAACAATTTATTTCTCTGAAGCCTTTCTAAAAAAGAAACTGCACACTGTGATAAAAGGAATGGTTTCTTCCCATTCATTCTCTGCTGTGTTGCTGCTTATTGAGCAAACAAAAGCACTGCGTATATTTATCTGCCTAGCGTTTTAGGATTGTAAAATTAATAAGATCGGAAACTTAGTTACAATTGAGAAGAACAAGTTACTTTCTTACCTGGTAACGTTCTTTCGATGGGATGGTCCGACGACGTATTCCATATCTATGACATGTAATCACCACAGCTGTGCTGCTTCGGAAACTTTTTTCGGCGTCTGCGTCCTTCGTCGATGCGCCGTCGTCGAGGGCCTCCTCCGACGTCATCCGATGTGATAAGTAGGACGCACGACGCCCGTAGCCTCAGTTGTAGTTCTTTCCCCCAGAACGTGTGACACTAGTCAACTGCCAGTCAGACACAAAGCCTTGCGGAACGTAAGCTGCAATCGCAAAAGAAATTCTGCAGCGGGGAAGGCAGGGCGGGAGCGATATGGAATAAGTCGTCGGACCATCCCATCGAAAGAACGTTACCAGGTAAGAAAGTAACTTGTTCTTCGAGGGGATTGGGTCCTACGACGTATTCCATATCTATGACAGACTCCCAAAGCAGTACCAGAGCAAGGAGGAGGGATAGAATTTAGAATCAAAATTTAGAATAGCCAATCAAATAGCAGAGCAAAGGACCGCCTTGCCAAAGGCCAGATCCTGTGCTCGGATGGAATCGAGGGAATAGTGACGTACAAATGTATGTACTGAAGCCCAGGTGGCTGCATCACAGATGCTGCGAATAGGAACACCCCTCTGCAGGGCAGTAGACGCAGCCATACCCCTGGTAGAATGGGCCCGCAAGCCAGCCGGTGGGTCCTTACCCGCCAAGCGGTAGCACTCCGAGATGGCCAAAATAATCCAGCGAGACAAAGTCTGTTTCGTCACAGCTTGCCCCAAAGGCTTTCCAGCGTAACCAATAAAGAGTTGATCGTCCACTCTGACCCGGGACATGCGTGAAACATAAAAGCTTAAAGCTCTCCTAGGATCAAGCCTATGGAGCCTCTCCTCTTCCTTACCAGGATGCGGAGGAGGATAGAATGCCGGAAGAACAACCTTCTGGGCCAAATGAAATTCACTACCTTCGGAAGAAAAGAAGGACGAACTCTAAGGGCAACCCTGTCCTTGTGAAATACAGTGAAGGGTGGCTTAACTGAAAGTGCCTGTAACTCACTCACTCTGCGAGCGGAAGTAACCGCAACTAAAAACACAGTTTTCAGAGTTAACAGCCTCAAAGGGCAAGAATGTAAAGGCTCAAACGGAGCACCCATAAGAAACTTAAGAACAAGGTTTAAATCCCAACCGGGAACCAGGAAAGGTGACAGAGGGAACACATTAGTGAGCCCTTTCAGAAACTGAAATTAAACGGATTTTAAAGTAAGATCACTCTTCAGACGAGCGCTTAAAGATAGACCGCCAGGTAACCTTTAATGGTACCCACTTGCAAGCCCCTGTGGGCCAAAGAAAGTAAAAAGGACAGAACCATGGGGATGTCACATACAAAAGGATCCACATTCTGAACTCTGCACCAGTCGCAGAACTTACGCCAACGGCAACGGTACAGAGACTTTGTTGCTGGCCTTCGGGCCGAAAGCAACACCTCCATCACGTCTTCAGGGAGGTCCCAATCCCTATACCTCAACCTTTCAGAAGCCAAGCGTGAAGGTTGAGGGATCTGGCCTCTGGATGGAGAACCTGACCCCCCTCCCGTGAGAGCAGATCGTCTCGGTAGGGAAGACGACGCGGAGGGCAGATGGACAAGTCGAGAAGGTCCGGGTACCACGTCCTCCGAGCCCACGCCGGAGCAATGAGGATCATCCGGGAACCAAACTTCCATAACCTCTGCAGCACTTGCGGGATGACGGGGACTGGAGGAAACGCATACAGCAGCGGGAATGACCACTCCACCACGAACGCGTCTCCTAAGGCTCCTTTTGGAGGAAATTCCCGCGAGCAAAACCTTTCGCACTTCCGGTTGACACTGGAGGCGAAGAGATCCACTTGAGGGGTCCCCCAAAGGGCGAAGATCTCCAAGAGAATCTCCTGAGCCAACTTCCACTCGTGAGAGATCGTGCTCTGCCTGCTCAGAGCGTCCGCCGTCACGTTTTCGTCTCCAGCCAGATGAACTGCCGAGATCGAAACTTCCTGCTGGATGGCCCAGAACTCGAGCTGCATCGCCTCCCTGCACAGAGGAAGTGACCCTGCCCCCCCTTTTTGTTGAGGTAGTGCATGGCCACTGTGTTGTCCGTCAGGATCAGGACACTCTTTCCTCGCACAGTCGGCAGAAAAGCCTTCAGGGCTAGCCTGAAGGCCCTCAGCTCCAACAGATTGATATGGAGTCTGGACTCCGACAGAGACCAACGACCGCTGACTGTCAGCCCGTTGGCATGAGCTCCCCAACCCGTGAGGGATGCATCCGTCACGATCGTCACCTCCGGCCAGGGAAGCCAAAATGGAGCCCCCTTCATCAAGTTGCCTTCGACGGCCCACCACAGAAGGTCCCAGGCAACCGAGGGCGGCACCTGAACCGGGTCCGACATCCTGCCGGAGGACTGCGACCATTGCGTCTTGAGCGCCCACTGCAAAGATCTCATCCGCAGGCGAGCCTCTGGCACCAGAAGAATGCAGGATGCCATGAGGCCGAGCAACCTCAAGAACTCGAACGCTGGGAGCGTCTGGGCATGCTGAAACTTGTGCACCATCTGCTGAATGTGAAGAGCCCTCACCTGGGGAGGAAAACACTGCCCCAGGGAAGTGTCGAGCACTGCTCCGATGTACTGGAGCCGCTGTGTTGGCGTCAAATGGGACTTCTTTAAATTGAGGGAGAAGCCCAACCTGTGAAGGGAGTGGCAGGTGACGGACAGATGATCCAGGACTTGCTCGGGAGAGCTCCCCCTGATCAACCAATCGTCCAGGTAGGGGTAGACGTGAATCCCCCCTTGCCTGTGATGCGCTGCCACCACCACCATGAGCTTGGTGAAAACCCTCGGGGCGGAGGTCAATCCGAACGGCAGGACCCGAAACTGAAAGTGCGAGTCGCCAACCGCGAACCTCAGGTACTTCTTGTGCTTGGGATGGATCGGCACATGGAAGTAAGCATCCTTGAGGTCGAATACACACCTACCAGTCCTGAAGCTGAAGGGCCTGGAGGACTTGAGAGAGAGTAACCATCTTGAACTTGTCCTTCCTGAGGAGTTTGTTCAAACCGCGCAAGTCCATGATGGGTCTCAATCCCCCGTCTTTCTTCGAAATCAAAAAATAAGGGGAATACCATCCCTTGTTCCTCTACTCTACAGGCACCAGTTCTATGGCGCCTTTCTCCAGCAGGGCTTGAATTTCCTGCGCAAGGAGCAGATCCGGACTCTGCAAAGAGAGGTTCCCTGGTGGATTGTCGCGAGGCCTGTGCCGAAAGGGAAGACAGTAGCCGTGGGTTATGATCTCCAGAACCCACACATCTGAAGTAATGGCTTGAAACTCTACAAGATGCTGCGCCAGCCTTCCCCGAACCGGCGAACCATGGGACATGGCCTCATGACTGAATGGGAGCGGCTGCGGAGTTACCTGAGGGCAAAGAGGCAACTGCCCGAGCGGCCTTGACACCACAGGTACCCTGTCGTCCACCTCTGGTACCCCTGCGTTGGCCTCTTTGACTGCCAGCTCCTCTCGCTTTACTGAAGGAGTAATAGCGAAAGGAACCACCCCTCCACTGCTGTCCCCTAGGACGAAAAGGCGGAGGTTGGCGAACTGCAGCGCCCAATGACTTCGCTGCAGCTTTTGAGGTCTGCAACCTCTCAAGGCTCTCGTCAGCCTTGCTGCCAAAAAGGTGTTCACCGTCAAAGGGCATGTTGAGGAGCCGGGACTGCACATCAGGAGCAAACCCCGACTTCCGCAACCAGGCAAACCTGCGTATTACGGTGCTCGCCGCCATGGACCTACTGACGCATTCAGCTAAGTCCAAACCCGACTGAACGGACTCACACATGGCATCCTTACCATCCTGGACCATAGCAAGGAAACCATCCCGTTCGTCCCCTTCGGGAATATGTTCAGCCGCTAATGCAACACAGTTCCACAGAGTGTGTGTGAAACGAGACAAGGCACAAATGGAGTTGGCAGCCTGAAGCGCCATACCACCAGAAGAAAACACTTTCTTCGCCCAGCCATCAAAACGTTTGTCATCCCTATTAGGAGGGATGGTAGGGTACGACGCCTGCTTTGCCGGGGCCGTGGCCGCCTGCACCACCAAACTCTCCGGAGTGGGGTGCCTGGTCAAGTAGCAGGGGTCGCTACTGGCTGGACGGTATTTTCGCGACAAGGATCTGCCCACCGCCAGGAGACTCTCCGGAGCAGTCCAAGCCGCCGCCACCCTTCTCTGTAAAGCCATATGGAACGGCAGTACCGGATCAGTTGGGGGACCAACATCAAGGATGTCCGTCAGATCATCCTGCACAAACTCCCCTGGGGGAGCAGACCATCCCAAGTACTCAGAAACCCTAGCCATAAGGCGCTGGTACGAGGAATCGGCATGAGAGCCAGGCTCAGGCCTACAAAACTCCACCTCCGGAGAGGTGTCCAGTCCACTGGCATCATGCAGTGACTGTCTCAAATCGTCAAACTGACTATGGCCCGAGAAAATTTCATGTGGAACCTGACTAGGAACCAGGCCATCAGAATCCTCATCCGCCTCTGAAATATAGTCCAGGTGGCGAAAAGAAGGCACCCGAGAGTGCTTGCTCTTAACCAGAGCCTTCCTAGGGGGTTCTCCCGTGCCACGGGGTACCTCCGACACGAAAGGCGTCGATGGCGTCGAGCGAATCGGCACCGGCGTCGAGAGAACCTGCATCGGCGCCGAGAGGATCGGCGTCGAGGAAATCGGCGTCGAAGTCAGATGCAGCGCCTCCAGCATCGGCGGCATCGACACAGCCCTCGAAGCCGGAGCCCCGTGCGTGTCCCTCGACGACCTGAGCGTCGACGGCTTCGACGACTTCCTCGGAGCCGGAGCCTCGAGAAAGCCTGTCGACGCCCTCGACACCTCAGACGTCGATGTCTTCCTCGAAGACCTCACAGGTGTATGCGGTCTCAAACGCGTCGATGACCGGGACCTGGAACGGGTACGTCGAGAAAGTCTCCTTGTCCGAACGGGACCTCTCCCTTGACTCGTGCCGACCACTCTTGCGAGCGGTGTCTCTCGACCTCTCACGACCGACCCCACTCGGGGGCGCGGACGGCTTAGTACCCTGCGACTCAAGAATCGCCAGCATTTTCTTCCCGAAGGAAGCCCATTCCTCCAGCGTCGCACTGCTGGTGGGGTAAGCGACGTGCCGGGCAGAGTCCTCCGAAGAGGACCTGGAAGACGACCGGTGTCGGCGCTTCCGAGAATGCCTCGAAGAGGCTGAGGAGTGGCGAGACCGACTCCTAGAAGGAGACCCACGAGACTTCCGACGATGACGCGGAGAGTCACCCCTCGAATCATCCGTCGAAAGCCCCACAGACTTCGACTTCCTGGGCTTGGACACCCGACCTACCGACAACTTCTTCTTACTTTCGCGTAAGGCTTTGGACGTGAGCGACTGGCAGTCGATACAGTCATCCGTGTCGTGGACCTCCCCGAGGCACCAGAGGCAGGCGTCGTGAGAGTCTGTCACTGACATCTTGGATCCACACTCCCCGCACTTCTTGAAACCCGGGCGCGGGCTCGAAGACGAAGTAGAAGACATTTTCACACGAAGGATTTTCACAAAATGAACAGGTTCGAAGAACCGAGAAGAACAGAACTCCAAAGAGTCAAGGCGTTAACCGGGATTCACGAAGCAACACGTTCGCGGAAAAAACGGAACTGAGGCTACGGGCGTTGTGCGTCCTACTTATCACATCGGGTGACGTCGGACATCGGAGGAGGCCCTCGACGACGGCGCATCGACGCAGGAAGCAGACGCCGAAAAAAGTTTCCGAAGCAGCACAGCTGTGGTGATTACATGTCATAGATATGGAATACGTCGGAGGACCCAATCCCCTCGAATTGATATTTTGTAACAAAGTATGTTTTTTTCCCCCAGTGAAAGCAAACCAGTATTTCACAATTGTATTTTTCAGAGTTCCTGTGCTGTGTGCATAATAATGCTACGGCAAATCCTTTTTACATTGATAATTTCATGTAAACTCTAATTATATAAACAATGTGTAAAATGAGGACTATGTGTGATCTAGTATACATCCATTCAACCTTGCAGTCAATAGGGTACATTACTATAAATCTTCAAGACTACAATTTAAAACATCCAAAACCGGACTCTCCAGGAAGTGCAAGAGCTGTTAAAAAACAAACAAATGAAAGTTATCTTTGTAATTGAAATAGAAACTCAGAAAAACCACTCCCTATTGATAATCCAGATAGGTATTTAACTTTATGTAGCGCTTCATACATGGTTCGTCCAACATCTAGGCCCTGTGATTATTATACCTCCGTCGATACTCAGTTAACCGACCTCTGAAGGATGATAGTCAATAATATAGCTCAGCTGGTTGAGCATTTGTTGCTGCAATATGTGCGTGATCTGTAGGTTGCAGGTTCGAACCCTGGCAAGGCCAACTCAGCCTTTTATCCTTTCAAGGTCGATAAAGGAGTACCAACTTCGGTTTGGTGATAATTGGGATAAATATGTTCTATGTACAGGGCTTTGCCAAAAGCGCTATATAAATGACCAATTGACCATGAGATTAGATATAGAATATAACATGGAGACCTTGCCTCTCTGCACTGTTGTATCATAACATTGGCATACCATTAGGTAGTAATAGCTCCAGGAAATGAGGATTTATTAAACATCAAAGACAATTCTGCTATTGAACTATACAATTCATGCTTGCTTTTCTATGTAATTGGCTAGCTTTTTGTATTTTCAACATTTAAATACAGGAGAGATGAAATTTCCTTAGAGAAATAAATGAGTTGTAATCTCCACAATGCAGAAAGCTGCCACATAGTAATGATTTCCATACAGTTTTTGCCCACGTTGGCTGGATGTCACATGCAATTTATTCACTTGCAAAGGAGAAAAGTCATTTTTACTCTCTTAAAAATCACATTTACTCTTAAAGTTTAAAAATAGGGAATAAAATACTTCCACCTGAAAATCTTATCTGGAGCACTGGACACACACAGAACGCTCATTAAGGACTTGCTCCTGCGCCAAATGGCTGCAGAGAGTGCATGTATGTTTCCACATGTATGTTTTTACTTTCGAGCACTTGTCTTAAGTACATTAGAAATGCTTGTGGATCTTCTTGCGTGTTTATGGTAAATCTCACCATTCCCGCAGAGTAGTCCACTTCCTGCCTTATTCCTAAGACACTAAGTGTTGTCAGGATTGTTTGTTGCATTTCTATGAAGGAGTAGCATTTGCAAACACAACTGGTCTGCGCCTTTCAAGTAAATGTGTTCAACAATTGGTGGCAATTGCAACAGAATATTGATTGCTACATTTGCATAGCAATGAACACCAGTTGTGTTGGAAAGTTTGAATGGACCTGACAGTTCTGTGTCTGAGTCATTTGCTGGAGCTCCACTTGCTTTTTTTTTAAGACATACTTCTCTTTGGTTGTGCTGCTGGAAGTGCATTTGTGTTTTCACTACATCATTTTGTGGTTGTGCTATTTGAGTAGCAGCTGTTTTCAATTTTGTTGGTGGTACTGTTCGGAGATCTCTTATAAGTTCTGTTTGCATTCATTTTCGTTTAACAAGTTTTCCTTTTTGAGGAACTGGGTACATATCGAGATGGGGTGTGTAGAGTGCACGTAGTCTGTTGCATTCCACGATGCAAAGAATGTCAGCTTTGACTTTGGTTGCATCAACATTGACCAGAAATAGTCCTTCAAGTGTACGTAGCCGTGACAATGCTACGTAACTCATACCTTCTTTAAAGACTGTGCTGCCAATATAAATCAATGCCTGATCTAGGGTTAGACCTTGAGATTTATGAATAGTGACTGCATATGCAAGAGACAGAGAAAACTGTTCTCTGTGTACATACATGTTTTTAAAAAGAAGGAATCGGGCTGTTGAGCATGCTATCCTTTTAACCTTTGAAATTTTGTCAAAGTGGATGTTGACAAACTGAATATTGTTGTCTCGTGGATATGTCTGGAAGCCAACAACTGTACCAAGTGCTCCATTAACTAAACCTTGCTCCATGTTAAGGTTACGTTTAAGCATTACTCTACAGTTCACACGCAATGTTAACATTGTCTCCAAACCAGCTTTGTTGGAGACAGAGTTTTCTAAGCTATTTAGTCATGCTGTGGCATGTTGACACATAGGCAGTGTCATATCGTGCAATTCCAGTTTGTCTGTGGAGTTAATTTGCACTATTGGTTGCATTTCTGTTTTTAATATTGTTTCATTCAATTGTGCACAGATTGCTAGGGTTGGCATTAAGGAAATACATTATCCATTAGGAGCATTTTCATTTTCTTTGGTTTCTCCCCTCCTGTAATCCTACATGGAAACCTCTGGGTTCCTTAATACTTTTCAGTCCGGTTTTCGACCTGGGTGAGGAACTGAGTCAGTTATTAATTCCGTGTTTCACGATTTTACCCGCCTAGTTGATCAGGGCGGTGTGGGAGCTCCCTTTTTGATTGATATGTTGGCCGCGGTAGATCATTCTATTCTGATCTCCCGTTTGTCGAGCGCGGGCCTAGGTGACCAGGTACTGAAATGGTTCACAGCCTTTTTGGCTGATCGGTTCCAGTCAGTTTTTGTGCCACCTTTTGTTCTGA
The DNA here is from genome assembly GCF_040938575.1 of Ambystoma mexicanum. Classification (NCBI taxonomy): domain Eukaryota; kingdom Metazoa; phylum Chordata; class Amphibia; order Caudata; family Ambystomatidae; genus Ambystoma; species Ambystoma mexicanum. Next base: position 343,265,309 of record NC_090922.1, read on the forward strand.
ATCCATTTAACTGTTTTGCGGAGTTCACCAGGGATCTGCACTGTCGCCAATTCTCTTTAATATCTATATTCGTCCTCTTCTTATCAGGTCTCATGGCTTAAGCTTTTATTCTTATGTGGATTACACACAAATCCTGGTACGCCCGGATCTCTCCCGTCCGGAAACCGCGGTCCGTTTGAGGAACTGTCTGGAGGATTTGGGTGCCTTGATAGCAAATAACTCACAAACTTAATGGCAGTAAAACAGAGGTCCTTGTGGTGGGAACAACTAGTCCTCTCACTTATGGGACTCCTGATTTTTGTCTGACTTCCCTTGGCCCTTTCGCCTCTTCTTCCCCTATAGTGAGAAATATAGTCATTTTAAATTGCGTACCTTGCTGGAGGTTCTTCCTTTTATCCCTGACCATTTTCATGCCAATGTGGTAGCAGCGTTGGTTCTTAGTACGACTGAATGCAGCAGCCAGCTAAGTAGTGCGCCCTCCGGCACGCTCGCATATGTCACCTCTCTTGAAACAACTGCACTGGTTTCCGATAGAAAAACGGATTTTGTTTCAATCTATGTGTTTAGTGCATCAAGCCTTCTACAAGCTAAGAGCTGAATATCTCCAGGAAAAATGTGTTCACTACGTTCCTTCTCGCCCTCTTCGATCTCAGGCTGCCCTACTACTAGCAGTTCCCTGAGTTAGACGGACTAGGATCGGGGCCGTGCTTTCTTTGTGGCAGCTGCAATAACATGGAACCAACTGCCATGGTCACTGCATGCAACCTCTAACCATTTGGCCTTCCAGCGGGCCCTGAAGACCCTTCTATTCTGAGGACCTTTTCTTTTTATTGTATGGATTTGCCACACCTCAGCGCCAAGATGCCTTTTGGCGTACGTGCGCTTTACAAGACTATATAACATAACATAACATATAACATAATTCTGCGTAGCTCCACAGCAGCTTCTGCTGAAAGTTTGTAGTACTCTAATTTGTTTTGGTGTTCTACTGGAAGGAGTAGCAATCAGTGTAAAGTAACACCACTTATGTTGTAGGCAGCTAAACCTGTGGGGGCTGTTACAACAGCTGCAAGCTTGTTCATTTTTGGAGGAACTTGCTGATGATTTTTTATTAAGAATGTTCTTCCTGAACCAACTTCACCACTTACATACAGGAGTACAGGTTTATAATTTTGACAGCTACAAGTTTTAGTTTTGTGCTCTACACCATGTTCATTTTCTTTAGTTACTTCCAGGAAAATGCTATGTTGCTCATTGTTTAGGATTGTTTTCAGTACAGCTAAGTTTTCTGCAGTTTCCTCATACTGACACATGGTGTTTTCTACTTCAGTCACGGCTAATTCTGCTTCATTTACTATGAGTGGCCCCCCAAGTGGTTCTTGGCTTCCTGCAAGAGAAGGTTGACTGCCCTCAGGAGTGTCTGCATTTAGTTGTGCTTGAACGTCTTCCTCTTGTTGGCGTTCATTGTCCAACGTATTTTTGTACTATATGAAATTCATATCTGTTATACTGCTTTCACTTGCCTTGAAAGCATCGACATAGGAGTGATGGTGTCCAATAAATCATCATCTTTTCTCCATGGTTTAAACAGTTGGAGTAGGGACATGTAGTGCAGTTCTCTATGTTGAGGAGTTTTAAATGATAGCTTCATATGATTAACCAGGCTGCCTTCACAATTTTTTTACTATGTATTTAGCTTTTCTTCATCTGTTTTTATATCATTCTTGTACCAGAAATGTTGGGCTATGTGGTACAAACACATGGTTTCCAAAGCAGTACTCCTGTTTGGGTAGTATGTGTCCAATAAATTGTTTTTCAAAATGTCCTGGCCGCTGGGATCGTTTTTATCAATGGTTTCTATGTCTTGGTACGATTTAAGCACTCTTTTTCTGGATGTAGCCAAACCAAGGCTTAAACAGACTATGTTTTCAGATTTGTCATATTGCCTGATAAACGGTCTGTAGCTTCGTAGCAACCACATTCTCTTTGGGAGAACATTTTTATGCCAAAGCTGTACAATGTTTGTGACACTATTTTGTCAGATGATAAGTCATCCCAGAGGTCTTTCAGCTCTGTTTTCTCAGCTTTGATTAAATACACTGTGACATATCATGCAACAGCATTGGAATTGTCTGCAATTTACTGCACATCTATGTTTGAATTCCACAAGAGGGCAATGATTGCATTGTAATCATTGATGTACTATGATGCTTTGCTTTGTTTAATGCAGTATGTGTTCTTAGGCGATTTGCCTTTCGCACTGTGTCTAACAGAAGACATGAAGCTGTTTACTTATCCTTTTGCTGAAACTGGTCTAGGGAAACCAAAGCGGCATTTGGTGTAGCATTTCCCTTTGTTTATAGATCTGTGTCAATACTTGCCACATTTATGTCTTTGAAACCGCAGAAGGTGTGCATGTCGCTCACTATCAGCGCTTTCAGAAGGGATTTCACAAGTGACATATTCGTGATTGAACTGCAAAACAGTGGCATCACTGTCCTGACCAAATTTAGGAGCATCTTTTATCACAAAGGCATGTGGATGTTTGGTGCTCCTCTGGATTGAAATTCCTTCCTCCAAAAGAAGAGTGTTGTACTTCTCTGAGGGGAGGAATTGTTCTTATTACAGATGAAGTGCAGCATGGCAATAAAGCGGTGATGGAAGTACCTTGACACATTTACAGGGTCAAGAGAGCAGAGTTCTCCTGGGGTTTTCATGTCTATCTCTGCTTTGTTTTCGCTTGCTGTGCGGAGGAAGTTGTGCAAGTTTTCCGATGCGGGCCAAGGTTATGCAACATACACAGTACATCTGCGTGCTGGTGGAAGCAGTATTCTTTTGTAGCACGCATCTTTGCCAAGAGATTTGCAATACTTGACAGCAAAACTTCATCTTTGTCTTGCACCTTTTGAAGTAGTTGCGTAGCAGACATGTAAAAAATGTGGAACCTGTTTTCAATGTGTGTGCAACTCCGTAACATAGAGTTGCTAGTTCACTTTCAAACAGGAGGGGGAATATGCATTTAACGTTTTGTCTGAATCTGGGGGTCTTCAGAATACATTCGTAAAGAACGGTTTTCTGACGCTATTTGAGTGCATCTTTCATCATACATTGCCCCTTTTCCAGTAGGAAAGAGGAGAGGAAAGGCTTGTGCTTCTACACTTTTTTCCCATTTGTATTTGTATTTTATTTGTAAAGTGCACCAGGCCCAAAGGCATCCAGGCGCATAATTGCTGATTAGAGATTCTTTGGCTTGCCGCATTTGAAATTTTTTATAGTGCATGGTCTATGCTGTCTTTGGAGTGCAGTGGGTGAACTGTATACTGGTCTAAAATATTGGATGCTGCAATAGGATTTACAAGTTCAAATTGGCCAGTTGATGAGGAATACTGAATTATTTCGGTGGTTTCTCTTAGGTTTTCTTCACTGTTTATTTCTTTGCAGTATTCATTGTTCTCTTCGAGATATTGTAGGGCTTCTAGTTGCTGCCAAATTGTTTTGTCTTTTATAGGTACATCATTTACTCAGATAATCAAAGATTGATCTATTGGCTGTTGCACTCCAAGAGTGTCCACATTTTCTTTAAGATACAATGGCAAATAAACTACTTTGCCACATAGCCTTTTAGTAATTCAGAAGGCGGTAACTTGGCTGTTTTGGGTTGAAGGCGTATTATAGCTTGAAATGGGTGTACTGTTTGTATTATAATGCTCTCATACAAATGTAGCTGTTTGAGTGGTTTAGGAAGTGGAAATATTCCCAAGTTATTAGTGATAGGCCGTGAAGGCATTTGGTTATTATCAAGCTTTGCAGTTCAGTATGTGTAAAGTATTGAGGGGTTAGTAATTTCATATTTGTTTTCTATTATAAGGTAGAGAGCTAATTGGAACCATTGAGATTCCTCATTTTCTTCTTTTTTGTATGCTATATCTACGGTTTTGGTGCTCTTTGTATAAAAAGTTCTGCGACAACACACACATACCTGGTTTGGTACTTCAGCAGATGTGCTTTTAAACTTTGCTATTTCTTTTCTGTATGTGGTGTATTAGAAGGTTGCAATCTGTGAGGTTGTTGCTACTCTTTTATAAAGTTACTGGATTTTGCAAGTGCTCTTCACTTCCAAAATATTTGCTTTGGGTGTGGTCTATTTCTTCCAGTAGTTCTTGGGCTGTACCATGCATGAGAATGTGATTTAAATGCTCCAGTTCTAAAGCAGGACTTTTTGCATAGTACACAGTGGCATGGTGTGCTGCTAACATTTTCATGTGGTGGATGGTGCTTTTGCAAGCAGGCACGGAAACGCAGGCTAATAAATGTCCTTGCAGTCCTGTGTATTTGCACACTGGCCAGGAGTCCACGGTTTGCAACATTTTCATTCTCATTTTCTCTTTTGCTTTCACATACTGATTGAGGAATTGCCATAAAGATTTGAAGCACTGTTTTTGTATGTTACACATTGAGGTGCATGGCCATTTGTAGACAGGACAGATTGGTCCGGTGCAATGGAGAGTTGATTGTAAATTTGTTGGGATTATTCTTTCAATGAGTGTTTCCTCTGCCTTAATGGTGTTGTCTACCATTTCATACCCTCGGGCACTGCTATGTATGGAAATTGGGTTTCTTTTCTCTTGTTTGTATGCCTCTTAATTGAAATATGGCTCTGTGCTGGTTGTGTGAATCTACTCACCTGCACAAAAGTTTGCAAAGGTATCTATGTTGATATTGCATATGTTCCAAAGTACTTTTTGTAGTTTACTAATTAATATTGTTAGTGGTTTCATTCTGTTTAAAATGAATATAAACACTGGCCACCAGGGGGCGCACGGATGATCTCCTCTCCCGTGTGAGCTCCATGCGCCATGGCCCCACAAGTGATCTGAGCCCCCACTTGTAGCCCCCCCAACTCCCCACCTTGAAAAATTCAACAAAATTGTTGGGGAGCGTGGCCCCGCTCGGAGGAGCGAAAATCTGATTGAAATCGGTTAAGATTTGGCCAAGAAACACGACATTGAGGAGTGCTCCCCTCCCCTGACTGCACTCAGCCTCTCACGAAGAAGGTGACAGACGAGCTGATCCCCAGACGTGCAGTGGAAGCGAGGCCAGAAAGACTCAAACGGAGATTAGGGATCTGCGGGACCCTGACGTCGCCCTCAGCCACGAGTGCTGCGATCAGAGGAGGAGTGTTGAGGAGGCGACAACCCGGGCGACATCGAGGAGATCCCAACAAACTTACTGGACCGCCAGAGATCCTCAGGCAGACCCGTGGACATCGCCTGTGCAGTTCGGAAAGCCGCGGCTTCAGAATTCTCCCGATCGAGGAACACCCCATCGGGGTTGGAGAAGTGCATTTTGAATAGCTCAGAGGACTGCAGAGGAGGTTACAGACGTGTCCACTGTGCATAATACAGGCACTCTATACAGTCGTACGAGTACCCCTGCAGTTTATTACGAGCGAACCCTGCACTGACCATTACGCACGCACTCCTCTTCTACATGTCGGACTACCGGAGAAGACAGGCCAAAACAAGCAAGTTAGGCAAAAGCGTGCGCACTATAAAAGGACCATCAGCCTGCAGCATACGGATTGCCCTGAGCTTTCATCCTGCTCCCACTATTATGCTGTGCAGCTGATGCAATTCGGAGGCGCGGCACAGGGATCGCACTATCATAGGGGTGAGAAGTGAACATTACACAGGCACACAGAGCAACGCATGAGGAGAGAAACGTTACGCAAACGTTACGCCTCCCCTCCCATTGCACTCCCAAAGAATCAGACAAACACGCAAACCCCAGCCCCGGAGCCGGCACCAGAGGAATGATCAACAGTTCCCCGTAGCCGCTATGGACAAAAAGTGCAATTGGGAGCTTTTAAAATAATAATGGAGTGCTCCTACACAGGTGACCCTAAACAAACACGGAGCAGGACAAAGAAGAAAAGTAGCTGGGGCACGTAGTAGGTGGCAGCATAGACCTATGATGTGGAATGAGATAGAAGGACTCAGCCCCAAGAAGGATTAGAGACATGTGAGTGCGCATGGTGATAACCCGCATTTCTGCAATCATACTGAAGGCATGAGTCAGTCGCTAATGAAGCCAACTAGTGATGAATGACCTGCTACGACGCTTATAGTAGGTTATTGATGCTGGGAGGCTCATGTACCTCCCCAAGAACAGCAGCAAGGCACCAGCAGAGAGCCCCTCTTTGGGGAAACGGTGAACCCTTACCTTCTTCTGGCCAAGTAGGGCTTCCACAGCCCAGACAGAAAGGTAAGCCGCACAGAGTTCGAAGGGATTGTATCATATATACGGCCCGTAAACTGCAAAAGAATACCCAGCTCTCTCGCCCCATAGCTGACATAAAAAGGTGCACAATCGGAGTTACCAACAGAGGGCTGGACTCCCGTTCTTGGGGGGTCTGCCCTCCTCTGTAAAAACTCTACACAGTTGCTGCAACTGGCCAACTCCTGCAGGTAGATAGAACCCCACTGGGCAATTCAAACATACTACTCACTTTGATCACAGCGGACACAACTTGGGCACACAACAGGAAAACTTACTAGAGGGTTGGGTCCCCGACTTCGGGGTGTGTGCCCTCCTCTAGGTCCCAGTGACACGCTCAACGAAAAAGCACGAGTCTCCAGATCACTGCAAGAGGCCTGGTAATCAGCGTCTGTAGATCCCTCAGTATTAGAAGTGTTGCAGGGGCCACGAGACCCCCGAGGTTGGATGTGGCAACCCGGATGAGAGGTATACCACTGTTGATCCTTGCTTCACCCAGACTGGCATTAAACCTCTTCTTACTACCCCTGCCACAGAGTATTGGGTTTCAACGTGCAGTGAAAGACCTGCTTACATATATAAGGACATAAGATTGAATTTAGCCAGTTCGCCTATTCCCCGTCCCCTCCTTCTGTTGAGTGTTCCCATATCCCGATCATGGAAGCTTCTGGAACTGAACCGGCTGCCACCAAAGGAGATATTGCAGCTCTCCTGAGCAAAATCAAGAATATGGGAGCCAACATAGGAGGGAAAATTGATAAAATCACACAGCAAATGGACAATATTGAAGAGAAACTCGAAGAAGTCGAGAACAACTAATCCTCCATAGAGACTCTCGAGACCCAAATGGAACATAGAATAGCAGAGATAGAGCAAAGGGAGGAAGAGTTTAGACTCAAAATGGACGATCTGGAAAACCGGAAGAGGCGAAACAATGTGCGCTTTTTTGGTATCCTGGAACATGATGGTGAAGCAGAAGAAGACCTCAGGAAGACGCTCCATGACATCATTAAGCTTTTGGTTGCCGATGAAGCGATCGATGAGCTGAAAACGGAGAGAATTCACAGAGCGAGGGGTCCATCAGGTGGACCGATATCAGTCCTTGCCCGCTTCCACAACTATCAAGTTAAGGCCAGGATCTTAGAAAAAGCCAAATGTAGTGGACCAATTACCCTTGGGGGCGAGTGGATTACGATCTTTCGGGATCTATCCTCCTTGACTCTAGCCCTGAGGCGAATGTGCAGTCCCCTTACGAAATGGCTGCAGGAACGTGGGATCAGATACAGATGGGGTTACCCTTTCTCCCTTTCTTTCGAACATGAAGGCAAGAAAGTACGGCTGAGATCAGAGAAGGAAATTCAAACAGGTATTTTCGAACTCATGGAGAATCATGAAGAGGGAAGAGACCGAAAAGCAGGACAGAGTGGAAGACAGTGGCGCATCCAAGGCCCGAGGAGAAGACGGGTGAACGGATGGAGGAAATTCCAGAGAGGCAACCTCTCACCTGAAGGAGATAACTGAATCTGGCTGATACTCTTACCAATATCTGATCGTTCACAACCACTCGACGTCGAACTACGCTAGACGCTCGTGATTGTGCCTCCCCAAGGGGGGGAAGTCCGGCAGGGAGGTCCTACCTTGTTGCACCTCCCCTACTACTTGGATTATGCAGACCAAGGGATTTTGTATACATAGGACACCAGGGCAAGGAGGTCCAATGGCAGACTACTTGGAGGGTCCTCCATAACCTAGACCCTGCTTGGTCCGGGCGCAGGGAGGACCCTATCTATCTGAACGTCTCTTGCTGGGGAGGAAAAACAAGTGAGCTACTAAGGCTGAGATGAGGAGGGATGAAAGTGGGAGTGCTGACAAGATTTTAGAGGTGAAAAGAAAAAGGGAGGATCTCCGGCACCTGGAACATGGGCAGACAGTCCATAAGTTGCAACTTCTGAGACAGAAGTTCTACGAAAAAGGGGACAACGCGGATGCACTGTTAGCCGCTAGATTAAGAGAACAACGGGCTGAACTAAAAGTTTTGGAATTAGAGAAGCGGGGGAGCCCCCAAACCTAAACAAATGCAGAAATCACAGAAGTCTTTGCCACCTTCTATGAGACCCTGTACTGATCAGAGGTAGACTCTGGTCTGCCGGGAATGGAAGGATACCCGTCTTCTGTCAAAATGCCAAAACTCTCTTGCGATGAATCACTTTCCTTAGAGGGCCCGATAACAGAACAAGAAATTCAAAATGCAGTGAAGAGGTTATCACTTGGCAAAGCCCCAGTGGAACACGGCTACACTGCCAGGTTCTTTAAATCCTTTCTCACCCCCCTTCTCCCTTTTATGGTTGAACTCTTTAATGAGATCCTCGATACTGGGAGGGCTCTGGACTCCTTTGTTCGAGCCCTTGTTTCCGTAATTCCCAAGGAGGGATAGGACCCCAAGCAATGTGGTTCATATCGCCCCATATCCTTATTAAATGTGGATGCCAAAATGTATACCAGGGCACTTGCCGCTAGATTGGAGACATTCATGCATTGCCTAATACATGCTGATCAAGTTGGTTTCATACTGGGTAGACAGGGAGCTGACACAATGAGGAAGACCCTACATCTAATTAACGAAACCCAGAAAATGACCAACGACCCTGCCCTTCTTTCGGTGGTCAACACAGAAAAGGCCTTTGACAGGGTTGAATTGGGCTTTTTGATGGCAGTCCTTCGCAAGGTGGGAATAGGCACAAAAGTTAGGAGAGGGATCCAGGCGGTGTATACATCCCCCAAGGCATCCATCTTTGTGAATGGAGAATACCCCCACTGGTTTGAACTAGGCAGGGGTACAAGACAGGGATGCTCCCTCTCAGCTATACTCTTTGCGCTCTCACTAGAACCTTTAGGCCAAAACTAAGGGAAGACCAATCCAACTAATTGGAGAATATAGAGAACTCTCAGGCGTATGTACCCAGCAGTGTGTTAGGTGTTACTAGGTGGGTGCGGCCTCAACTTGCTCCGTGCTTCGTGGACCAGGGAGAACATTTTCTTGTCCCTTCATTATTTCCTTGATTGCCTGCAGCCCGCCTCCAGACTCGAGTCACAACCTACATAATCACTGCGAATGCGCAGAGCGCTCCGTGGTGTGCCCAGGAGTGAGTTAGGTGTTACTAGGTGAAGGTGCTGCCTCAACTTGCTCCGTGCTTCGTGGACCAGGGAGAACATTTTCTTGTCCCTTCATTGTTTCCTTGATTGCATGCAGCCTGTCCCTCCAGCCCGCCTCCAGACTCGAGTCACTTCCTACATAATCACTGCGCATGCACGGAGTGCTGCGTGGTGTTCCCAGCAGTGTGTTAGGTGTTTGATGGAGCAGTAGTGCTGTGGGGCCACTCATGGACTATTGGTAAAACACATGCTGCCCTAACATGGAAAACTGACTTGGTTTTTTCTACCCTGCTCTCTACTATGAATGTCACAATCTGGTGTTTCACATGTCTCATGCTACTGCTATTGTAACTAATCTCTTGCCCCAATCTGAGCAACTATTAAAATTGGAGCCGTAGCAGATAAGACTGGCGTGCCACGGTTCGCTGCAATCCTCTCCCTTTTTTCTTTTTTGAACACTGTTGACTTTGTTGGATCCCTGGGAACTGTTCGTACGGCCACACGAGACGCAATCTGGATTAATATCTTTGTCGTGCCTAAAGAGCGCATTTTGGTTATGCTGCTGCCCTGTGCATCCTGTTTTGAATCTGTTTCCATATTATACTGGGGTATTGGTATTTGAGGTTGTTGTATGCAAGAGGGCTCATAGGTATTGCTACTCCTTGTGCTAGGTTGCTGCCTTGGGACAAGGTAGCTGTTGGAGTAGGCCCTCCTGAATATCCACGTGCAACGACCTGAATTAACTAACCATGCCCTATTGTATACTTTGATCCTTTCTTGTGTATTGAAGGTGACGGCAAGCAATTGAGTTCTGGTATCACAGAAGGCAGAGCTTAATCTGGTGTTTGACAAACCTGTATCTCTGGTGATTAATCAGCTCACCCCTGAATAGGACGTCTGTGGGCAAATCGGAATTTGAACCCGGTAACATTGATATTGAGTTTTCGCTTCAGCTACTTGGCCCACTGTATGTATGAACCAGAACTGGCCAGAGGGTGACCGTGGGCCGATAAACCTTTGAACCCGGAAGGGCAGCTTGGGCTCATGTGGCTGGCACACATCCTTCACCAAGTGTTTGTCGCATACTCCAGATAGAGGGCGGCTGCATGCGTTGAGCCTTTGAACCCCGGTGTTCTGGGAATAGTGTGTGAATTAGAGTCCTGCCACAAAGGGTGACTGCTGGCCCTAGGCATTTGGTCCCTGACTGGTGCATACTCTTTCTTAAGTGCTTGAGTTAGGCACTCCGGACAGTGGGTGTCTGTTGGGTTGTGTGCCTCCAAGCCGGGGGTGTTGCTATGACCGTGTGAACTAGAGCTCCCTCATTTAGGGTGACTGCGGGCCTTACGCTTTTGAACCCTAGGGGGTAGGCCTCCATACGCACAATTGGTGTATAAGAACTGTTGAGTGCTGGAATTGATATTTTGCAAAGAGGGTGACTGTGGGCCTCTTGAGCCTTTGAACACTGGAGTGCTATCACCAAGCACATATCTAATGAAGTCTATTTGATTTTGAAAACATAATGTGTGGGCCAATGTCATTGAGGCATATATGAGCTGGTTGTCTTCACTTCTACAATCACAAGTGAGTCAAAAGGAGATTGGGGGTTATTGAGACCTTTGATCCTCACAGATTAACCCGTCTGCTATGTTTGCTGCACTTTGTGCTGTTTCCTTGCTACCACTTATAGTCCACAAAATTGTGAGTGGGGGTGTTGGGGAGGGGACCTTTGAAACTTGGAAAGCTGGCTTGTGGTGGTCTCTGTTGAAGGGTGGTTGCTTCCGTCTATACAGCACTAGTGCACAGCTTTAGTTGTGTTAGCCTTTGTGGGTTGGTTGTTGTTTCTGTGGAAGCCACTTGGTAACACCTGCTGTCTTGAAGCAGATCATTAACCGTGCCCTGAGAAGTGGAAACAAGGCTGGCAATTCATCTAAGGCCTCTGTGAAGAGCTCTGTGAATAAACTGCTTAACAGCATCTATCCCTGTTACCTTCCAGTAAAAAGTAATTACTTTCTATGTAGATATCTACATCTGAGGTGCCTTTGCCACTTGACCAAGAGGGGGCACCCTGTTTGCCCCCATTGACATGTCCGGCTCCTGGAATGGAGGTTCTGGCAAAGGTGGTACCTCCAGTCCAGAACCAACCATCATTTTCTGTCCAAGATGCCAACAAGAAAGACTGGCAGATAGCTTGTGATTACCCCCAGGCACACAATCGTAATTGTACAACAAATGAAGCTCAGGAGGGCTTTGCGCATGTTTCTGATACATCTCTGCTTGCACCAACGATTATGATTAAGCAAGGGAAACGGGTGCGCCTCTCCCTTGGTCCTTCTTCACCTGCTTCTAGGTCCTATCCCTTTCATGAACAAGTACACTTCCACCTTCCCGATGAATTCTGTTTTAAAGATCTTGGTGAATCTGGAAGGGACTCCCCAGGCATAGTACCTCAGGGTTTGGGTGGTGGTGTGAACTTAGGTCTTGGTAATCATGATGCTAGATATTCAGAGGCAATGGGGTTCTTTTTGCCTTCTGCATTGGGGCGCCGGCATCAGGAAAAGATGGTGTTGGTTTTGTTGCTCCCAAAGGGGACGTAAGGTCATCGACACCCGAGGACTCCCCTTCTGATATTTTTCTGCATGACCCTTTTAACTTTCCAGTGATTTCGAGAATACTCAACCTTCTTGACAAGGGTCATGAATGAACTCACTGTTCCATAAGGGAAATGCAGGGCTCCTTGGCATTTATGAAAGAAAAAATTACCAAATTAGAAGGCTTTATATTGGCTGAGGAGCAATCAAAATCGTTTTACTTCTCTCAATTTGAAAAAATGATGGCAAGTATTGTCCCAGCTGTTATTCCTGCTGTACCAACTTCTGAAACACAGTCTCAGGGAACCCAAACGGTCAATGTGGCAAGCAGCACTTATCTACCACAAAGATCGTACTCGCAAGTGCTGCAAGGAGCAAACACAATCGTAATGGAACATGGTAGCAATGAGTCTATCGACCTCTTGGAGGTAGCCAAACTCCATCCTGATCGTTTGCTCAAGGTAGAACACCTGTTGTTCAATGTAGCCACTAAATCCCAATCCCTTGTGACCTCTGAGTCTTCATGTGGAGCAACAGGGACTGCCATTGGGCCTTCCTCCCCTCCGGACAGTCCCTCTGTTTTGACTGACATCATCGACTCACAGGCTATCTCTGAGCCTCAAGCTCCTTTGTTGTCAAGTGAGCCAGGTGTGGGAAGCACAGGTCAAGGGGGGAGGCAGTTTATTTCCCGTAAGGGGAAGAAGTCCTTTCTGAGAGCACAAAAACAGTTACATTTCACTAAAACCAATCAGAAGAAAGTGCAAACAAAAGGTATGATGGAGACTCTCCCCCATTCTTTGAAGGAAGCAGTGTCTGCTTTCAGTTGCAAAACAGGTGCGAGCATGGACGATCTACCACTAAACCTCCTGGAATTGAATGAGGAAAGTAAAAAACATCTTCAAATTAAGGCTCTGAAAAGTGTCAACGTGCAGGTGTCAACTACGAAACCTACTGGGATACTTATTGATAAGTCCCAATCCCAGCTACATAACTTTTTTCCAAGTATTGAAAGTAAAATGGTGGCTGTTTTGCCTCAGGAAGAGGCACACCGCGCAAATCCTCCAAAAAAAGAAAACGCAACTCTTCCTCCGGTGTTAAACAATGAGGGACATACAAATGGTCCTGCCTCACAGGAAGTCGCCTATCTCGCTGCAGTAAAACATGAGGAGAGTGTTGCACAGGTATCGCACTCACGGACACTCCCCAATTTGGCGAGTAATGACACATATGATGTTGAGGAGGACCTAGGAAGGAGAACCTAGCAGAGCCCCTTAGCGACATGTTGTCTTTCTTAGAGACTCCTAAAGAGATTAACCAAATACTTGGGTGGGTAAGCAATCCATATATTAATGGTTTAGCGCAGATTAATAGCTCCTTCTTGATGAACACCTTTTACCAGATCCCCTCATTACGAAACTTGGCAACTAAGGAACTAGAATGGGTAAAACTGGCACCTCATAACAACCACAGAGAGAGTGCTGTGTAAAGTCCAATCCCAAATAATTACAAAATTAATTTTGGACTTTAAAGATGACTTTGAGTCCCTGGGTCTCTTCCCGTCCCGGAGAGTGCATGGTCTTTTTTAGACTTTGTTACGCCTGTACCCAAGGACCGGCCCACGGGAGCCTCACCACCGGCACAATATGAGTCCCATAGTAAGAAACTATCACAGCAACTGGCCTCGCTGACCTAGGCGTTAAGTGGCTTATCATGGTTGGAGACCCTGATTAAAGTGGCGGCCTCTATGAAAGTAGAATCTCCAAACTCATAACCATCGAGTATTGCCGTTGCATCCTGGAACTGTTGTGTAGTGAGAAATCTCACGACATGGCATGAACGGGTGGGGCTTGCCACGTTCCTGAAATTCTACTGCTGCAGGAAACGATGACCCTGCACAAAATCGTGCTAGATGGATATTCATCTTTTAATGTTCCTGCGTGGTGGCACCAGTTAGGTCGACCTAGTGGTGGCATTGCCATTCTTATTAAAAATAGCTTGAATGCCACGACACATTTATTGGACAAATCCGACACCTTCATAATGGTGGAAATGTCTATGACAGGTAGCAAGCTACAATCATTTCTCCTGCTTTCAATCTATTGGAATCCCAGTGCTGGTTCTTTGGGCTCAGCCTTAGCGGAGCTAAATCATATTCTAGCTAATGCCTCGCTGCTTTTTCCAAAGCATGAAATTCTAATTGATGGGGACCGTAACACATGTCTGGATCTAGACTGAAACATGATGTTGTCCTATCACTCACACTCATATGCACTGCAGTCTCGTAGGAGAGGGAAGTTATGGGGCGAGTTTTTTTACGCCTGGGGTATCTACCCAATTTAATTTGCGACCCACAGTCTTAACGCTTCTTGGCAGCGTGGTAACTCCTCTTCACTAATTGACTATGTGCTTGCATTGGTGGCATGTTCTGGATTGCTTGACCCCATCTTAATCTTGAAGGTGAGCTTGGGCGACCACAGTATGTTGAGTACGAGGCTCCACATCAAGGTTAAGCTGTATGAAACCGTACTGTCTGTTGTATTGGTGGAAAGCAATAGGTATGCCTTGTCAGTAAGATGGCAGCCTAGTACATGTAGAAGAATGGTGTTTCTAGTCAACAGGGACCTGGTGGTGCCTTATTATGACCAGTTATCCGTGGTCTTTATGGAGAAAGTCAACGAAATTGATCTGCTGATGATCCATGGGCACCTGGTGAGCTTATCTAAGGAACTACTTCGTAAAGATGCACCCAATGTTGTCGGCACATTCTCGTCAGATGTCGCTACACTAAAAAAAAAAAATCAGAAAAACCATGAGCTTCCGAGGGCAAGACGCTCCCATGACAACGCAGCTTCATACAAGACAGTAAAAAACTTAATTGTGTCACAGTATAAGAAAAAGGTGAAGGAGGTGTGTCACGCTGCCCACAACCTTGCAAACCAACGCATTATTGAATATCTATGTAAGCGAAACATCAGGGAAATGTGGTCCATCTTAAGAAATCCTGTTGACAAGGATGATAAGCGTATTGTTGCGACTATAGATGGCTCCCAATGGCAGTCCTTCTTTGGAAAGAAATACAAATTGCCTGCACAGCACAGTAGGCTGGAGTCTGTCAAACTTCAGCTGCAGTTTCTCGCCACATGCCCTTGGGAACTCAAAGATGTAATTTGGGCAATTGCGCAATTGAAGTTCTCTAATGGGTTGCCGCCCTGCGTTTTCAAGGACGACCCGCACTTTTGGGCCAGGTACTTGCTCCCTCGCTACCAATTGATTTATAAAACGGGTAGAATCTTCTTCTTTCTTGGCTGATGGCAATAATAATACCCATCCACAAAAAGGGCACCCTAGACGACCCCACCAATTTTAGACCCATTGCCTTAATTGACATTGCAGCAAAAATCGTTGCTCGCTTAGTTTTGTGTGAACTGGAGGAATTTATCACCGCTCCTGGAATTCTGTCTAAAGCCCAGGTGGGTTTCCGTAGGGCGATGGGTACACAGCTAAACATGTCAATTCTTGCCCACTTGTTAACATCTTCACCCACTCGGGCCAACGGTCCTATTTATATGGCATCTTTAGACCCATCGTCTGCGTTTGACAGTGTCCTTCGTACCTGTCTATGGCAGAGAATGTTGTCCTATGGAATTCCTTCCCATCTGGTTGCGATAATTGGGGCACTTCACCAAAATCATCATACAGGGTGCGTATTAACGCAGAGGGCCTTCTATTTGATAGCATTCCTACAGGAATTGGGGTGAAGCAGGGATCTAACTTGGCCACTGTACTTTCAACCTGTACCTGGCTGACATTGAGAAAATATGGGAAGGAACTAACATCTTTCCGGTTAGTCTGGGCAAGCTGCGCCTGAACTGGTTGGCGTTTGCCGACAATGTCATCCTGTTTGATAAGGTACCCTTTGGGTTACAGAACAAACTGAACCTTTTCCAAGAATATTGTGAGATCAACAACTTGACAATCAATTCGGCCAAATCCCATATTGTAGTCTTTACGGTGAAGAAGAAAACCCAGGGGTACAAGTACACACTGAACTCCAAACCCATTAACATCATGGGTGAGATTACATACTTGGGTTACCACATATCAAAAAGCATGTCTGTCGGCAAATGGCGAGCAATTTTAGACACCAAATTGAATCATCTGTCTGCTCAGATGAGAATTATTTTGTCGCGGCATTTTAAGTACTCCCTCATGTCTCTGATACACTTCTATATTATGAAAGTAGAGTCTATTTTACTGTACAGCTTAGATGTTGGTTTGCTGGACATGGGCCGCATATTGAACCTACCTTCAGGGAAAAATCTGGAAAAGGGTCTTATGTCTCCCTGGGTACTTGCCAAACGCCATCTTGCTACACGAACTATGCTTATACCCATTGACTGACAAGTATGGATGGCATATGTTTAACACCTATATGAAAATGCTATCGCCACCAGCCAACTCTCTTTATGAGGACTTTAGGTCAATGCTATATGTGGATTATCCGGCATCCATTTCGGCATTCCAACAACGCATGACTCAAGTCCAAAATTCTTTGAACATGTCCAAGCAAGATCTAATTGACTCCCGGAGGCCACCAAACTACAGTTCTTTAGGAATGCATGGGCACGCAATTCCGACTTAATTGCAGGTTATCCATCATTCAGCTCGTATGGCAAATTTATACATGTCTGTACTCCAACCCTGCGCTACTAAATGTGTTTTCCGGATAAGAATGCCAGAAGGACCTACATGAGATTCCGCCTAGGCCTTATCCACACGGTTCCCGCATTAGGAACTGGTCTGGTTATAAAGAGTCTGGGATCTGGGATCACTGTAGGTTTTGTGCCAGAGTGAAGGAGTCTGAAACTCTAGAATACCTATTTATGTACTGTGTGCATTTTGAATCACAAATGCTCACTTGTTTGGGAACCTTTTTGGGAGCTAATTCTTGTTACGAACACAACATGGTTTGGTTGCGCTGTATGTGTGGACAGTGTAACTCTATCATTCTAGCGACAGTGAGACTTGCGAGTATAATTGAGGACGACCTGCAGTTACTAAATGGCAGTCTGCACATTGTGGAGGACGAAGTGCTTCCAACACTGTGATTTGTCCCCTGATATGTGACCTATAGGGACTTCGATACTGCTGCAATCGGTAACAATGTGATTCTTTTTATTTCTTTGTTTTGTTCCCGTCTCTTCACTTATTGAATGCAGAAACTCGTATCTCTTGTTGAAAATGTTCTATCTTAGAAGTACTGTGACTGTATGTCAACTTGGTGTTGCCTCCTTGTTTGTGAGACGCGCCAAGTAAGGAAATTAGTGAACGGTGCTAGAAATTGCATCATGATTTGTGTTATGTATTGTGCGATGAATTGTTCGATGATTGGGAATATTTATTTTATGTTATGTTGTGATTTTACATTATGATTTACACATGGAATAATGGGATCTTTCATGTGTAAACTTGCTTTTACCTATTTGAAATATTTTTGTAAAGGTGTAAATGAATTTTTGCTACCAGAAACAAATAAAACAATAAAAACATTTAAAAAAAGAACTCTCAGGCTTCAAAATAAACAAATTCCCCCTGCACGAAACCACAATAGCCGATATAGATAGATTCTCTACGCTGGGTCTTACAGTAGAAAATGTTAAATTGAAATATTTGGGCATACAGATCACGAGGGACATGAATTAACTCTATGAAGCCAATTTTCCATCACTCCTCCTTAGGTTCCACGCCGACCTCGCCAAGTGGGAAAAACTGACGATATCTTGGTTGGGAAGGCTCAATGCGATTAAAACGGTTTGTCTCCCCTGTTTCCTTTATCCTTTTCAAATGCTTCCTATTAGAATGTCGAAGCTCTTTTTTGATGAGGTCAAAAGAGCTATTGTATGACTTCTCTGGCAGGGAAAGAAAGCCAGTGTTGCCTATGACACCCTGACGTTACCTAAGGACAAGGGCAGAGTGGGCCTCCCAGACATAAGGAAATACTACGAGGCTGCCCAACTACGAATCCTGATTCCCCACCTACGACAAGAATTATCTGGCCCCAGCAACCGTCTCTGAATGGTTATGGGTACCGAGAAACAAACTGTTATGGAGATTAAAGGACCCCCCCGATACTGGGGACTATTTGGGAAATATGGAGGGAAAGAAGCAACATGCGAAAGTTTACCTCGTGGCTGTCCCCCCCTTGAGCTACCTATGGTCCCCAGGCATCAGAGAAAACCTTCCCAACCTGGAGAGATTCCAATCCTGGTTTGAGGCTGGGCTGGAGAGGGCAGGCCAACTGTGGAAAAATGGCTCCTTCATTACGATATTGGAATTAGAAGAGGCTCTAGATCTGGGCCCCCTGCCTATCTTTCATTTCCTCCAGATTAAGGCTATCCTGACAAGGTCCGAGTGGAAGGATGGCATAAGTAGGGATCTCACCCCCTTTGAACTGCTCCTGAACTCTAGGACGGAAAATAAGGGTCTGATATCGGCTATGTATAGGGAATTGATTGAAGCGGGGAAGGGATCGACTTTGCCTTTGAAGGGTAGATGGGAGAAAGACCTTTGTCATGAAATTGACCCGGGCATGTGGGGGAGAATGTGCAAGGTCGCCTCCCAAGTCTCTACATACATTCAATCAATATAAACTTCATGCAATCAAATTATTGCACAGATGGCAATACGACCCGCACAGGCTCTGCCAGATGTTTCAGTCGATGAGCCCGTTGTGTTGGCATAAATGTGGTGAAATTGTGGATTACAGGCACATGTGGTGGGACTGCCCCCGGATTAGAGTGTACTGGGATGAGGTCCTCGGGTGGAACAAAGACCTTGATGGAATTCAGAGAACTGCAGAGGTTCAAGAAATGTGAAGATTAATGGAATAGAATCAAGGGCTTGGCAGCTCATCTCTTCTTAGCAGCACGCACCATCTTGGTAATGTGGTGGAAGTCTCAAAATGTAGCAAGCAAAGGTGAATGGGTTAATGTAGCCTTGAATATATGTGTTATGGGAAAAATAACTTCGGCTCTACATGGGAAATCTATGCAATGTGATACACTTTGGGGAGATTTTATAAGTAAATATATGCCTGAGGCTAATTGTTGAACCGCAAAGAGAGGAACAAGCAACTTTGTCCACTTTTCTGGCAAAAGGGCGCCAAGCTACCCATTAAATAAGATCTATACCACGACACAGGGAGAACCATGTAAAGGCAACCAAGCTCACTATTTCTGCTAAAAGATTCTCATTGTGCACCAATCAAGACATTTGCAACACATGTGCATTCGTGATTGAAAGAGGAATTAATGTTCTGAGGAGGGTGGATGTGGGAGGGGAAAACTCTTTTAAACATTTTATGCTTTTGCTGTTAGAGAATATGCATTAACTGTTTGAATACCAATTTGATGAGTCTCCAACACTGTTTTGTAATGTTATTTTCCCTGTTTTGAAAATCTTAATAAACTTAAATTAAAATTTGTTTTTTTTTTATATAAACAATTTCCCTTTGAGGAGCATTGCACTGTCTAGGAGAGCTTCCAGGACCAGTTTTCTGCAGTCTGTTTTACGGGGCTGAGCGTGATTTCTCCCCTCTTTTTATAAGGTTTTGAAGGACTCTATGGTGGAACATTTTTTGTAAAAAAAATGTGTAATGCTTACTTGTGGCTACGTTAACATTGGTAAATGCAGAGTTAGCACTGCTGGTAGTTGTATTCTTCTTAATACATTTCTTTTTAGTTTTACATTTTGGATGAGGGAGGGGTCATACTTTTTTTCCTGCTACCTGGTTCAGTTTTGCTCAGTGACTTTATTAGCTGTTTTGTTTGAAATTTTCGTACAAATTATGCTAGAGGCAGATGGCTATTTTGCATGCTTTTAGTTTCATCGGCTCCATTTCTGCGTTGTTTTCCATGGAGGTGCTTTTTGGCAGGCATTGTCGTGTGTTGGAGAAAAAAGGAAAGTGTGGATTTGAAAGTTGTGCAATGTATTTGTGTGCACCAGGGTCTGAATATGAGGGTAGGCATACATAGAGGGGTGTGTGATTGTGGAATGGGGTGTTACTTCTGGCTAGCAAGGTTGTACTGGTATCTGTATGTGTTGTTGAGAGAAAGGTTTGCATCAGTGTGTATGATAGTGTATTGTGCATGAATAATTAAGGACATTGCAATGTTTTCAGAAAACTAGTGGGTTTTACCATACTGATGTTCAGATGACAATAAAAAGAATTGACCTGCTGAGGTGCAATGAGTAAGAGTGAAGCAAGTGCTGTTGGGTAGAATTTTGCAGGCTACAATACCACAACACTGCACAGTCTGAGAAACAGGCAGAAAACTACTACAGTACTGCACTTACGTTTTATCTTCCACTAGAGACGTCACTGGCTTTCAGGAGGATCATCTTCACTGCAATTGCGAAAGAAGGAAGTTAGTGGGTATGTGTGTTAATGGCACAGTAATTGCAGTAGGAGAACAAATTATTTTGAATTGTACGTGGATTTGTTGGCAGGAAGAGTTAGTGTGTGTGTCCAATTGTACAGCACTGCATAGGAATGGGTACTTGGAAGAATGAGCATCGTTGCTAGGGGGGCCAGTGGTGTAGTGATAAGTGTGCCCTATGGAGCTGCATATTTGCAAGTGTCTGAGTTCATGTTGCAATACTTGCTTTAGAAATGGATTAGTGCAAGTCCTAGTAGGGTGAGAAAAAATCCCTTAAAGATATACAGATTAGAAAGAAGAATGTTACTGTGTGTGGAATTTTATTAACTTTCTCACAGATAGATGGTTTCTACATGAGTGCATAATTCCATTCCTGTTGTTTAGTTTATTTATCCAAATGTACAGATAGCACTGTTGCCAATGTGCATGCATTTCTTTGCTTTCCTTCCAATGGTGCATTTTGTTAATTGTGCAATGTATGTACTTACCATGCTTTGCTAACATACATACAGTTTCTCTTTTCTGTGTGTATTCGGGGAATTTTATATTGGATCTGGCACTTGAACTTGCTGCTGTGCAAATGTTCCCAATGTGGTTTTCATTTTTGTTTAACAAAAACATTGCAGAGAATGCTGATAGAATGGAAATATGTGGTTTGCAGCTGTTCTGCAAGTGGGCCCTAAAAGAAAACTTTGAAAGCACACAGCATTGTAAGTAACTGCCACTTGATGCCAGGAGATGGGCAAATGACACTTTGATTATTGAGTAGGTTATGGAGGGTAAGTGGCAAGCACCCTATTCAGATGCATTTGTAAAAGAGTTGCAAATATACTCTACAAAATATATGCATACCTGTAGTTTGTGTTGATGGATGCAGATGTGGATGAATCTGGAAGCACAAATCTTGGAGAGTTTTACAGTAGGTTTTGATGCAAGTACTTTGGAATCACATTAGACCTGTACTCTGAGTGTTAAACAGTAAATCTGAAGTGCTGAATTGTGATGGGTGTATGACTGCTTAACAGTAGCCAATGAGGGAGTGCTGCAAAGAATGACGTGGAAAGGGAAGAATGGCTGCCCCTGTGTTACAGGGTCCGCGGACAACGCGGTGGTCCACCGACAGGGCGTGCCACATCTGGGGCTTCTCAGCATGCCTGGCATGGAAATGAGACTGTGGGGATTAGCCAATCAGGGGTTCAGGTTGTGGTTTATAGGAAGGGAGGGCAATACTTTTTTTCATTGTTGTGTTGGTTGTGTAGTGAAGATAGCAGGTGTTAGAGAGAGGCAGAGACTTAGTGTATGGATAGCGGGAGATTCTTTTGTGCATGTTCTGGAAAGGTATGCAGAGCCAAGAGGCGTTTCTGGTGATCTTCGGTTTCCAGGCCTGCAGGCTTTTTGGTACAGTGTGCCTGACCGCGATTCGCAGGGACTGGTTGCACTGTGCAGAGACATGGCTACCTTTGGTAGTCCCGATGTCCTGGAGTTACACTGTGAAGGAGAGCATTTGGGCTATGTCAGTGCTCCAAGTTTGGTTCCTGTACTGAAATTGTAGGTAGAAAAACTGATGCTGCTTTTCCCTACTGCAAAGGTGTTTTTTTCGAAATACCTCCTAGAGCACAATGGAACACCACAATGTCCTTTGTCCCCAGCAAAATGCTGTAAGGTGCCTCGTTAATAGAGGCATGGGTGTATGTTTGCGACGTGCTCAGAAGTTTGTTTTCCCTAATGAGAACATTGATTCCCTTAGACTGCCCTAGATGGTGTTTCATTGTCCATCCTTGGAAATGCTCTTTTTCTTCGTAACTTAAGGGATGCTTTGCAGAGGTTGATGAAAAAATTAAAACAAAAGGCGTTTGTTTACTAGCACCTGAATTATTATTATTATTTTTTTTAAGCCTCTTTTCAGAGCCACCCCTACAGAGGACATTTTCTACCCTGGGTTAAATTTCTCACTCGGTAAAAGAACCCTGCGCAAGGGTCTACTGTCCCCCTCAGCCTGGTGGCCGGTAGATGAGCTAGCCTCGGTACCCGTGCTGGTGTGAGAACCTGAGAGGTTCCTCCCGCTCAGGCATTTTCTTGGGAAGGAGTCACCCTTGTGGGGTGCGCTGGAAAAGAGCAGCCCTCCCTTGGGCCTTGACCTATGTCTGATGAAGTCCTTCAAGTACCCTGGAGGCAACTTCTTGAAGAGTTCTCTCCAACTAGGTAGTCTGTTCTTCAGAGCACACGAAGAAAATGCTTTGCACGCGATACAACCCTCCTATCCGTGGTTGGGGCAAAGGCAGCAGCGGCAAAGAGCGTGGGGATCTGATGTAGGGAAGCGAGAAGAGCACCCCGCAGGCTGGACACCTGCTGAAGTCGACATGCGCCGGGGAGGAGCATGGCGCCAGAGGACCGAGTACCTGATTGATAAAAGAAGACATATAGAAGAAAGTATCTGGGGAAGAGCATGTGGAATTATATGGCAGAGCCATACCCAGGAGCACTGGCAGAAAAGGTGACTGAGGTGTGGTACCGGTGGGTGGAGTCAGGGGAGCGCATGCTCCCAGGGCCGCACCCCCACACGCCTCTAAATTTAAAGGGAAAGAAGCATTTCTTTGGTGGAAAAGGTTCTGTCTCCATGTCCCTAGCGAAGTACGCACATGCAGTATGGAGGAAAGGGGACGGGACGTAAGAGTATGAATGCTTCCGTATCAGACTTTTGCATACTGTGTAACATGCAATAACTAGCGAATAATGCATCACTTACTACATACTTGTACTACTACAAACAAAACATAAAGAGACCACAATGCAAAGAAATACGGGGCATATACAGGAAAATTAAAGTAAGGAAAAAAGGAGCAATATCATCAGAAACTGTTCATAACCTCAATGATTATCTTCATGCACAGAAATGATAGCTGTGTTTCAGGGCTGCTTCTTCCCCTATGTATATGCATCATATGATGCAACTGAACCCTAAGCAAAGTACTGTAACAACATATGAGAAGGGTAACGTCTACAAATATAGTACCTTTTGAATTTTCAGTTTCTGACCGTCAGTGAAGAAAACCACCTGACCTGGATATGTCATTGAACAAAAAACAGGCAGCAAAACTTGTGATGTCATCAGTGATGTCATCAATGACATGTGTGATGTCTTTGATGAAATGGGTGTTCGTTATAGCAGTGCACGGTGGTGGCACGAATAATGGTTGCTTTGCTTACTATAACTGGTGAATTTCTGGGGTTTTTTGATTTATCCTGTAACAATAATATCGTTTTAACACACTTTTTCCAATGGTTTTGATAGATTTTTATTAGTTCAAAGTAACCATAACGTCCTTTTAACGAAGTTATTTCACTGAATATATGGGATACATTACTCAATGTAATCATATTTCTGAAGCTTGTATCTGCTTAAATTCAGATGCTATGCATAGGCCGACATCTAGCGGAAGCTGCAGAGTATTACAGTTGTTGTTTTCGAAACTTGAAAAGGGACAGCGACAGGGCGTGCCATTAATACTATCCCTATTGTAACGTCCACTGTAACCATGGTCCTTCACGCGGCACGGTCCCTCAGATTGTTTTGTTTCTGACATGAGGTAGCATGAAGTGTAGCGTGAGTACAGGTGTATTAAATTAGATATGATCAGATAAAGCTCATATAAACATCTATGCACCTTCTTTCCAAGGGGAGGAAGGGTGGGCGCATGTGCATCTAAGCAGATACGAGCATCAGAAATACGATTACGGTGAGTAATATATCCCTTCTGAGGCTTGTGGAATCTGCTTATATCACATGCTATGCATAGATTAGCGAGCAGTGTTAGGAGAGGTTGGTGGGTTGTGAGAAGGTTCAGCGGCAAATAGATGTTTTAGAACCACTTACCCCACCTGTGTATCTGTTTTGGAATGAGTGTCAATGCAGTAGTGAGCTCCATGTAGCTGCTTTGCAAATGATGTCCAGCGGGACATTTGTGATAAAAGCCAAAGTAGCTCCTGTACCCCTTGTGAAGTGAGCTCTTGGTGTGAAAGGCAGTGTCTTGCTTGATAATGAGTAACAGAGCTGTATGCATCCGACTATGCACCTGGAGATGGCATTCTTGGACATGCAGTCTCTCTCTCTGCCTGGTGCCACAGAGACAAACAGTTGGTCTGTTTTCCTGGGTGGTCTGTTCTTGTTTACATAGTAAAGGACCGCCCTCCTTACATCTAGTGTATGGAGTTTTTTCTCAGCTGAGCTTGTTGGGTTCTGGAAGAAAGCCGGTATCTCAATGGATTGGTTCACGTGAAATGAATTTAGGTGAAAACCTAGGGTGTGTTTGCAGAAACCAATTTATCCTTGTGGATGACAAAGAGTGGGTCCTGCACTGATAATGCTTGAAGTTCACCAACTCTTCTTATTGATGTAATAGCCACTAAGAAGGCAGTTTTATATGTCAGGTGTTTAAGACTTGATTTATGCATAGGCTCAAAGGTAGGTCCCAGGAGCTTTGCGAGTACTACATTGAGATCCCAGCCTGGCGATCGGTTTGAAATTGGAGGGTGGAGTCTCTTTACTCCCTCCAGGAATGCTTTAATGATGGGAACATTCCACTACAATACTCTACTCTACTCTGAGAGGTGGTGTAAGCTGATAAAGCCACCAGGTGAACCTATATAGAGTTGAATACTAACCCAGAGTCTAACAAGTGGAGCATATAGTTTAAAATGAGGGATGGAGTACATTCTACAGGGTTTATTTGTTTAGACTGGCACTAAATTACAAATCTCTTCCACTTGTCAAAATAACAGTGTTTGGTGTTTGGCTTACATGCCTCCTTGAGGAAATCCATACACCTCTGTGGTAGATTTAGATGTCCAAACTCTATAACTCCAGGAGCCATGCTGCCAAGTTCATTTAGTTAGGTTGAGGGTGTACTGTTATTCCCCCGTGCTGGGTCAGCAGATTGGTCTAGCACGGGAGCTTGATGGGATTGCACATCGCCAGTTTTCACAGATGTTGATACCATGGTGGTCTTGACCACATGGGAGCAACTGTGTCATCAGTGATGTCATCAATGACATTTGTAATGTCATCTTTGATGTCATGGGTGTTAGTCTTAGCAGTGCACAGTGGTGGTGTGAGTTATAGTTGCTTAGCTTACCATAACTGGAGAATTTCTGGGGTTTTTCGGTTTTACTTGTAAGCATAGTATGAATAGGTTGTTATTAGTGCAAAGTAGCTGTAACATTCCTGTAACAAAAGTGTTTGCACTGAAGTTGCTAGGTTGTTCTTAGGGCAACTGAAGCATAACGTCCCTTCACCAACATGTTTTCACTGAAGTTGATAGGTATTTAGTAGGCCAGTCTAAGCAGACCCTTCCTTTAGGATAGTTTTTTCAGTAAAGGGGGTAGGTTTGTAGCAGTGCAACTTAACCATAATGTCCCTTTAACAACGTTTTTTGTTAGTGAATTTAATAGGTTTTTAGTAGGGCACTGTAACCGGAACGCTGCTTTAGCAGAGTGTTTTCTGTAAAGATGATAGCTGTTTGGTACTGCAACGGAACCATAACGTCCCGTTAACAACGGTTCGTCACTGATTCCTTGGCTGCCCTCATGATGAATTTGTGGAAAGGCATTCTCTGGTATATGTATCCATGTGTGCTACCATTTCCTTTTCCTAATAGTATTGGTGTATCTTAGCAATTACAGATTTGCAGGTGACTGTTTGAATGGTTTCTCTTTTTGTGTTAACATTGCATGGTGAATTTATGCCGCACAGTACTGGCCTAGGGAGACTGCACCTGGACGGCGTATGTGCAATCACACTGCAAGTATCCGTAGGACTCCATTAGTGGCCGCATGAACACATCTTCTAATGCACTTTTAAATAGTTGTGGGAGTGCATGTGTATCTGTTGTACAGCTATACCCATGCATAGCGCATCCTCTGTGTGCTGGTAACGGATTCAGATGGTAGGCTACCGCATTTCAAGTACTCCTGCTGACTACATGGGTGGCTCTGCAAACCTACCAATGTATGGCTACTGCACGCCTTGCTGTATGAGGCCCACTGGTAAACAAGAAACAACAACCTCCAGTGTAACATGGGCATGCTAAATGTCGCATTAATTTGATTAATGAGCTGCTTGCCTTTCCATGACCCATGAAAAAAACACACCGTCTCTGCACTGAGCACTGTGACGGAAAGTGCCTGTGGGTTGCACAGTTGAAGAAAACATGTAACTGCAGGTGTGACAGTTTGTAGTGAGTATGCAAAACGGCAAAAGTGGTGCGGCTTGGTCACGCACATACTAATGCATGTGAAGGCAAGACACAAACAGCAGAATGTTCAGAGTGCAAACAATGTCAGTGGTGGTTAGAAACGTACTGTAGCCGCATGGGCCACGCTGAATAATTATCTTAATGCTCCACATAATGAAGCTCTGTTTGGCATTGTTGTAAACATTCCTATATTCCAGAATTTGTGCATCTCCGTGACTGCTAATCCTACGGCTAATGGCATAGCATGAAGTGTTTGTACTGCATGTGACGAGACCTGAAATGGAAACACGTGGGACCAGTGGGCAGTCTACCGCCCTTTCAACAATGCAGTAGGGTATATTTCATGTACAGCATTTTCTACATCTGCTGCGGCCAACAACAGGGGCACTCCTGTAAGGCAGTGGAGTGCTAAAACCTCCTTGCAGACCATATGCCGCGCTACAGACCCTTACCCGGCAAAGGTCATTGTACTGTGCATGTACTGCAATGCGCTACTTTACAGAGGGAAGGCACTTGGAAGTGTGTGGGAAGGGTCGGTCCGGGAGCATGACAATGACTGGCGCCTATGTAGGTGAGGGCCACCCAATATTTCCGTCTCTCGGCATGTCCCCTATGGTATCCATGCAGGTGCTGCCCCTTCCGTACCGGCCCTTGCCTGCTGTTCCTTCTGTCGCGTGTGTTAGAAGTCCAAAAAAATAGAAATGAACTGGGAAAGGAAAAAAAGGAAACAAAGAAAGCTCCTTTCAGAGATGAACAATGCAATTGCCAATGAACGCTTGCAGGGCGGGGCGCACCGTATACACTCCACACAATGTGCGCAAAATCAAGGGAGGTGTAGCACTGTGCAAAACACTAGTGGAATCGGGTGGAAAGTAGTTCGCTGTAGAAAGAGGTTTCTTTACGTGTTGCAGAGCGTTTTCACGAGTTTAAGTGTGCAACACTTACTAGAAATATTCTTCCACTAATTTCAAGAAGGGTAGCAAGGCAATTTGGATGGAGTGTGGAGATATCAGGATAGCAGGAACAGTAAGATGAACGTTATTGGTGGGGAAAACTGTTTGTGCTGTGAAATTCATATTCCTATGTGTGAAGTACGCCATTGGCACGTCGTAGAAAGTCCCGAATAGACTTCTTCGCAATGTACCGCGCTTTCTCCATTTGCGGACCAAATGGAAAATAACACAGCCACATCGGTGTCTGCGTAATGCAGGAGATCGGAAACAGACACATGACCTGGGCAAGTGCCTCCTTCATCGCAAATGGCACTGAAACTCGTATGACATGCTGTGCAATTTTCCCTCTACAATGAACAACAATAATGTCGGCATGATCGCGCTTCACCAAAGTGTCACACAGACAAACTACACATCCACATGCTAGAATCCAAAATGAGCAGCCACTGCACAGTGTTTTCCATTCAATTTCAATCAATGTATTTCGAAATCACCCAAAACTTGCACGCTATGGCTTGTGAAACACACAGCCATAACCAGACCCTCTGCATTTCTGTCGACCAATACACTGTGTACCACAGTCTGTGCATACACACAACACCCAGAAACCTTATTGACCAATCCCGTAGCCTCTACAGGCCCATTTCTATGGCCGTCATCTGCAAAAGGAATGTATGTAACACGTGCAACCCTGCAACTATCGCAATGTCCGCTGACTTTTTGTGCTATGCGGGAGTGAGGGAATAACTTTCAACCAAGGTAGGGGAAGTCGTTAGTTGTGGGGGCTCTGAAAAGGGTCTTCAGTGCAGCCTATAGATTGTGAAACAAAATGTCATTGCCACTGGTCGACATGCCATTTGCTTTGAAAAGGTTTATATATTGAGAACAAAGGTTATCATTCTCACAGGAGAACATCCCAGCAGCACTCAAGAAGTCACACATGCTTCTGTTGATGAGACCCCTTCTGACCTCTGGCTGGCGACAGGAATCATTAGAATAGTCCCATACTAATCTCAGTGGTATACATGAGAAAAGCACCTTGGCAGTGGGAAAAATGCTCTTCACTGCTTTCATCACCTTCTTCAGTTGACGGTACACACAGGAACAAGCCATGGAACGCTCCATAGTGCAGGACCACACCATGTACGCTAGCTAAAGTGGCCACTCGTCGACATACTGCAAGCATAGCGCCGAAAGTGCACACATCGCCACAGCACCACAAAGCCTCCACTCCCTCCAAATCGAAATTGCCATGAAAGGCTTTTTCGACGGCATACTGGAACAGATCTTCCACAAAGGCATCACTGACTATCAAGACAGTGTGTCTCGCCATCTCTGCCTGCCACCCTCACTACACAGAGTAATGAAAAAAATGTTGCCGCCTTTTCATGTGACGCACATCCTGAGCACCTCATTGGACAATCCCCACAGTCTAATTTCCATTGGCCAGCATGGTGAGAAACGCAGAATGTCGCACAGGTGCTTCCCCAAGTACTGCGAGGGCTGAGCCCCAGTAAAGCAGGAGGTGTCCTTCTTCCTATTGGCGCCCTTTCCTGTGATGCACACCCTGTGCACCTGACCGGACAATCCACACATAACCATTTCCATTGGCCAGTATGGTGAGAAGCGCAGAATGTTGCATGTGCGCTTCCCCAAGTACCGCGAGGGCCGCGCCCCAGTAAAGGAGGAGGAGTCCTTCTTCCTATTGCTGCCCTTTTCGTTGACGCACACCCTGAGCACCTGATTGACAATCCCCAGAGTCCCCTTTCCATGGCCACGATCCTCAAAATCCCTGTATGTGGCTTTCGTGCTGCGTGCAGGATTAACTTGCAACCAGGGTAGGGGGAGGTCGTTGTAAGAGGCAGCTAAGAAAAGAGCCTTTTTTTTAGATGCTTGTAGATAAGCACCTTTTATGGTTTTTATTCGATTTTGTGTTTTCTTGTGCTCACATTGTTACATTAAACTCTTCACTGCATCTTGTAGATGGGCAAACAAAACAGCATTACCAATGGGCAACAACAAAATGCCATTTGCTTGGAAAAACTCAGCATTTCTACAACTAATTAGGTCATTGATGCAGAAGAACATCCCACCAACGGACACAAAAGTATACATGCTTATGTTGATGAGACACCTTCCTGCCTCTGGCTCGGAACAACTTGCAGGATCATTGTCCCATATTCTTCGTGGTGTTATGGATTGGAAAAGCACCTTGGCAGTGGAAAAAAGCCTCTTCACTAGATTTAGCAACCTCTTCAGTCGATGGAACAAACCTAAACAAGCCACGTAACCCATATGCATGCCGCCGTAGTGGATTACGATGACATCCGCAGTAGCAAAGGTGGCCAGGTCTTTGCAAAGTGCATGCATGTCGGCGAAACTGCGCTCGTACACACCGTTCCACAATGCGATAAACTCCTTCCAAACCAAAACTGCCATCAAAAGTGTCTTTCGAGGGCATACTTCTGCAAATCTATCACAAAGGCATCACCCAAAGTCAAGACAATGCGTTTTGCCATGTCGGCCAGCCTCACTATTGTTAGGGAGGATTCTCATTTCATGGCTAATTTCCCTTAACTAGTGAACCCCTCAGCAGCTTTGCTGGATCTCTGGAGTTGTTTCTTTCCCCTTGGTAAAAGTGTGAGCTTTTCCCCCACTCTTACTGGTATTTTGCTATGTGTTTTGACTTGTTTTTTTGTGATTGTGGGCTCTGGAGTACACAACTTCAGTAGCCCCCCTCTTTGTGTGAGTCACACAGCACCTTCTGTGCAATGGCACAGGGTTGTCGTTCCCACAACTCTATTTCTGAGGCGACTACCGTCTCCCAAAAAAGGGTAAAGTTACCATTAACTTTACTTAGTCAAATTTAACCACAGATCCACTACACACCATCTTACATGGAGTGCTGGAAGCGTTAACTCTTTTTATCTGTACCTCACAGAGCATTGTTTTGCTCTTTTTAACAATTAGACATGGCTGGTGGCAGTGGTATCTACCCTAATTTTCTACCGCGGTTATCTTATATAACCGTGATAATATTGTAGGCTATTGTGTTAGCCTCGAACTAAAACCGGCTTGACCAAATACTTTTTGTTTTGGCCCTGGTGCGGTTTATCCACCATTTCTCTTTGTTAAAACCCTTCTTGTGTTTTACTTTGCGCAGCAAACCAGTTTTGCCTTCTTTGTTCACTGTCTTTTGGCGGGCTTCTACCTAGAAACCCTCCTCAGGGCGCCTGGGTGACTAGGTGGGCTGAATGTGAGGGAGGGGTGTAGTCACCCCCTGCACAGGGTATCCTAGGAAACCCAAGTTGCACTTTTTCATGATTTGCTGAGGTGGTTTTCCGGGCTGGACAACCCCCCTCCTGTGTGATTGACAGCCAGGCTGTGTGAATGGGTGTTTTTGCGCATAAAAGGCAGGTCTCTTGGGCTGGAAGTCAGAGAGTCACCACTCGAACTACAAGGAACCGACAAGAAGCGGAGGAGAGGTTGACTGCTGCAACTACCCCGTAGCGGTGAAGCCCTACTGCAGTCCTGAGCTATCTACCCTTCAACGACTAAGAGGAGATCCAGTCCGGAGTCTTCGTCCCTTGAGCCTGGTGTGGATAACCAGCTCATCATCATCAGCCAGAGGTCGCCTTCGTGGTCGAAATCTCTGCACACTGCTGTAGTGGTCCGGATAGCCACCTGAAGAACCTCTCCTGTTTTTAAGGAGCGCACCTTTTATTCATTGTTGCTGCTGCTGGCCTCATCCCTGTGTGGTGCGGACCCCCTCATCGTCCTTCTTCGTGCTGAAGCTGCAGGAAAGTGTGGGTCTGCGGGAAACCAACAGGGACAACTGCCGTGGCACCAGCTTCGTTCTTTGAGAAAGGTACTGTGTCCTGTTTGAGGAATTTTGGGTGAAACCCCTATTTCTCTAATTTAAGGCTTGTCCTTACTTTTCCCTCCTTCTTATAACTTTTGCTTCCGAACATTGACAATATCAAAGTATTCTTGGCAACGTTGAATCTCGAACTGTCCGACTGTGTGATCCTCGACAACAGGCACCAGGTGTCACTTGACTTTGGCTTCGGCCCCTTGACTCTTGAACTCCTGTCTATGTGTGTTCTTCGATTCTGTCTGCCTAACCAACATATTGCCTGTGATTTTTGCCCCCAACTCTCTTTGGGTATTTCAAGTGCTAAGTGCGTTTTTACCCCGGTAGCATTTCTTGCTGCGGATACGCATTTATCTAGTAGACCGAACTGTCAAAAATTGATCGCAATTGTATTCACGGTAACGTGTTCTGTTTCATAACACCGGTCCATTCAAACATAGGGTACTTACCTCGAAAAATACTGTACAAAGTGAATTGGTTAGTTGTAGTATATTTTACGTGTGGTTTTTTAATTAATAGAAGTGTTGTGTTAATAACAAATGGTTTAAAAATAAATGTACTTATATTTTTTACCTGAAACCTTGAGTCAGTGTTTGCTTGAGTCACAGTAATTGTGGTCCCTTTGTGTAATCTCTGCTACTGCTCATATACTCTTGAGATAAGCCTGGCTGCTCCGCTACTGCTACCACTATAACCTAGTAGTAAAGGTAAAACTTGTATTGCCAACTGTAGTCTTAATTGTGTGTAGTGGTCCCTAAGGGCACTGCACAGAATTCTGCCTAAAAACTACGCAGAGTAATGTACGACAGTATGACCGCCACTTCCTGTGAACCACACCCACAGTACCTGATTGGATAATCCCCAAAGTCCCATGTCCATTGGCCAGCATGGTCAGAAGCACACGTTTACTTCTCAAAGTACCGCAAGGGCCACACCCCAGTAAAGCAGGAGCAGTCCTTCTTCCCTTGACACAATCTTTTGTCCACCATTATCTCATTGGGTACGGGTAAATAGGCACACACGATTTCACCAATGCCATCCAAGACGTTAGCATCTAACACTGTCTGTTCTGCGCAACACTTCATAGGTATTGTCA
This sequence comes from Ambystoma mexicanum, assembly GCF_040938575.1. Lineage (NCBI taxonomy): Eukaryota > Metazoa > Chordata > Amphibia > Caudata > Ambystomatidae > Ambystoma > Ambystoma mexicanum. The sequence goes on from NC_090922.1 coordinate 343,297,938, forward strand.
CAAAATCTGCCTGCAAGTGTCCCGTCAATCGAAAGCACGTGCAGTAGAAAGTTCAGTAAAAGATTGCAAGATTTGAGCATCCACATGCCTCCACATGCGCACCCAGCACTATAAACTAGAGGTATGAACACTTTTTCTGCAGAATGTTTACCACTGTGTTATAAGTGCCTCTGTGCATGGTATCTGCCACTGAGTGTCCTTTACGTTCTTTAAAAGCATACTATTTTTTCCCATCCCCTACCATCAAGTGGCACTTCAGTGGCATGTGCTTGGAAACGTTTTCATTTATCCATATCATACATTGTAATATTGAAACAGGAGCTCTCTACTTTCCTTCTGGCAATGCAACATTCCCCATTAACCCATCCCCTACATAAATCGTGAAGTTACGTTACCAAAAGCAGCACTGCATGTATCTTGGCAACCTAAAGCAAGTTTCCAAAAGGTCACTGTCTGCAGAGCTGTGCTTTTGGCTAGGCTGCACTATTGCAACAGGCTCTTTCAAAATCTGCCCGCTTCTACTCTCCGCCCTCTGCAACACATCCAGAAGAGGACTGCGCGACTTGGGATGGTATCTCCTCTGCACTGAAATGTCTGCAACAGCTCCCAGTGGCTGCGAGGAATAAGGTGAACACCCACTGCATTATGCACAAGGCCTTCTGGGCTGTGGGACCTCAATAAATTCAACTCTCACTTACTATATATCTCTGTGCTTGCGCTCTTCCCTCGTCCGCCTCCAACTCCCTCAGGGTCAAACGCTTCTGCAAGAAACCAGTTGGTGGCAGATGTTTTTTTTCCACCTGGGGCCTCCCTTTGCAACAGCCTCCCTGAAACTTGAGGAGAACCATTGCCGGTTCCGGAAGCACCTCAAAGCCTTTCTCTTTGCGTCTGCTGCTTCTCCTCCTCTCCCAGGCTGACTGCCTGGCGTAAACTGATTCTGCACTGGTTACCTGGTGACTCAGGCCCATGCCACATTTTCCCACCAGGTGAACCCCTGCACTGCCATTCTAGTAAACCCCACACTTGGGCCCTGTTTTCTGTAACCCTAACAGTTCCTGAACCACATGATGTGTGCACTTATCCTTGCACTTCACACAATCGGCCCATATTTTTACTTATTGTCATATCTTCTTCTACTGCACCTTCCCCTCGCCCCACCCATGCACTTGGTCGATGTAAGTCACACATGGCCCAGTAGGTTTATTGTCGGTCTCCCCTCTGTTCACCCATCCCTTGTCTTGTTGCGCTTTGCTAAACGTGTGTATAGGCGCATTACGCATGCCATAGCATACAATTGCACATCATATCATACCTAGAATGCATTCATGACAGTAGGATGCCAGCCACTTACCTTGTACACTGCACATGTCTTTCTTTTCAGCAGTATCCCACTTACTACACTTTTCAAAAATGATAGCTCCCAAACAGCACTGTATTCATGTTACGAACGTCAAACAAGTACATACAGTTCATGCATACACCCAGGATGCCTAGCCATTACCTTGCCCACCTCCACAATAGTCTTCTGCACAAACAGACCTTCAACAACACTTTTTGCGTACACACCACAACCACAAATCTCATTGAGGAGTGTCTTTAGCTCCAAAGTCCCAATTCCATGGCTCCCATCCTGAAAATGGCAGGAAGTGGCATGTGTAATCCTGAAAGTACAGCATAATCCGCTGAGTTTTCGTGCTGGGGTATGGGGGAGCATAGGGAAACAGGGTAGGCGATTGGGTCTTTAGTGGTCCCTCTGAAAAGGTTTTATTTATTCTTTGTTTTTTTGCTTTTTACGTGTTTTTTTGTTTTTTACGTGCTTGCGAACCACCTTTTTGTTTTTTCTCTTTGTATGCCTGTTTACTTCTCTCCCTATATTTTTTACAGATTTAAGGGCAACGCTTTGTGCACAGTGTAAAAAGACAATTGTAGTGCCAATGGCGGTCAAAGAAATGCCATTTGCATGAAAGCATTGTATGTTTTGGAAATTCATGCTCTCATAGTGGGTGGACAACTTGCCATCAGGGCACATAAATGCAGGCATGCTTCTGTTCATAAGACACCTTCCAAGCTGTGGCTGGGGGCAAATTACACCAGCATGATCCCATACTCCTTTGGGGGGAATGGGTGCGAAAACGACCTTGGCAGTGGGAAAAATCCACATCACTGCAGTCAACAACTTCTTCAGGTGACGTGGCAAACGTCCATACGACATGTAACCCAAATGTAGAACTCCATAATGCACCAAAACTACTTCACCAGTAACGATGGAGGCCACATATCTGTAAAGGTGAACCATCCCACCAAAACTGCACGCATGGAGACTGGGCCACAAACCGTCCACTCCTTCCAACCGGAAGTTAGAAGCAATGCCTCTTTGCACAGCATATCTGTACAAATCATGCACAAATTTATCAGCACTGTGCGTCTCCCCATGTCCACCAACCTCATTACACAAAGAGCATTGGGAGAAAGTAGTAACACCCCTTCCACTGAATCACACCTTCGACACATGATTCCATAATGCACACAGTTCCATTGGCATGCCCACCATGCTGCGAATGGCAGGATGTGGCGCATGCGCTTTCCCAGCTACAGCAAGGCCTGCACCCCAGTAAAGCAGGGCAGTCCTTCTCCCCACTCCACTGTTCTTCTTCCTGCACTCCTTCATTGAGGATTGTGAAATATTCACGCATACATGCATCAATCAAAGCCAAGAAGTCTGCATTCAGCGGTTCCATGTGATATTTTCACCGCAAAAATATCACAATGCAAAAATATCGCCATATTTCTGCAGCGAAAATAAGACATGGACCCTGCGGGGGACACCCCCGCAACCCCCGCATCATTTTTTTATGTGCGGGGGACACCCCCGCACCTAATATTTTCGCCACCAAAAATATCGCCAATGGCCGTTCCCGACGACCATATGTACGGCGATATTTTTGCTGGCGAAAATATTACCTGATACCCAGCACTATCATTTCTGTACAGCACTCCATATTTAGCGTTCAACACTGACTACACGTCACGTGTGCTTCCAAAGCACCTTCCATACAAACGTGTGGCAAAAACCCCACAATGTAAGCATCCAAAATTCTCCAGAGCGGCACCCATCACGCCTTTGACCATGCACAGAAGAGTCTACTGCTTGCCGACACCCATCGCAACATATTGGAGCCATGCATGAGAACATGTGGCCATAAACCACAATCCACAAACGTAACATAGCCAGCAGCACTTCTACCCAACCCCAGCACCATAACACAGCGATGCATGGAAAGATGTCTCAGTTATCATATTGCACAAACATGCCACTGCCTCCGCAACCCCTACCCACTTCCAACACAAAGTATTATGTCACTGGCAACCAAACCGCACAATCCTCACAACATTAGGCCTACTCCCAGGAAGCTGCACAAATCAGAATGTCCAAGCACATCGCACATTCAGTTCAACTCTAACCTCTTGTATACTGACAGTGTTCCAACACTGCATCCAGTGGGCACACTGCAAGAGTTTTCATTGCACAATCTCCAGTCATACACCGAAAACCATATGATGTTCCAACAATGACCACGCCCATGGAACCAACAATGTATGCATGTCAGCGCATTTCTGGTGCTCTATGAAGAGTATAGAACTTACAAAGGACTGTTTTTCATTTGTTTGGAAAGGCCTAGGACAGTGCCCAATGGAACTCATACTGTCTAAAAAGAAAAAGTCCTAGCTCCTCTCATAACCTCACCCTTAGTGATCCAAATTGAACTGTTTGGATCCCTTACGACCTGCCCTCCTTAGTAGCAACAAATCACTGATAAAATATATATATTGCTATGCTTTATTACAAAATTCATTTCATATTATAAAACCTTTTTTCTTAAAAACAGCATACCAACCACAATAATTCTAATGTGTGGAGCAACGGAAAGAAACTAAATATGAATGGAAATAAAAAACTAGTAAAGAACAGATAAGAAAAAAAAGAGGTCCTACAATAGGACTAATACAGTTCTGTGTAAATGTGAAGAAAAAAACCTACACCATTAATAAACAAGAAAACGGAAGGACAGTTAATGCAAAAAGTGTTACGCTTTGTGGTTGTTATTAACATTGCAAACCAAAAACATCCAATTGTGTACTAGACAAAACATAAAACATAAAAAATATAAAACATTAGCATCTTAGTTCAAACCACAAATCTGATGTCTAATTTTGAATCTCTTAAATTAATGATGAGATCCTGTTGTTAGTTCTGCATATAAAGCAGCCCTTAATGCCTTATTAAAACCCTGACATCTTTCTCACAGACAAAAAACCTGCATGTTTCATTCCCATTATCCTTCAAGAGGGTAGTTAGCCGGAAATTCTTCAGGGGGGGGGTGCACTGTAAAGAACAATTGGCATTCCAATTACTGGGATAATTCCAAGAATTAACAGTGTGACTTGATGCAAGGAAGAGGGGACAGCACTTTAAGGAAGGCTCTTATCACTGTGTAGTGCCAGCCTCACTGCCAACTTGTTAATAGTAGCAGGGGTAACAGAGGAGTCCTAGTGTGCAGAAGTTCTACTCTCTTGAGCTCGGGTCTTTGTAATTTAGATGGCAGCAGGAATTTGGAATCGTCATGCAGCCGAAAACGCCTTGAAAAGCCTCGGCTTCAAATGCTCTTGCGCCATTGACCTTTTAAAGCACTGCGCTGTGTGCCTTGTTTAGCCTAATATCCGCGTGTGCTTGCGCTGGGCGGTTTCATCTCCAGCGTCCTTCTGTACCGATAGCGTGTCCTCACTGAGCATTGCAACGCTACTGCATGATAAAGTAGCTGCATGCTGCCCCGGCTGGATATCGCTCGATATGTTAACATTGGGTCACAAGACTCACAACATAAAAGCTTCACCATACCCACTGCAGCAATGCAGTTTTAATAACATCTCTTGGAGGCTGGTCTCCTTCACAGAACGGTTGCGCCAAGTTGGGTGAGGTTTCGTGCAGGAGTGGGCTTATAGGGGAAGGTCCCAACATTTTTTTTCCCATAGACTGGGGAAATATTTTGCGCATGGCTACAGTGGATTTTCACCACATTTGCAGCAGGAGCCGGGGGCTTGGGTCAGAAAGCGTGCTTTTGTGTGTTTGGTGGACATCGGGCCAGTACTTTTGTTGCAAAGGATTGAAATTTACATCCCAAAAAATGTGTGATATCTGGGTCTGCTCCACGGACCCATTTATCTGTTCGTTATGCGGACCGAAGTCTCATTGGCCTGCAGGATGCCGTGCTGTCGGCGAACAGTGGACACGGACGGTGGTTGGCTGGTAGGACGCGTGCTGTGCATCAAAGGTTTTGGGAAACGCAGCTATGGTGTATCTGAGGAGAGTGCCGCAGCGGAAGGGGTTGCAAAACATGGTTCGGGTGGGTGAAAGAGGGCGAAGCGAAGAAATTGCCCATGTGTTGTGCTGGCTGCCGGTGGTTATGTTGACTTTGTGCGTTTGCATTGTTTTATGGCAGTGGGTTTGTAGGCCTCTGCATGTACCCAAGAGGCTAGGGCTTGCTCACGCCCTTGCTTCAAGGAAGGCCATTCATGGAAGGATTTTTTACTGGCACACTTTCGCCATATGGACCATTCACGCAGCTACTGAAATATACTGCATTGGTGGTGAGGTGCATGGGGGAATATTATATTTTGGTCAGTGCAGGGAGACTGCATTGGGGATGGGGAGTGCATTGGAGATAATATCAGGATATTTGCCGGTGGTGTACTATGTTGTGTTGTGACTGCAAAACCCCTATTACCTTGTGTGCATGGCTACGGCCCTTGGGCTTACAGTGTGGGCACTGGCTGGACGTAGGTGTGAGAATGTTGTCTTGTTTGGGTCCGTCAGTGTTCCCATACGTACTTGTAGGCAGGAGAGCTCCATGGCCACATGTTCCCATGTATGCCTCTATTGCATTGCAGTGGGGGTGTACTAGGACTAGGCTTTTGGGTGCATGGGAGGAGGCCGTAAACCGTCACATGTACCCAAGAGGCTAGGGCTTGGCCACAGCCTTGCTTCAGGGTGGGCAGTAAGACATTGGCACATGGAAGGATTTTTTACCATCACAGTTTTGCGATAAGGACTTTTTACGCAGGTACTCACATATACTTCATTGGCGGGCAGCTGTAGAGGCGACTATCCTTTTTGGGTGATTGCAGGCAGACTCCATTAGGGATGGGGACGGCATTGCTGACAATATGAGGTTATTTACAGTTGGTGTGCTATGTTGTGCTGTGCCTGCAAAACCCCTACTGGCTTTTATGCAGTGGGTGTGTAGGCCTCCGCATGTACCCAGGAGCCTAGGGCTTGGCCCCAGCCGTGCTTCAGGGAGGGCAGGCAGACATTGGCACATGGAAGGAATTTTATACCGTCACAGTTTTGCGATATGGACTTTTTACATAGGTACTCACATGTACTTCATGGGCGAGGCGACTATCCTTTTTTGTTGAGTGCAGGCAGACTCCTTTGGGGATGGGAAGTGCATTGCAGACAACATGAGGATATTTCCAGGCAGTGCGCTATGTAGTGATGTGCCTGCAAAACCTCTACTGACTTGTGTGCATGGCTAGGGCGCTTGGACCTAACAGGTTGGCCACTAGTTGGGGAGTACACTGCAGACAGTATAAGGATATTTCCATTTGGTGCACTATGTTGTGCCTGCAAAACCTCTACTGGCTTGTGTGCATGGCTGGGTCCCTTGGACCCAAAAGGCTGGCCAGTGGTTGGAAGTAGGTTTCAGAATGTTGCCTTCTTTGGGTCCTTTTCTCAGGTTCAGTCTGATTTATGATATCTTCCCCAACCCCCTCCTCACCTGAAACCATTTGAAAGGCAGAGGTATCGTCTGTATCGGTATCCCAGGAGTCGTCCGACGATATCTGCTTTCTTCTCTGTCTCCAAGTATCGCTGGGTTTCCTGTATGTCCTTTCCGCCTGTTTGGAGCGATGGGTATGAGCTCCACCGGAGGCCACTTTGCAAGAGATGCAGTTTGCCTGGCAGTGGGGACCCCAGGGAGCCCACTCCAGGCCAGGGAAAAGTCTTGCCGAAAAACCGTGGCAGGTTGTGATGTTCCAGATGGAGACTACAGATCCCAGAATGCCCTGTTCTGTTGAAGATGATTCAGTGGCTCCAAAGAAGATATCCAGGTAAGGATCCAGTAGTTTGAGAAGCAGAAATCCTTGAAGGCAAGTATAGGACAGAATGAGAAGCTGGAAAGCACGGAGCTGCAGGGGCGTGGCTACAGAAGAGTAGCGGCAGCTCAGGAAAGCGAGCACGAGACGAGGAGGTAAGTAAAAGGGGAAAGTCAATAGAAGAAACGAGGGGAAACAGCCGCCTGAGAACTGCAGTAACGAGGGGGGTTAGCCGCTAGAGTACAGCTGAAACAAGGAGGGTTAGCCGACAAAGCGTGGCAAGAAGGAAATCACACCGGAGCGCTGGTATCACCTTCCATAGCACTGTAAGTCGCAACGCGAGTGCGTTAGCAACTTCCGGGATTTATAAAGGCCGAATGACTAGAACGTGCACGGCGTACTAGAGGAATTAGTCCTTCATCTATCTACTCCATAGCCTCCATGGCCGTCGAGCCGTGACACCTTTCTTGTACTGATATGTAACTGAAGCGTACACTCTTGGAAATATGTATGTCTCCTGTGGGTGCTCACTATTACAGAATGGTTGTGGAGGACATTTTACAGTTGGTACACCAGTGGAGGTAGCGTGAAGTGTCTGCACTTGCATATGGTGTGTGTCATTGGCTTTGTTGCCATTCAGGGACTAAGATGCCACCATTTATGTTTCGTATGGTCTGCCTCTCATAAAAACCTGTGCTTTGAGAGTGAAGGAAGATATTGCGACATGACACAAGTTAATAAGCATTACACATGTGAAGTATGGATAATGTACAGACCAACCCATATACATTCGCAGTCGACAACATTATCAACGCCGTTAAGTACAGCCAAATACAGGACGGCAGGCCATCTGACTGTTAGCTTTGTTTTGCGTACTTGTTGAGATGGCCAACGAACGTGGTTGGCGCTTCTATTGTGTGAAGTTGTAATGTGTACAGCGCTTCCATTACCAATATGTGTGTGCGGCATACACCATCGCAGCAGTCAGTGGAGTCACTGACTTCACTTGTGGACAGTCGTTCCTCACGGCGTGCACTCCAGGTATTGTCTATGTGCGTGCCAAGCATAGCACACTGTGTCATGTGAGAACCTAGCTCTTGAAAGGAACAACATAAACAAAAGCAAAAGCAGACATGCGCACACAGAGCATACTGTTCCAGAACATTCCCATAGTTTAATAACACCACAGTGAATTGTTGGAAGTGCTTTACTTTGCTATAGAATATGAACAACGTGTTACGTTGGCTGCATTCAGCCCTCTTATTTCGCAAACAAAACTCAGTGACCAATGCCGTCTGTGTACTTCTGTACTTCTGTTCTCGTGTAGCAAAGTGGGACAAGGAGTACTTAGTGGTGCTTGGTGGGCCCTGTGGAACAACACATTTTCTTTGAAAGGTAGACAAGGTAGCAGCTGGTGCCTCTGGGATGCCTTACAGCATAAAGGTTTGCAGGTTGGTTTGTATTGCCTAAACCGCAAATGGACATACCGACCCATATCGGTCAGCCCTGATAATAACGACGAAAAAAATTTAAAAAACGCTTATGTTATCTTCCAGTGCTTGGGCCACCAACCGTCAACCGGATTGTGGAAGGAGTGCCACACGCAGTAAGGTGCAAGATATCTGAGAAGAAAGAGGAATAAGAGTAGATGTAAGTAGCCGGTATTAGTGGCAGCGTACAGGACAAGACTTTGCAGGAAGGATGTCGTGATAGCTGGATGCTTCATGGACCATGTACGGTGTGTTAGTGAGTAGGGTCATATGTTACCCCTCTGTCTTGCTCTCTGTTTTTTAGGTGGTACTGTGATTGTATGGCTCCACACAAGTAAAATGACTCGGAAACATTGCCACCAGATGCTCTTTTGCTGTGGTTCCTTTTTACAAAACATACAGTGGTAGCGAGTGTTGTTTGAGCCACGGCACAATGTGTCTGTCTGTCTGCAAATAAAGTAAGAAACCAAGAACTCTCATGGGGGTCACCTTGGGTTGCTGGCGAATGGAGGAGCTGATTTGCTAAGAAGTGCATGAATGAAATGTGTGCTGCCAATGTCTGTGTGCCGGTTGACCACTGCGTGAACCTGTGGCTGTTATAACGTTCAGTACACTGAGGGTGCTTAGATCTCAATCGTGTCAAAGGGCAAAATAGGGAATATAGCACTGCACAAGTGAGCAGAAGGTGTGTTGTTTTAGTGCACGACTTGTGTTCCCTTTTCATCTTGCCCTTTATGTCTGCATTTGCAGGGGTGGGGAAGAATAGTAGCAAAAGGAAGTACAATCACAGTTGCAATGTATAGGGAATGGTGGACACATGGCACTGTAATGGCGCGTCCTTACTGCCGTCACAAAGCTCTGTACAATGTACAAAGAGAAAGTGTGCGGTAGAGGAAATGTATAAATATGCATACAGAAGAGCAGCGTAATACTTTTTATTCGTAAGACACATGTGAAGTAAACTCGTACTTACATAACTTTTTAAAATTCCATGCTTGTATAAGGTGTACGGGATCCTTGCAGACTACTTTTGGGGCCCATGGGCAGAGCAAATGCACTGTAAGTTATGTATCCATTTTTGGTATACTTCCATACAATGTCTGACCTTGGAGCTAAACCTGCTTTCCCCTAAAGGCTGTTTTACAATGAGCGTGTGTCCTGTTCAAGGAGAGCTCTGTTAGGTTTCGCGTTCCGGAGATGATGCTGGGTAAATAAAAGAAATCAGCCGGCAATGTGTTTCAATTGTAACATGCAGTTACGAACGTTGGCAGTGTCATTACGGTGAAGGTAGTACGACGTACAAGTAGAGATGATGGTGCCGTACACATGGTGCCGTGAATGCAAAGATGGGAACATACAGTAAATGTGCTTTTACAGTGCTTAAGGACCAGTTATATGGGCAGTGTGTTACGAAGCAACGATGGCAGATTGTGTGTTTGCTGCCTCAGAATATGTGGGTGGCCCATTGTACGCAGTTTGGAGTCGTGCAGCATGAACCTGTTTGGGGCTGCCGTTCAGCAAAGAAAAGGAGTTAGTGTCTACAGTCGTCAAACAGTGCAAGGGCATTATAGTGTTGAAATGGTGTTTACTTTCCACAATAAGTAGGGGAAACAGTAGGTTGAAAACTTAAGCAGTAACATAGTGGTTGCAATATGGTTGACAAGCTATGACCCATGTGCTGCACTGAAATATGTGTTGGATAGCTTTTTTTGAAATGGTGTGCATAACAATGAAAATGATCTAATGGGCTACACAGTGCCAGTGGAAAGCAAGGAGCCAAATGTTGCAGCAGTTATGACAGTTATGTAAGATGTATGGATGCATTCATCAAGTTGTATGATTGCGATTGTGCCGATTGTCGGGTAGGTTACTGTAGTGTTGTGTACTCAGTGTGTCCACGTATTATAGGCTTAGGTGACCAGTGTACGTATGAAACAGGTTATGTATTGTGTGGAAGAGATGGCAGCCAACCTCAACTGCAGTGGGTAAGGGGTTGGCGGGTGTGTTATGTGTGGAATTAGTGGTACCTGGATAGATGTTTCTATGCATAGTTGTACAGTGCAGCGGCAACTGTGGGCAGGGTGTAGAATGCTGAGTGCATGGCTGGAGGCCCTACACTGTACAGGGTGTAGTGAAGCGTGTAGGGGTAGGCGCAAGCTGCGTAGTGTAATATAGGTGAGCATTGCAAATGGTGGCATTGGTATGTGTATAGCAGAAATAAGTGTACACATTGCACTGTAGAGAAGAATAATAGCAATTGTTGCAGACTTACTGTTTGTATTGAGGCGGGCCTGTACTGTGTTTTGTATATTGAGTGTGAAATGCAGTAGTCCGGTTGCTGCATTATCTGTGGGAAAAGAGAAGAGAACATGTTAAAGCAGGTATTTCCGTTAGCTTGAAGTCCACTACATAGCATACATTTTTTACTTTGTGGACCCTCATAAGTAGTACTTCCTAAGTACTATGCTGTGAACCAGTGTACTGTGCAATGATCGCAGTTCCTGTGCTCCTGTGCATAATCATTGGGTCTGTGGAAAAAAAAAAATCCATGCTGGATTAAAAAATAAAACTTCCAAATGTCTTTGCTACTATGGTGCACAATGAAGGAACACGTTACTTACCTGTAACTGTTGTTCTCCAGCATGGGTCTGGCATGGATTCACATGCTCATGAATATTCCCCGTCGTCAGGCTGGGAATCCTCAGTAAAGAAAAAACCAGTATCAGTTTCGTTTCTGATCTGTCTTTCGTAGTAGTAACCAATCACTGGTCTCTGCGTCATACTGACCACAGCCAATGACTGCCCTCTACCTAAGCACCGCCTCTGGCAGCCATCTTCAGATTTGGAAGCACGTGAAGTGGCAGTATGACCAAGTGAAGAGCCGCAGAGGGGTAGGCGGGAGGGTTCGCATGTGAATCCATGCCAGACCCATGCTGGAGAACAACAGTTACAGGTAAGTAACTTGTTCCTTCTCCAGCATGGGGTCTGGCATGGATTCACATGCTCATGAATAAAGAATACATAGCAGTACACACATGCACAACCACGGGAGGTGGCAAAGGCTCAACATTAAGCATTACATCAAACTCAACATTAAGCATCTTACCTCCTCACCAGGCTCACCTCAGGCGAACAGGTTGCGCAGCACTACTTGGCCGACCCTGGACTCCTCCCTGGAATCCCGATCGACGCAGTAGAATTTCGTGAAGGTGTGCATCGACCTCCACGTAGCAGCCCTGCAGATGTCCAGCAGGGGCACACCAGAAAGGAACGCCGTGGTGGCTGCGATCGCTCTGGTGGAATGGGCTCTCGGACGGCCAGGCAGCGGTCGGTTTGCCAACCGATGACAGTACATGATGCAGCCGGAGAGCCATCTGGAAATGGAAGCCTTCGAGAGAGCCTTCCCCTGATTGACAGGTCCAAAGTTCACAAAGAGGTGTGACGTCTTCCAAAAACACTTTGTGCGGTCCACGTAGAACTTCAGCGCTCTAGCCACATCCAGCGAGTGCAAAGTCCTCTCAGCCGGCGGCGAAGGCGACGGGAAGAACACAGGCAACACCAAGGGTTCGTTGAGATGGAAGTCCGACGGTACCTCGGGCATGAAGGAGGGGTGCGTCCTGAGCACTACCCTCGTGTCGTGAAAAGTCAAGTACGGGGCCTTGCAGGAAAGGGCCTGGATCTCTCCCACCCGTCGTGCAGAGGTGATGGCCACAAGAAACGCCGTTTTCCACGACAGAAACTTCAACGGAGCCGAGTGCAGAGGCCCGAACGGAGGTCCCATGAGCTTGGTCAGCACCACGTTGAGCTCCCACGCCGGGGCCGGAGCCTTAACCGGCGGGAACGATCTGAACAGTCCCTTCATGAACTCTTTCACCAGACGATGAGACCACAAGGACGTCCACCCCGTGGTTCTGGTGTATCGGGAGATCGCAGCAAGATGAATCTTGATGGACGCGTGTGCCAGTCCAGCTTTGGCCAGCGTCAGCAGGTACGGCAGTACCTGGGGAGCCGTAATCCGTAGAGGGTTAATCTTCTGTGCGTGGCACCAGACAGAGAACCTCTTCCATTTGTGTCCGTAGCATTTAAGAGTCGAGGACGCCCTGGCCTTTGCAAGAACCTCTCTGCAATCGGCCGGTATGTCGTATCCTCCAAACTCTAGCGCTGCAGGAGCCAGGCCTGCAAGTTCAGCGATTTCGGGTCGTGGTGGAGGATGGCACCTCCTTCCCTGGAGAGTAGATCCGCGTCCACTGGCAGCTTGATTGGCGGGGACGTTGACAAGTCCAGAAGGTCCGGGAACCATATCTGCCTCGGCCACGCAGGTGCTACGAGGATCATCCTGCACCGTGACCTCTTGAGCTGGTTGACGAGCCGGATTAGCAGTGGCAAAGGAGGGAACGCGTAGAGGAACAGGCCCTCCCAGGGGAACGAGAAAGCATCGCCCATGCTCCTCGCCTGGGGAAACCTGCTGGCGAACCTCCGGCACTTGGAGTTTGTCGCCGTCGCGAACAGGTCGATCTGGGGTGTGCCCCACCGTCGGAAGAGGCGATCCACTAGATCCTGCCATAGTTCCCACTCGTGGCACGAGCGCAGCTCCCTGCTGAGTGAGTCGGCAATGGTGTTTTTTATCCCTGCCAGATGAAACGGCACCAGAAACATCCTTTGGGCGACGGCCCAATGCCACAGGTCCTGCGCCTCCTTGGACAGTGCTGGGGACCTGGTTCCGCCCTGTTTCCTGATGTAAAACATGGTGGTGGTGTTGTCGGTGAAGATCCTCACCACCTTGCCCTTGAGGGACGGAAGGAAGGACCTGAGGGCCCAGAACACTGCACGGAGCTCCAGGACGTTGATATGGAGGGACTTCTCCGTCGGGAGCCAAAGGCCCCTCGCGTGTAGATTTTCGGTGTGCGCTCCCCACCCTTCCAGGGAGGCATCCGTGTTCACTGTCTCCTGGTGGTCTGGGGTCTGGAAGTCCATGCCCGCCGTCAGATGCGCGCGGGTGCCCCACCACCGGACCGCGCGGCGGAAACTCTCGTCGAGTGTGATCCTCTACTCGAAGCCGCCCGTCGTTTGGATCCAGCGCGCGTCCAGGAACTCCTGCAACGGGCGCATCCGGAGCCTGCACATGGGAATGAGGTAGATGCAAGAAGACATCATTCCGAGGAGGGACTTGATGGACCTCACCTTGGCCGCGTCGGAAGCTAACATCCGCTGTACCTTGCCCAGGATGGACCTGGTCCTTTCCTCCGACGGGGAGGCCCGAAGGGACACTGTGTCGAGCTTCGCTCCCAGAAACAGTGCGTTTTGCGCGGGTACCAGGTGGGACTTGGCGTAGTTCACGGAGAATCCCAGGTCCGTGAGAAGTTGGACGGTCCTTGCCGTGTGCTCCACGGCGAGCTCCCTCGTCTTGGCCCGGATGAGCCAGTCGTCCAGGTAGGGGTAGACGTGGATCCCCTCGCGGCGCAGCTGCGCCGCCACCGGTGCAAGGCACTTGGTGAATACCCTGGGTGCCGACCGTAGTCCGAAGGGGAGGGCTTTGAACTGGTAGTGACCCCCTTGGACCACAAACCTGAGGAATTTTCGGTGCCCCTTTAGGATGGGAATATGGAAGTAGGCATCCTCCAAATCCAACGACGACAGGAAGTCTCCTTCCTCCAGCTGACCCAGGACGTGCTGGAGGGTGACCATCCGGAACTTCTGCGCCTTGATGAATTTGTTCAGAAGTCGCAGGTCTAGGATGGGGCGCCATCCTCCCGTCTTCTTCTTCACGAGGAAGTATCTCGAGTAAACTCCGGAGCCCCGAAGCCTCTTTGGGACGAGTTCGATGGCGCCCTTCCTGAGCATCGCCCTTACCTCCAGGAGAAGCTGAGGGACGTGAAGCTCTTTTCTGGCCACGGGGGGGGACGCGCGGGCACCTTCTTTGAAACTCGAGCGCGTGGCCCCGGGCTAAGGCGTCCAGCACCCAATGGTCGGTGGAGATGGACTCCCACACGCTGACGAAGCTCGCCAGCCGGCCTCCCACCGGGGTGCATCGGTGGGGGCCCGACCCCACGGTCGGTCCAATCCTGTTTCGACGAGGCTTTGCCGCCTTGACCTCCTTGGCGACGATGGCGGGGTCCGCCAGACTTGCCATGTCCTCTGTAGGCCTCCTGAGACGACGAGCGGGCCGCTTGACGGTAGGTGGAGAAACCGCACCCGGAACCTTTGGAGGCGGCCTTGCCTCCGCTGCTCCGAAAGGGCGTCCGTCGTTGCTGCAGAACCCCAAGGGCCCGGGCCGTCTCAGTGTCCGCTTTAATGGCCTAGAGGGAATCGTCCACTGTTTTCCCAAACAGGTTGTTCCCGTCGAACGGCATGTCCAGGACTCTGGTCTGTACGTCCTGACGGAAGTCCGTAGCCTTGAGCCATCCACGCCGCCTAAGGCATACGCCGTTGCCCAACTGGCGAAACCCAGTGTCGGCGATGTCCGTCGCAATAGTGATGGCGTGGTCCGACGCCACCTCACCTTCCTGTAGGATCTCCAGGGCATCCGCCCTCTTGTCGTCCGGTAGGAAGTCCAGCAGGGGAGCCAGCTTGTACCATAGCTCCCTGTCGTAGCGGGCCACGATAGCCAAGGCGTTGGCCGCTTTAATCGTCGTCGCTGCAGACGAGATGACCCTGCGTCCCATAGTGTCCAATTTCTTTCCCTCGCCGTCCGGTGGGGAAGTCGATGTGGAGGCCGCACCCCCCCCGCTTTCTTCCTGGCCGCCGCGGAGACGACGGAGTCCGGGGTAGGCTGCGCCCGGAGGCACAGGGGGGCCGCGTCCGGGACCCGGTACATCTTCTCGTACCGGTCTCTTCTAGCTGGCGTAGTGGAAGGGTTCTTGAGGAGGGCGAGGCCCTCATCCCAAATGTCATCCAGTAGAGTCACCGCGAGGACCATCTTCCTCTTGGCCTCGCGCCGTTGATAAAGGAATCCTTCCTTTTTCTTCTCCTCAGGGCAGAGTTGGAAAAGCTCTGATGCCCTGGCGATCATGGAGTGGAACGAACCAATCTCGTCTGGTGGAGAAGCCCTGGTGGGAGGTGACGACGGTAGATCCTCGTCGTATACCTCGTCGTCCGTACCCGTCGCTGCCGTGTCAGTCCCCGTATCATCCCCTCGGGTGGACGGGGAGGAGGGCTGGACGGTGCGCGACGGCTGAAAAGGAGGAGGAGGGTGAATCCTTCTTCTCTTGGGCGGGGGAACGCCAGAAGGTCCCGGTTCAGGATCCCCCGACGGGAGAGGTTCCTCCGTCGGCAATGGTAGTCTCATCCTGATCTCTGTGCATAAGGACTGTATAGCCAACAAAATGGCCGCCGAGTTGTCTTGCGGCGCTGGCAGAGGGGAACCCGAAGGGCGATCAGTGGCCCCGTCGGCACCCTCGACGACGTCGTCGTCACCCACGTCGGGATCCATCCCGACGGGCCGGTCTTCTTCCACGCCAAGGCCGTGGCTTAAGACCTCAATCAGCTCTTCCTCTGAGGTTGAAGCCGAATCTACGACGACGCCCTGCCCCCCCTTTTTCTTCCCCGTCGGGGATTTCACGGGAGTCCTATCGATGGGCACAAAGGAGGACTCCCTCCGAGGTGGCAGGTAGACTCTGAGCCCCGAGGTCGCCACCACTGGTGTAGCCTCCACAGGCTGAGCCAGGGTCGCCGCGACAGTATCGATAGAGGGCTTGGCCGGATGGATTAAGACCTTCACCACCTTAGGTGCGCTCACCGCCTTATCCTTGAGGGGGGGGACACTGCCTCGCTCCCCCTCCGATGGGGCCTTCGAGCTCGACCGGGGCCTCTCCAGGAGCTTCGCCGGGTGCTCGCCCTTCCTCTTACCCGACCCAGAGCGTTGGCTCGTAGATGAAGGTGCCGGGGAGGGTGCGCCCTGCCTGGCGCCCGTAGAGCCCGACCGTTCGGCGCTCCCGGTGCCAGCGGACTCGCGGTGCTTGGCCTTGTGTTGGACCCCCGTCGCCGGGGCGTCCTCAAAGGTCTTAGAAGACCGCTCGGATTTCTTCCTTTTCTTCTCGCCTGACGGCTCTTCCCTTCCAGCCAGTTGGCGAGACGTTGATGGCGGTCCTTCATGGTCCGCTCCGACATATTGCCGCAAGACGCACAGTCCTTCTCCACGTGCGTCTTGTCCTCATGTAGGCAGTAGAGACAAAAGGAGTGTTCGTCCTCCTTAAAGATGTTCTGCAGCTGGCATCCAGGGCAGACCCTGAACAGATTTCCGGGCGTCGAGCTTCCCTTCTCCTGGGCCATGTCCGGGCCTGAGAAGCTTCTGGAGTCCTCCAAAGCGTAGCTCGATGAAATCTTCACCCTTGAGGGGCGCAGACGAATCCGACACGGGTCCCCGTTGATCGGATGGAGAGTCGGTGGAGCTTGAGGCTCTTTTGACCGAAAAAACGAAGTTTTTGAGCAAAAAACGTGAAAAATAGCACTAACGCTCGAGAGCAATAGCACGAGGATCCCAACACATGAACGTGCGGTAAAAATCTGAAGATGGCTGCCAGAGGCGGTGCTTAGGTAGAGGGCAGTCATTGGCTGTGGTCAGTATGACACAGAGACCAGTGATTGGTTACTACTACGAAAGACAGATCAGAAACGAAACTGATACTGGTTTTTTCTTTACCGAGGATTCCAAGCCTGACGACGGGGAATATTCATGAGCATGTGAATCCATGCCAGACCCCATGCTGGAGAATGATAGTTATGTTTGGAGTGCTTACAGCACTTTTTAAAGTGTACTCTTGAAGTAGGAGGAAATGTAAGGGTTTACGATTTGTGGCCTATACATGTTGGTAGGATGGGTGGCGTTGTATAGCAGGTGGGATTTTGTATATATTTACCTGCTTCCTTTTTGTACCATTGTTTCTCTATGCGTTTGGTTGCTGATGGTGGTTTGCAAGTATTGTGGCATTGTACTGTGCTAGTGCAGAATTCTGACGGTAGTAACATACCTGTTGGCGTACTGTAACTGCTCATGCTTTGGAAGTGTTTTACAATATGTTTGTAGCGCAGTAGTTGTTGAAGGTTGAGTTGGGTTGTTTGAATGCTGCAAATAACATTGTCGTATTCTGGTTGCAGTTAGATACCAACTGGCATATTCTAACTGTTTACAGTGTCCCATTCGTAAAGGGTACGTTTAGATGTTGTTGCTACTTGGACATCTGCGTACATTCTGAAGCGGTAGTGTACCATTATTGAGTTAGTGATGATACATCCATTTGTTTTCGAGTTCTATGACTATTCTTGGAGAGCTGGTGACTGATTTGCATACAAGGTGGTTTCAGGGGTTACCGACGATAGTTTTGAACCCTCATACTTAGTAATTTCCTTTCCACGTATCCTGTGGAAAATACTGCTACTGTGATTTGTGTACACTTACTGTTTGTGTGCGTGTATTCATTGGAGATAGAAATGTCCAACACACACTTTAGTGCATTTCATCAATGCTTGCAATATGCTAAGTTGCTTTAGGTCGACAGTGTGGAAGGAAACATTTATTTTGTCCACTTACGAAGGTACCGGTTGATGCTGGGGAATAAGGTATAGTAGGTTTGTACAACAATGAGTACATTTTGGCTTCAAGAATATTAGGTAGGCATATGCAAGATTTGCAGGTAATCTCTGCTTTGGACTGATGGAAGTATCATTGCATTCCCACCATGACCATTGCTTTCTATTGTATGCAGTATAGTGGCCTCCATTGATTGAGTCGCCTGTGTGGTAGATTATGGCTGCTTTTGTGAAGGTTTTCTTGCCAAGTGATACCTTTCCGTGTGTGAAGGCAGTAAGTTTGCAGTTGTTTCTGATTCCATCGGCTTGGTATCTTAGGAGCATTAATATTACATATTGACTATGTGAGTCTATATGTAGCGTCGAACAAATATCAGAACTGCACGACGTACACAACATGCTATGGTTTGCATTTTGCACCAGTTGTTGAAATGGAATGGAGAGACAGTTGTATTGATACGTACACAAAGCATTCATTAGGGACTTGTTCCTGAATTACATGGTTGCACACAGTGCATCTATGTTTCCACACGTAGGAAATGTGAAATATTTCATTTATGAGTATGTTTTTCCTTTCCAGTATTTGTAATCAGTACATTAGAAATTCTTGTGGATCTTCTTGTCGGTTTAAAGTAAATTTCACCATTCCAGCAGTGTAGTCCAATTCTTGCCTTATTCCTGAAACACTGTAAATGGTGTCAGGATTACTTACTGCATTTCTATGAAGGACGAGCATTTGCAAACAGAACTGGTCTGCGCCATTTAAATACATATTTTCCACAATTGCTGGTATTTGGAATAGAACATTATTTGTTACATTTGCATAGCAATTAACACCTGTTGTATTGGAAAATATGAATGGGCCAGGCACTTCTGTCTCTGAGCACTTTGATAGAAGGGTACATGGTTTCTTTGCAGAGGCTTTTTTTTGTGGGTGGAGTTGGGAATGGTTTGTCTTTTTGACGCCTTTTGTATGTGCTTTTGGTTGTTGATGTAGTATGAGATGCTTTCAATTTTTTTGATGGTACTGTTACCAAATCATTTACAACTTCTGATTGCATGAGCCTTCTTTTCAAACCTTTCGGCTTCTG
This sequence comes from Ambystoma mexicanum, assembly GCF_040938575.1. NCBI lineage: Eukaryota > Metazoa > Chordata > Amphibia > Caudata > Ambystomatidae > Ambystoma > Ambystoma mexicanum. The sequence continues at coordinate 343,317,196 of NC_090922.1, forward strand.
AGAAATAGGGTACATTTTCAGATGGGGTGTGTACAGTGCACATAGTCTATTGTACTCTATGATGCAAGGAATTCTGCACTGACCGCAGTTGCATCAAAATTCACTATGTACAGTCCTTCCAGTGTACATAGCTGTGACAGTGCTACGTAACTCATGCCTTCTTTAAAGACTGTACTGCCAATATCAATCAATGCTTGATCTAAGGTTAGACCTTGCGATTTGTGAATAGTTACTGAATAAGCTAGCGACAGAGAAAACTGTTCTCTGCGTACATACATGTCTTTGAAAAAAAACGAATCTCGCTGTTGTGCGTACTATATTTTTGACTTCTGACAGGTTGTCAAACTTGATGTTTACAAACTGAATGCTGTTGTCCCGTGGGGATGTCTGCAAGCCAACAACTGTACCAAGTGCTCCATTAACTAAACCTTGTTCTACATCAATGTTACGCTTTAACATAATTCTACAGTTGACACATAATGTTAAAATATTCTCCAAACCAGCTGTGTTGGAAATAGAGTTCTCCAAGGTTTGTAGTCGTTCTATGCATTGTTGTCACATAGGTATTGTCATACCATGTACGTCCAGTTTGTCTGTGGCATGAAATTGCACTAGTGGTTGTTTTTGCAGCATTGTTGCATTAAATTGTGCACAGCTTGCTAGAGTTGGCATTAAGGACATACAGCTGATATTATTCTGAGCTAATTGTTCCATGACATCAGTAGCACATGTGTTACGCCCGTACATCTCATGGATGTGTCTAGTATTGAGGGTAGACTGCGTCTCCTTTGATAGTACAACGATCCGTATGTTTTTTAAAATGTTGGCGGAGGTGAGGTCTGCAGACTGACGCATGTTTTGAGTTAGTTCTCTGTATTGGAAATGTTGCCAGAGATTTACATTCCCGATGCTTCCAAGATTTTTACGGCACTCTTTCTGTCCTAAGATTTTGAAGATAGGTTCACCTTTGACTGATGTTAATTGAAGGAGATCTCTGAAAACAATCACATGTTTTCCTCCAAAGAGTTCTTCGTAGTCTGTTTTGAGGACCTCTTGCAATCTGAAGTGAATCAAAGCCAACATTAGGTTGGAGACCATGCTCACCTCATCTATTAGGAGCATTTTCATTTGTTTCAGAACTCTGCGTAGCTCCATAGCAGATTCTGCTGAAACTTTATAGTACTTTAATTTGTTTTGATGTTCCACTGGAAGGAGTAGCAATCAGTGTAGAGTGACTCCACCTATGTTGTATGCAGCCAACGCTGTACGAGCAGTTACAAAAGCAGAAAGGTGGTTGTTTGTTAATTGTTGGAGGTATTTATTGATAACTTTTATTAAGAATGTTTTAACTGACCCAGCTTCTCCACTTACATACAGCAGTATAGGTTTGTAGTTGTCACAGGTGAAAGTTTTACTTTCGCGTTGTATACCATGTTCAATGGTTTCACTTAATTCGACAAAAATGGTAGCTGTTCATGGTTTAGTTAGGATTTCAGTACTGACAACTTTTCTGCACAGTGTTCATACTGAAGCACAGTGGTGGTTACTTCCGTCATGGCTAATTTTGCCTCATTTGCTATGAGTGGCTGTCCAAGTGGTTCTTGGCTGCCTGTTTGAGAAGGTTCACTGCTCTCAGAAGTGTCTACATTTAGGTGTGCTTGAAGTTCTTCTTCTTCTTGGTGTTCATTGTCCAATATGGTTTTGTACCGTGTAAAGTTTTCATCTGTAATTGTACTTTCACTGCTAGCATTGAAAGCATCTTCATAGGAGGTGTAGGTGGCTAATAAATCTTCTTTTCTCCATGGTTTGAAAAGTTGCAGTAAAGCCATGTAGTACAGTTCTTTGTGTTGAGGAGTTTTATTGACAACTTCATATTATTAATTAGGCTGTGTTTGATAAGTTTCACCAGGCTGCCTTCACAACTTTCCACTCTGTATCTACCTTTGTCCTCATTTGGTTTAATGTTGTTTTTGTATGCAAAGTTTTGGGCTATGTGGTACAGGCACAAGGCTTCCAAAGAATATTCCTGTTCGGGTAGTATGTGTCAAATAAGTTGTTCTTCAAAATGTCCTGGCTGTTAGGATCGGTTTTGGCTATTGTTTGTATGTCTTTGTACGATTTAAGTACTCTTTTTCTGGATGCAGCAGGGCCAAGGCTTAGCCACACTATGTTGTCAGATATCCCATATAAGATGGTGCCGGTTAAACGGTCAGAGGATATGTCATCCCAGAGGTCTTTGAGCTTAATTTTCTCTGCTTTGGTCAAGTAGGCAGTGACATATCATGCAATTGCAGTGGAATTGTCTGCAATGTACTGTACATCAACATTGGCATTCCATAGGAGGGCAATAATTGCATTGTAATCATTGATGTACCGTGATGCTTCGCTCCTTTTTATGCAGTATGTGTTCTTAGGAGATTTTCCTTTCACACCGTGTCGAAACAAAGACATGAAGCTGTTTACTTGGCCTGTTGTTGAAACTGGTCTAGGGAAACCAAACCAGCATTTGTTGTAGTATTTGCCTCTGTTCTTATAGTTGCGTCGACAATACTTGCCACACATGTCTCTTTGGAATTGCAAAATGTGTGCTCGTAGGTCACTATGTGTACTTTCCAAAGGGATTTCGCAAGTGGCGTATTTGTGAATGAACTGCAAAACAGTTTCATCACTCTCCTCATCAAATTTAGGAGCATTTTTAATCCACAAAAGCATGTGGATGTGTGGTGCTACTCTGGCTTGATATTCTTTTCTCCTAAAGAAGTGTTTCACTTCTCCAAGGGGAGGAAGTGCTTTATCGATTGCAAATGAAGTGCAGCATGGCAAGGAAGCGATGATGAAAGTAGCGGGAAACATTTACTGGATCGAGAGAACAAAGCTCTCCTGGTATTTTCATGTCTACACCTGTTTTGTTTTTGATATGCGTAGGAAAGTGTGCAAGTCTTCCCATGCATACTCTGCACAACTTAAAGTGACAAACCATGTGGGTGGGCCAGGGCTGCGTAGCATACACCGTACATCTGCGTGCCGTCAGAACCAGTACTCTTTCGTACCACGTTTGCCAAGAGATTTGTAATATTTGACCGTAAAACTTTGTTCTTCTCTTGCATTTTTTGAAGTAGCTGTGTAGCAGACATGTTTTGAAAATGGGAACCTGTTTTTAATGTGTGGGCAACTCCATAACATAGCATTGCCAATTCACTTTCAAACAGCAGGTGGAACATGTACTCCAGGTTCTGTCTAAATCTAGGGTCTTCAGAATACATTTGTAAACAGCAGTATTCTGATGCTGTTATTTGTGTGCCTCTTTCATCTTTCATAACCATTTTCAGTCGGGAACAGTAGAGGAAAAGCTTGTGCTTCCCCACTTTTTTCCCATATACTGATTGGGACTCCTTTGGCTTGCCACATTTGATATGTTTCTAGTGCATCGTCTATGGTGTCTTTGGAGTGCAGTGGGTGAATTGTATAGTGGTCTAAAATATTGAAGGCTGCACTAGGATCTAGACGTTCAAATAGTCCAGTTGTTGAGGAGTCCTGAATTATTTCGGTTTCTCTCAGGTTTTCTTGAACATTTATTTTCTTGTAGTATTCGTTTTCTTTAAGGTATTGCAACACTTCCCTAACTTTGGTTAAGTCCACTAGTTGCTGCCAATTTGTTTGGTCTTTTGTAGGTACACCATTTACCAGGATAATCAAAGATTCTTGTATTGGCCTTTGCACTCTTAGAGTGTCTACATTTTATTTGAGAGCTAATGGTAAATAAACTACTTTACCATGAATGCCTCTCAGTAATTCGGTGGGAGGCAATTTTGCAGTTTTCGTTTCAAGTCGTATTATTGCTTGAAATGGGTGCACTGTTTGGATTATAATGGTCTCATACAAATTAAGCTGCTGCACTGCTTTTGGCAGTGGAAATAGTTCAAAATTATTACTAATTGCCCATGAAGGCTTTTGGTTATTGTAAAGTTTTGCAGTGCAGTATGGGCACAGTATGGAGGTGCTTGTAATTTCATATTTGTTTTCAGCTATAAGGTACAGAGCTAATTGAAACCATTGGGATTCCACATTGCCTTCCATTTTCTGCATTATATCTATAGTTTTGGTACACTGTCTATAGAAAGTTCTACGACAACACACACATACTTGGTTTGGTGTTTTAAAACATGTCAGTAAAATGAAAGATTTGGCTTACGTGCTGGCCAAGCGCAGAATTGCAATGAGTTGGAAGTCAGCTCATAGGCCCAGAGTGGAGATATGGTGGGCAGACCTTTTGAAGTGGGCTGAAGCAGAAACTGTGGTATGGTTTGAAGCTGTCACCAGGGGGGGGAGTAGGCCCCCTGATAGCCTGGAGACAATTGGTGACCTCAATGGGGAACCCTCACCAGGACAACCAGGAAACAGAAGACTCGGAGGAGTCAATGAATACAGAGAATCCCGAGGATGTACATGCAGATGGCACAGAGGTGACGGCTCGAGTTTAGGGGGGGAAAGAGGACAGTAAATACGCTTGTGTAACATGATATGTGTTGTGTCATATGAACATATGAACGTCCTACAAGGTTGTAATGTTGGTTGTTTTTGATAATAAAAATTGTTTTAAAAAAAAAAATACTTGGTTTGGTGTTGCAGCAGATGTGCTTTTGAACTTTTGTATTTCTTTTCTGTATGTGTGAAATAAAAAGTTGATAGCTGCACTGTTGTCAGTACTGTTGTCTGAAAATGCTGGAGTTTATCAAGTGCTCTTCAGTTCCACAATATTTCTTTTGGATGTGTTCTATTTCATCGAGCACTTGTTTGGCTGTGCTGTGTAGGAGAATATCATTTAAATGTTGGAGTGCTAAAGCTGGCATTTTTGCATAATAGTGTTTGTAAACTAGATTTCTGACTGTTGAATGGTGGGTTGCTAAAATTTTGATACAGTGGAAGGTGCTTCTGCAAGCACGTCCAGAAATACAGGCTAAGGAATGTCCACGTATTCGAGTGCAGGTGCGTACTACTGATTGAGGAATTCCTGCAAACATTTGATTAAGCATTGGCAAATGTTACACATTGATGTGCAAGGCCATTTGTAGGCGAGGCGTGTTGCTTTGGTGGAATGGAGAGGGCCATCTAAGTTTGATGGGGATATTTCCGAAAGCAGTGTTTCTTCTTCCGTTATGGTATTGTGTATCTTTTCATACCCTCGTCCACTCCGATGTAAGGAAATTTGGTGCGTTTGTTCTTGTTTGTATGATTCTTCATTGAAGTATGGCTCTGTGTTGGTGGTGTGACTCCACTCACCTGTACAGATGTGGCCAAAGGTATCTATGCTGACATTGCGTTTGTTTCGAAGTCGTGCTTGCAATTTACCAATTAATCTTGTTAGTGGTTTCATTCTGTTCAAAATTACTATGAACAATTTCTGTTTTACGCTCATTGCAATGTCTACAAAAGCTTCTAGGATGTCTTTTCTGCGGTAGGTTTTGAGGGTTGAGCGTGATTTCTGCCCTCTATTTCTAAGGTTCTGAAGGACTCTATGGTGTAATTTTTTTTTGTAAATTACTTTTTTAGAATACTTGCTTGTGGTTGGTTACATTACCACTTGTACATGTTCTCTTAGCGGTAGTGTGCGTTGCACTGTACTTAGTGGTTTTCTTTTCATTCTCACATTTTGACAGATCAACTACACTGTCTTTACTGGAAGATGCAGCCGTTTGCCTTATTGACTGAATTGTCTCTTCTTCAACTTTCGGTTCACATTAAGCTTGCAGTGCATGGATACTTTCTGTGTTTTTAGGCTGCGTGGCCCTCTTTCTGTGTTGCTTTCTATGGAGTTGCAGTTTGGTAGGCATTGTGTAGTAGCTGTTGACGAAGAAAGGGAAGTGTGGGTGTGCAAAAATTGAAATGTATATGTGTGCAATGTGGGTGAATAGGAGGGTAGACATTTAACTGGAAGTGTTTTGCTGTGCAGTGGTGTCTACTTTTTGGTTGGGGACTTTATCTTACTATGCGGGGATTAGTCTAATGGTGGCGACATAAGAAACACTGAGCACCTGTAGAGGTATCATCAGTAACAATGATGTGCTACAATAAAACAATAGTGTTCTGTTCTAGTAAGATATACAACGGTATGATGGTATTGTACTTAAGTTGTTGCTTGCTGAGCGTAGGTTTATTGCAGGGTGTATTTGGAAGTGTACCTTCCAGTGGCTTTCGAGAGAGAGGTGGGGGGATAGGGAGAGAGGGAGGGAGAGGGGGGGGTGTGTGTGTGTGTGTGTGTGTATATTGTATGACTTGCAATGAAACAAGTGTGTGCATTAGGGTAGGCGTATTTACTTTCAAAATGCAGTACTTCGCATTGTGGAAGGATGTCAAAAAGGTGCGGAAAGATGCACAGAGTTTAAAGCAGAATGTTTTTGTGTGTGTATTTGCATGTACTTCTCTGCATATGTGTGCTTGCTAGATGTCTGCAGGCATTGCTTTTGGGCTATAATTTCCTTATGCAAATTTATGAATGTTACTGTTGTTTATGCTCACATACATTTTTTATTGCATAACTACTGTTATGTATGACGTGGGGCAGGAAACTGTTGTTATGCTTGCAATGCATGCACTTGGCTTAGTTTGGTGGGAAAGGCTGTGTGATCATTTTATGTGCTATTTTTACAAATTTGATAGGAGGTGCGTTAATCGGGGAAAGCATTGTAAAATTAACGGACCAAAAGAACAGTAACCGTTTCCATATACCAATGGCTGTTATAGGCAAATGACAACTTTGCCACCACCTACTACAGTAGGAGCCATTTAATGGTAGGTAATGGGAGAAATAACAGTACCGATTTTGAGTATGTTATGGAGATTCACTGCTAGGTACCCTGTTACTACGAACTTATAATACATTTCCCACTGTACTGTACAAAAAATAGTAATACCTACTAGGCGTGGTGATGGGTAGCGTAGATCGTTTTACAGTACTTTCCTGTGAAGGTGGTTTTGATTTACAGGACATTTGACCTCTGCGTGTTTAACGGTTGGTATGGACTGTTCAACAGATGTGCTAGCGTTACATGCACAATTCTTGGATGTAATTGGTGGGTGCGTAAGTAATCGTTTAATAGTGGCCAATTAGGGAGTGCTGGTAAAAGAGTACTGGAAAGGGAAGAAGGACTGGCCCTGCTTTCCTGGGGCGTGGCCACTGCGGAAGTTGGGCAGATCGCACATGCTGTCCTTCTTAATGTGCTTGTCATGGAAGTGGGACTAAGGATTAACGATTATGGTGTATGTATGCTTCTCTGTTCCATGCTAGGATGTTCTTCTGTGCCCATGAGAACCGTAGTGCTTGCAGTGTGACGTTTGTCAGTGGCGTTAATTTTTTCCCCCTATTGAAATTAGTCATCTGTTGCACTATGTACAATGTACGCTGTAGACACTTGTGTAGTAATGTAAGGAAGAAAAGCAGAGAGCAATCCTTAACAAGGAGCACACTAAAAGGTGTTTCTTTACAGGTTGCTTTAGCAAAATTAGAACAAAACAGTTTTCCCAACTTCCACCAAGACGCCCATTTTCTATGACGATTAAAATGTGTTTGTGCATCCCCCCACACAGGGCAATATGTTTGCGAAAGCTCCGCCATTTGGAGGTGCGCACATGCTACATCCGGTTATTCTTAGGGTGGCTGCAATGGAAATGGGACTGTGCAGGTGTTGGGATTGGTCAAAATGATTTCCTGGGTGTGGTGTGTAGCAACATAATGTGTCAGACCATGTGTTTGCACATAGGAGTGGAGATGGCTACAGGTATGATTGTGCCGTTCAGTAGGCAGACTATATGGCTTTTGGGCAACTCCTGGATACATGTAGTACACGTTTACGCAGAACTCTGTGCAGCACACGTTGGGTTCCATAATGTTGATGTGCACTGGCAATGAATCCGTGGGAAGAAGTGGGTCGATGTGGGTCCTCTTTGTGCCAGTTTGGTGACGCTCGCACATCCAGACATTATTATTGTTCATTGTGGAGGGAATAGTTTATTTCAATGAAGGAGACATTTCGGCAACTCATGAAAAAGTTACCAAATTCACACATAATTTTTTCTCGCATTGCCCACAGACAGATGTGGCTGCGTTCTTCCTCGAGTGGGCCACAAATGGAGAAAGCACGGCACGATGTGTTTGCGCTTTTTTATGCGACGTTGGCATGTTCTCCTTCCACAATCAAAACATTACGTTTCATAATACCTCCATTTTACGTTCCGATGAAGTTCATCTGACTGATGCTGGCAATGAGCTGTGTCTGCCAAATATCCAAAATGCAGTGCAGCGCTTCAAGTCTAGCAAGCATTTTGCCTGTGGTTGTTCACCACTTCCAACGTTGCAAACACAAACAGCACAAAACGGCTCTTTTCAAAGCCACCACTTAGTTTTGCAAATGCGTACAATGCTTTTGCCGGGGTCCCGCCGCCAATTGTTGACGTCTCTATACGCGGTGCTCATAGGCTGCGGCCCCACCTGCATGCTTTCTTTCAACTTCTATTTTTCAGCCGTGCAAGGTGGCCCTCAAAAGAGCTTCCCTCCCCCACACCCCTTTCTGGTTCTGTAGCATTGTTCCTGTTGTTATAAGACATGCCACAAAAGCCATCAATGGAAGGGAGATTTGGCAAAGGGTACCAATCACAGGGGTAAGAAATCGTACGTGGAGAGTAGAAGATGTGGAGTGCACCTCAATTGGGTAGGGGGCACTCTTTGTCATGCTCCCGTACCGAAGCCTCAAAAGCACTCGAAAATGTTCCCCCCCTACACAGCACTGCGTCGCAGTATATGCACAATACAGTGACCTTTGAAAGGTACGAGTCTGTTGCAGTGCACATGTCCTCCAAGGCGTCTTGCGGGACGCGGTGGCCCACTGGAGTGTCCCTAGTGGTGGCAGGAACAGATGCGGAGGATGCTGTAGAGGAAAATAACCTACTGCCTACTTGCAAGGGGACAACCCTCCGAACAGCTGCCTGGTGGTTCGCTTTCAGGTGACGCCGCATGAAGGTGGTGCCTAGCTGTACAAGCCAGGTTTTCCACGACTCAGTGCATTGTACCTGGTTTGCATGAGATTTTGGAACATCTCCAACGCTGCTAAATAGATTCCACACACATCAGTGATGTTATCAATGACATTTGTGATGTCATCTTTGAGGTCATGGGTGTTAGTCCTTGCAGTGTACATTGGTAGCGCGAGCTATGGTTGCGTACCTTACCATAACTGGCAAATTTCGGTTTTACCTGTAACCATAATGACCCTGAAGCAACATTTTTCCATTGAATTTCATAGGGTTTTTTAGTAGTGTAACTTAACCATAATGTCCCTTTAACAAGGTTTTTTGTTATTGATTGAGATTATATATATATATATATATATATATATATATATATATATATATATATATATATATATATATATATATATATATATATATATATATATATATATATATATAGTGGGACAAGCGGTTTTAAGACATTTATTTGCTCGTGACCCTTCTCACATCTCACCTCCTTCTTCTAACACTGCTCGCTAATCTATGCACAGCATGTGATCTAAGCAGATTCCACAAGCCTCAGAAGGGATACATTACTCAGCGTAATCATATTTCTGATGCTTGTATCTGCTTAGATTCACATGCTGTGCATAGGCCGACATCTAGTGGAAGCTGCAGAGTATTACAGTTTGTTTTTTGAAACTCGAAAATGGGCGTCGACACAGGGCGTGCCAGTAATACTATCCCTAGTGTGACGTCCACTATACCCATGATCCCTCACGCGTCTAGGACCCTCAGATTGTATTTTTTCTGACATGAGGTAGCATGAGGAGTAGCGTGAGTACAGATAATCCAAGCAGATAGATAGATAATACTACAAGCATCCATGCACCTTCTCTCATAGGGGAAGAAAGGTGTGTCGCATGTGAATCTAAGCAGATACAAGCATCAGAAATACGATTACGGTGAGTAATGTATCCCTTCTGAGGCTTGAGGATGTACTGTTTGACCTTGGTGCTGGGACAGTAGGTTGTACCAGCCCGGGAGTTTGATGGGTTTGCACACCACTAGTCTGCGTAGGTTTGGGAACCACGGTTGTCTCGCCCACATGGGAGCAACTAGGACGGGCGTCATTGACTCTCTGTTCATCTTGTTGACCACCTTCCTGATGAGAGGCGTTGGTGGAAAAGCGTACGCAAACAACCCTGACCAGTTCATCCACAGGGCGTTCCCCTGGGAGTCTGGCTGGGGGAGCCTGGATGCAAATCCTGGGCACTGTCTGTTTTCGCTTGTGGCGAATAGGTCTATAGTGGGGAAACCCCACTGAGAGAAGATATCTGCTACGATTTCTCTGTGTAGACACCATTCGTGTTCCTCTGGGAGGGGATCTCTGCTCAAAGCATCCGCAAGAGAATTGAGATCCCCTGGAACATGTTGAGATGACAGGAAGATCTTCCGTCTGAGTGCCCATATCCAAATTTTCTGGGCAGGTTTGGACAGATTTGGTGAACAAGTCCCTCCTTGCTTGTTTAGGTAAAACATGGCTGTAGTGCTGTCCGTTCGGATCTGCACTGACAGATTCAGAAGGTAGGGCTTGAACGCTTGAAGCGCTCTGAATACTGCCAGAAGCTCTAGCAGGTTGATGTGATTCTTGGCCACTGAGTGAGACCAGAGATCCTGAGCTGTGTGGTGGAGGTGGTGAGCTCCCCACCCTGTCAGGCATGCATCGGTTGTGACTACTGCCTGTATCTCGGGATCGTAAAAGGGTTTCCCCTTGGACAGATTTTCTCTTGTCCACCAGTGAAGGGTGAAGGCTTTGTACCAGTATTGGCCAAACGACCACTAGACCCACTGACCACTTGCCTGAGACCACTGTTTCGCCAACCATTCCTGCATGGGACGCATGCGCAAGCGCACGTGGGGGACCAGTTAAATACATGACGCCATCATGCCCAGCAAACGCATTGCTTTGCGTACCGTTATCTGGCGACCGGCCTGATATTGCAGAATTTGCAGTAGTATATTCCAAATTCTTTCCTCTGATGGAAAGGTCAACCCCTCTTGCGTGTCTAGGATAGCTCCTAGGAACTGTTTGGAGGTGCTTGGCACCAGACTTGACTTCTTCTCGTTTATTGAGAAACCTAATTCGAAGAGGAGGTCGATCATCCTTTGAATGTTTGTTCTGCAAATTACTGGGGTCTCCCCCGTGATGAGCCAGTCGTCCAGGTAAGGGTACACCGGGATTGCCTCCCTGCGTAGGTGTGCCGCCGCCACTGGGAGTACCTTGGTGAATACCCTTGGAGCCGAGGCTATCCCGAAGGGCAGTACCTTGAACTGGTAGTGCCGACTGTCCACCTTGAAGCGCAAGTACTTTCTGTGCGCTGGGAACATGCAAATATGAAAATAGCCATCTTTCATGTCCAATGTTGCCATGTAATCCTCCTTTTTTAGGAGGGGGATTACCTCTTGGAGAGTAGTCATGCGAAATTTTTGGGGCTTGACATACTTGTTTGCAGGCCGTAAATCCAATACTGGGCGCATTGCCAAATCTTTTTTTGGCACAAGGAAGTAAGTTGAATAAATACCCTTGTTTACCTGTTGTCCCGGGACAAGTTCTATCGCGTCCTTTGTTAGAAGACTGACAATCTCCTCGAGGAGGATCTTCTGGTGGTCCAAAGAATGTATTCCTTGTCGTGGAGGGTGGTTTTGGGGATGCTCTAACAGTTCTATGCAGGATCCTGCGGACAAGGTGGACAGCACCCATCTGTCTGATGTGATCCCTTCCCAAGCTTGGGTGAAGTTGGAAATGCGTCCCCCTACTGGGGATGCGTGAGAAGGGACCCTGAACAGAGTGTCACTGTTTTGGTGGAGGCGTGCCGCCGCCTCTACTGGGGCTGCCTCTACCTTTACCACGTCCTCTCTTATTACCCCTGCCATAACCCTGGGTAGACTGCTGGCTGTTGTTGTTCCATTGTGTACCCTGCCCCTGTGAATAGTTAGACCCTCTCTGGGAATTTTGCCCGCGTGGGTGACGAAAATTGCCATTCCCTCTCTGGTTTGGGGGTTTATTGGTTAGTTGGCCTACGGAATTGAGTGTCTCATACTCGTCCTTGGCATTTTTCAGCACGTCCTCGACCGCCTTTCCAAACAATAGAACCGGCTCCACCTGTTTATCTATCAATGATGCCTGGGTTTCGGCTTTGAACCCAGACTGTCGCAACCAAGCATGCCTTTTGATAACAGTACCTTCTGCTATCAATCTGCCGGCGTTATCCGCGGTATCAAAGGTTGCTTTAAATATGCAACCGGACACGGCTCTTCCTTCCGCCGAAACTCGTGCCAATTGGCTTTTTAAGGGCTCTGGTGCGGAATCTATGAGTGCCGCAACTTCTTCCCACTGGTGGCAGTTGTAACTCGCCAGCAGGGTGGTGGAGTTGGCAATCCTTGCCTGGTAGGAGGAAGTGGAGGCTACTTTCCTGCCCAAGCCATAAATCTTCTTGTTCTCCTTGTCAGGAGGAGCTTCCGACGATGACAAGGGTGTTCCCGCCCTCTTACGGGTGTTGGTCACTACCAGGGAGTCCGGTTTCAGATGCCCTCTTATGTACAGTGGGTCTGTTTGGGCTGCCCTGAAAAGCTTCTCAACTCTGGTGTTTACCACCCTAGTGAGATAAGGAATAACAAGGGAAGGGTCTATCCTTCTTTGAATTGACCTAAGGATAGGAATGGCCTGGGCAACAGGTCTCCTTTCTCCCACTAACTACTCGGCAAAGTCCCTCTCTTCCTGAGCACCCTGGGTGTCAGTGTGGAAGTGTTCTGCCGCTCTGGACAGCACTTCATTCAAGAGAGGCTAGTTATCGACAGGGGAAATCGGTAACCGGGGGTTCTTTTATCTACCGGGGAATCTAGCCTGTAGGTTTCTGGGTTGTCCTCCTCCTCCTCCTCCTCTTGGTCCTCGTCATCCCCATAGTAGCCCGTCCCAGTTTGTTCTTCCAACATGCCCAAATCTGGATCCTCACAAAAGGATGGATCTCCCTGATATTGAGAATAGGGCTGTATACTGAAGGGGTCTGAAGTGGGAGCTTCAACCCGGGACTTCTTACTTGGGGGTATAGGATCCTTAGAGCCTGAGGGAGTTGACCCGTCGGGGGAAAAAGAGAGAAAGTGTTCAGGGTTTTTGGCGTAAAAATCTGCCAATGATGACATCCGTGACATGACTCTATCTATGTCATCACTAGACCATTCTCTTGAACTGGGAATGATTCTTTCTTGAAGGGCTTTCCCGGTTTTATCTTGACTAGACCTAATGGTTTGAAAACGGGTCTTTGGGATAACAGAAGACTGAGACTTGTCCATCTGTTTATGTGGGGTAGAATGTTTTTGAGGTGTGGAAGGAGGCTGAGACTGTTACGCTCACCTGGCTCCCACAGAGGCGTCGATCTGAACTGGACACCTGCGGTCTCCACCAATGTGATGCGTAGGGCTGAGATGACGGACTGGACTGGCCCACCTAGCTTTGTTTGCTTGGCCTGTAGGAATATTCTTCTGATGGTTTGAAAAGATGAGCTCTCCATCCTGCATTGAGTGCAGGGGCGCGTTGATAACCAGTTGCTTCAATGGCTCGAAGGAATTGGTGAGTTCCAGAACAATATTGACTCTGAAAAGTATGTAGTTCCTAAGAGTTCACATGTCTGACATTCACTCTTGTCCGATTCCTTGCAGTTTGCAGCTTGAGCCCAGTGAAGAGTTCCTCGTGGTAGCTGATGAAGTTCAGGTAGGGATTTGGCTTATCCTGCACAGTTCAATAAAATAAAGGCCAGAATGTAACCTATTGCTTGCTCCCTTATTCAGTTGTGGAGAGAAAATATGAAGTTCGGGGAATAATGCCTCCGGCGGTGAAATTAGATAAGTCTATTGCGGTGAGAAGAGTTCCCCTTGTTTGTCCCTTTGTCTCACCTTGTTGTCCTTTTGTTCCCTTTAGGGGCCGGGGTACGGCGAGGATGCAATGGAGACTGCGCCGACCCCTGAAGAGGAATAGTATCCCCGGCGGTAATCAGGTAAGTCTATGGGAGGTAGTTACTATTGCCTCTGTTTATTCCCTTGGCTCACCTTTGCTGTTCTTGTGTTCCCCTTAGGTGCCAGAGTGCGGCGGGAACATGCAGAAGGATGCGGTGGATCGTGAGGATGATGCGAAGGCAGGCGAGTTCAGCGCGGCACTGCAGCAGGCGAGGCGGCGTGCGTAAAATGCTTCTTTCTTCCAGCTTGAAGGCATGGTGGATCCGGAATTCAGGTAAGCATCGAAGGTTTTGCTCTTATTCTAACCTTTTCTCCTTCTGTTCCTCCCTTTTTCTAGGAGCTGCAGACTCGAGGCGGGCGTGGCAGAAGACTGGATGCAGGCTTGCAGACACGGTGAGCGTTACGCTGCTGGATGCAGAATAACGTGAAGCGTGTGCTGCTCTTCGGGCGTGGTTTAAATAGCCTTCAAAGTAGTCCCAGGTAAGTATTCCTCCCCAGCCCCACCCGAGTAAAAAAATAGTCCCTAGGTAAAATAGTCCCTTCCAAGCCTCATTTGGCTTGGAGCTCTGCAGCATGGTCTGCATCAGGTAAGCTTGCAGCATGGTCTGCATCAGGTAAGTTCTACTCTATGAGCCTGGGCCCATAGGCGGCAGGACTGACTCTCCATATGAGCCTGGCACCATAGGCGCCAGGACTGCACCCAAACAGCTCGTAGCAGGGGGTTTTGGGCTTTCTCAAAATAACTTGATGCCTGCTTCCGGGGTTGCTGGACCTGGTCTCGTTCCCCGGGGGTAGGCATCATGACAGACTGCTTCCTCTGTTGTTCTTCCCCTTCCCCGTGGGTGGAAGAGTGTTTACCCTGTTTTTTCGCCCCTTCGGAGCCTTTTGACGCCTGGCGCCGAGGTTCACGGGGTAGTGTCCCTATCTCTGGAGTGTGGAGGTTGGGACTCGGGAACCGCCGTTGCGCAGCCTGTTGACGCCGACTCCTGGAGTGCGGTCTGGGGATAGAGGTCTGCTTCGTCTTCTGACGATCGAACCTACGTTACCTTGGGGAGCGAGGCACTTCTGGCAACAGTGGATGGTTGCCTGGAGTAATGCGGCGATCTAGATCGAGAACGCCCAGAGGACACCGATTCGGACCGTTCTCTATGTGCCTCTTTTCGAGAACTCGACGTGCGCGTCGAGTCTTGGTTGGACTTCATGTGTTTTGTGGAAGTGCTGTGGGTAGCGCTTGTGTCGCCGGGGGTCTTCCTCATAGCCGCCCTGCTGGACGACCTTCCAAGGTCGGGGACTTGCGCTTGGCTGTCAATTGACGCCACGTTGCCCTCGCCGTCCGAAAGCACGGCGTCGCTGCCATCGCTGAAGGCGCCCTCCGCTGCCATGGCCTCTTGACGCCTGGCGTGGTGGGCCCAACGCTTGATCGAACAGTCCTTAATTGTTTTCAGTTTGAATCTACTACACGCTCTGCAGTTAGCCTCGGGGTGGTCCCTCGGTAAGCAGAGATTGCACGTGGCGTGTCTGTCAACCCAAGGGTACTTGCGGTTGCACTTGGGGCAAAATTGGAAAGGGGTACCCTCCATACGCACCTTGTGGCAGTGGGCTAATAAGTGTAGGAATATATAAGAATGTACCAATATAACAAAAGCGTGTAGAGTATGTCCACCCCCACTCTCCCCACTTGCAGGGCCGAGGCCAGAGGCCTTCCTAGACCCGGGTCGAGGCCAGAGGCCTTCCGAGGCCCAAATCCATTGTGCAGCTCACGACGGTCGATTCTTTCTCCGTGCCGGCGTCGAGTGTGGATGTTCGGTGACTCAACGTTGGGGTGGAGAAATGGGGAAATATAACAATATTTTAGCAAAAGTATGGCTGAGGTCAGGGAACTCAGCGGAATGCTTCCGACCGGTATGGCGAGAGAGAGAATATGTTGATCCACAACCCTTGGCTAACACGGTACAAACAAACTGAACTATATATATATATTTTTTAAGGGAACATTATTTTTTTTCATACCTGAAAGGACCACCTCCAGGGTCATTCAGCTTGTTTTTCGGATTTGCAGAGACCTGAACACCAAAGCCCCCAGGACTCCTACTGGCATGTATTGTTGGTACCTTCCCTACTGTTCCTGAAAAACACAAGCAATGTTATTATGAACTGTCTTAAACAATTTCTATCAAATAACCATCTGTCAAGGAACTAAATTTAACAGTATTTAAATTGCAATGAAGGCGTGCTGCTGCTAAATTTAAAAGCCTATATAAAAAAAATGTGAAGCTAACCCTTTGACGTTAAAATTATAGTGCACAATGTGTTAACATAACAATAATACAATGCTACTGGTGAAAAGGCAAGTGAAGCAACACATTGAAAAGTAATAAAAAAAACACTATAAATGTAAGCAACGCAACAATTGCCATACTGCAAGCATTATTAAAAAAATCGATTTTCAGTAGAACTGGTAGATGAGGAACACTTCTATGTAAAGGTAAAAGAACTAGCAACATCTTCCATTGATGTACTATGCCTGCCTAATGGCAAAATTACGTCACCAGAGGCAACACCAAATTTGCAGGAGTATCAATATCAAACGGATGTATTCAGAATTCATAATGTGTTTCATAAAATGTGCTCACTTTAGCAGAAAGTACTGTTGAGGATTCTGAATTTGTGTAGATCATAATTGCAAATTGGAAACCGCCCTTTGTTCCAGCGACAGTAATATCTCTTACATATTATATTACAGTGGTACAAACTAAGTAGTAAGTCCTGTTTTTTATGTGGAAGGAACAAGTTACTTACCTGTAACTGTTGTTCTCCAGCATGGGTCTGGCATGGATTCACATGCTCATGAATATTCCCCGTCGTCATGCTGGGAATCCTCAGTAAAGAAAAAATCAGTATCAGTTTCGTTTCTGATCTGTCTTTCGCAGTAGTAACCAATCACTGATCTCTGCGTCATACTGACCACAGCCAATGACTGCCCTCTACCTGAGCCCCGCCTCTAGCAGCCATCTTCAGATTTGGTAGCACGTGAAGTGGCAGTATGACCAAGTGAAGAGCCGCAGAGGGCTAGGTGGGAGGGTTCGCATGTGAATCCATGCCAGACCCAAGCTGGAGAACAACAGTTACAGGTAAGTAGCTTGTTCCTTCTCCAGCATGGGGTCTGGCATGGATTCACATGCTCATGAATAAAGAATACGTAGCAGTACACACATGCACAACCACGGGAGGTGGCAAAGGCTCAACATTAAGCATTACATCAAACTCAACATTAAGCAATTCTTACCTCCTCACCAGGCTCACCTTAGGCGAACAGATTGCGCAGCACTGCTTGGCCGACCCTGGACTCCTCCCTGGAATCCCGATCAACGCAGTAGAATTTCGTGAAGGTGTGCGTCGACCTCCACGTAGCAGCCCTGCAGATGTCCAGCAAGAGCACACCAGATAGGAACGCCGTGGTAGCTGCGATCGCTCTGGTGGATTGGATGGCCAGGCAGCGGTCGGTTTGCCAACCGATGGCAGCACATGATACAGCCGGAGAGCCATCTGGAAATGGAGGCCTTTGAGAGAGCCTTCCCCTGATTGACATGTCCAAAGTTCACAAAAAGTTGTGACGTCTTCCGAAAACACTTTGTGCGGTCCACGTAAAACTTCAGCTCTCTAGCCACATCCAGCGAGTGCAAAGTCCTTTCGGCCGGCGACGAAGGCGACGGGAAGAAAACAGGCAACACCAAGGGTTCGTTGAGGTGGAAGTCCGACGGCACCTTGGGCATGAAGGAGGGGTGCGTCCTGAGCACTACCCTCGTGTCGTGAAAAGTCAAGTACGGGGGTTTGCAGGAAAGGGCCTGGATCTCTCCCACTCTTCGTGCAGAGGTGATGGCCACAAGAAACGCTGTTTTCCACGACAAGAACTTCAACGGAGCCGAGTGCAGAGGCTCGAACGGAGGTCCCATGAGCTTGGTCAGCACCACGTTGAGCTCCCACGCCGGGGCCGGAGCCTTCACCGGCGGGAACGATCTGAACAGTCCCTTCATGAATTCTTTCACCAGACGATGAGACCACAAAGACGTTCGCCCCGTGGTTCTGGTGTATCGGGAGATCGCAGCAAGATGAATCTTGATGGACACGTGCGCCAGTCCAGCCTTGGCCAGCGTCAGAAGGTACGGCAGTACCTGGGGAGCCGTAATCCGTAGAGGGTTAATCTTCTGTGCGTGGCACCAGACAGAGAACCTCTTCCATTTGTGTCCATAGCATTTAAGAGTTGAGGACGCCCTGGCCTTTGCAAGAACATCTCTGCAGTCGGCCGGCAGGTTCAGCGACTTCGGGTCGTGATGGAGGATGGCGCCTCCTTCCCTGGAGAGAAGATCCGCGTCCACTGGCAGCTTGTGACGAGGATCATCCTACACCGTGACCTCTTGAGCTGGTTGATGAGCCGGTTGATGAGCCAGATCAGCAATGGCAATGGAGGAAACGCGTATAGAAACAGGCCCTCCCAGGGGAACGAGAAAGCATCGCCCATGCTCCTCGGCTGGGGAAACCTGCTGGCGAATCTCCGGCACTTGGAGTTCGTCGCCGTCGCGAACACATCGATCTGGGGTGTGCCCCACCGCCAGAAGAGGCGGTCCACTAGATCCTGTCGTAGTTCCCACTCGTGGCACGAGCGCAGCTCTCTGCTGAGCGAGTCGGCGAGGGTGTTTTTTATCCCTGCCAGATGAAACAGCACCAGAAACATCCCTTGGGCGACGGCCCAATGCAACAGTTCCTGCGCCTCCTTGGACAGGGCTGGGGATCTGGTACCGCCCTATTTCCTGATGTAGAACATGGTGGTGGTGTTGTCCGTGAAGATCCTCACCACCTTGCCCTTGAGGGACAGAAGAAAGGACCCGAGGGCCCAAAACACTGCACCAAGCTCCAGGACGTTGATATGAAGGGACTTCTCTGTCGGAAGCCAAAGGCCTCTCGCGTGCAGATTTTCGGTGTGCGCTCCCCACCCTTCCAGGGAGGCATCCGTGGTCACTGTGTCCTGGTGGCTGGGGGTCTGGAAGTCCATGCCCGCCGTCAGATGCGCGCGGGTGCCCCACCACCGGATCGCTCGTCGGAAACTCTCGTCGAGTGTGATCCTCTCCTCGAAGCTGCCCGTCGTCTGGATCCAGCGCGCGTCCAGGAACTCCTGCAAAGGGCTCATCCGGAGCCTGTACAGGCGGATGAGATAAATGCAAGAAGACATCATTCCGAGGAGGGACTTGATGGACCTCACCCTGGCCGCGTCCGCAACCAGCATCCGCTGCACCTTGCCCAAGATGGCCCTCATCCTTTCCTCCGGCGGAGAGGCCAGAAGCGACACTGTGTCGAGCTTCGCTCCCAGAAACAGAGCGTCTTGCGCGGGCACCAGGTGGGAATTGGCGTAGTTTATGGAGAATCCCAGGTCCGTGAGTAGTTGGACGGTCCTTGCCGTGTGCTCCACGGCGAGCTCCTTCGTCTTTGCTTGGATGAGCCAGTCGTCCAGGTAGGGGTAGACGTGGATCCCCTCTCGGCGCAGCTGCGCAGCCACCGGTGCGAGGCACTTGGTGAACACCCTGGGTGCCGACCTCAATCCGAAGGGAAGGGCTCTGAACTGGTAGTGACGCCCTTGGACCACGAACCTGAGAAACTTTCGGTGTCCCTTTAGGATGGGAATATGGAAGTAGGCATCCTCCAAATCCAACGACGACAGGAAATCGCCCTCCTCCAGTTGACCCAGGACGTGTTGGAGGGTGACCATCCGGAACTTCTGTGCCTTGATGAATTTGTTCAGTCGTCGTAAGTCCAGGATGGGACGCCATCCTCCCGTCTTCTTCTTCACGAGGAAGTATCTTGAGTAAACTCCGGAGCCTCGAAGCCTCTTTGGGACGAGCTCGATGGCACCCTTCTTGAGCATCGCCTTTACCTCCAAGAGAAGTTGAGGGACGTGATGTTCTTTCCTGGCCACAGGGGGGACGCACGGGCACCTCTTTAGAAACTCGTACGCGTGACCCTGAGCTAGGGCGTCCAGCACCCAACGGTCGGTGGAGATGGACTCCCACACGCTGACGAAGCTTGCCAGCCGGCCTCCCACCGGGGTGCTTTGGTGGGGGCCCGACCCCACGGCCGGTTCAGTCCTGCTTCGACGAGGCTTTGCCGCCTTTTCCTCCTTGGCGACGACGGCGGGGTCCGCCTGACTTGCCTCGTCCCCTGTAAGCTTCCTGTGACGACGAACGGGCCGCTTGACAGTAGGTGGAAAATCCGCCGCTGGAACCTTTGGAGGCACCCTGTTTGCCTCCACCGCTCCGAAAGGGCGGCCGCCGTTGCTGGAGAACCCCAAGAGCCCGGGCCGTCTCCGTGTCCGCCTTGATGGCTTGAAGGGAACCGTCCACTGTTTTCCCAAAAAGGTTGTTTCTGTCGAACGGCATGTCCAAGAGTCTGGTTTGCACGTCCTGACGGAAGTCAGTAGCCTTGAGCCATCCACGCCACCTACGGCACACGCCGTTGCCCAACTGGCGAAATCCAGTGTCAGCGATGTCGGTCGCAATCGTAATGGCGTGGTCCAACGCCACGTCTCCTTCCTGCAAGATCTCTAGGGCTTCCGCCCTCTTGTCGTCTGGTAGGAAGTCCAGCAGGGGGGCCAGTTTGTACCACAACTCCCTGTCGTAGCGGGCTACGATAGCCAAGGCGTTGGCCGCCTTAATCGTCGTCGCTGCCGACGAGATGACTCTGCGTCCCATCGTGTCTCGCCGTCCGGTGGGGAGGTTGACGTAGAGGCTGTGCCCCCCCCTCCCGCTTTCTTCCTGGCCGCCGCGGAGACGACCGAGTCCGGGGTCGGCTGTGCCCAAAGGCACAAGGGGGCCGTGTCCGGGACCCGGTACTTCTTCTCGTACCAATCCCTTCTAGCCGGCGTCGTGGATGGTTTCTTGAGGAGGGCGAGGCCCTCATCCCAAATATCGTCTAGTAGAGGTACAGAGAGGACCGTCTTCCTCTTGATCTTGCGCCGTTGATAAAGGAAACCTTCCTTCTTCTTCTCTTCCGGGCAGAGCTGGATAAGCTTGGATGCCCTGGCGATCATGGAGTGAAACGATCCAATCTCGTCGGGCGGGGAAGCCCGGGTGGGAGGTGACGACGGGAGATCCTCATCGTAAACCTCGTCGTCTGTACCCGCCGCGGCCGTGTCAGTCCCCGTACCATCCCCACGTGTCGTGGACGGGGAGGAGGGCTGAACAGGGCGCGATGGCTGAAAAGGAGGTGGAGGATGAATCCTTCTTCTCTTATTGGAGGGCTCCCAAAAGGGCCTGGCTCCGGGTCCCCCGTCGGGAGCGGTTCCTCCGTTGGTGGTAACGGCAGTCTCGTCCTTATCTCCGAGCAGAAGGACTGTAAAGGACAAAATGGCCACTGAGTTGTCTTGCGACACTGGTTGAGGGAGATCCGACGGGCGATCAGGAGCCCCGTCGGCATCCTCGACACCCTTGTCGTCTTCCACGTCGGGGTCCCTCCTGACAGGATGGCCAGAGCCGTGGCTTAAGACTTCGATCAGCTCCTCCTCAGAGGTAGAGGCCGAGTCCACGACGACCTCCTGCCCCCCCTTCTTCTTCTCCGTCGGAGGTTTCACGGGGGTCCTGTCGATGGGCATGAAAGAGGACTCCCTCCGCGGTGGCAGGGAGATTCTGGGCCGCGGGGTCGCCACCACTGGTGTAGCCTCCACAGGCTAAGCCAGGGCCGCCGCGACTGTCTCGATAGAGGCCTTGGCCGGATGGATCAAGGCTTTCACCACCTTAGGTGCGCTCACCGCCTTCTCATTGGGGGGAGGGTCACCACCTCGCTCCCCCTCCGATGGGGCCTTAGGGCACGACCGGGGTCTCTCCAGGAGTTTCGTCGGGTGCTCGGCCTTCCTCTTACCCGAGCCAGAGCGTTGGCTCGTGGTTGATGGCGCCGGGGAGGATGCGCCCTGCCTGGCGCCCGTAAAGCCCGACTGTTGGGCCCTCCCGGTGCCAGCAGACTCGCGGTGCTTGGCCTTCTGTTGGACCCCCGTCGCCGGGGCGCCCTCAAAGGTCTTAGAAGACCTCTCGGACTTCTTCTTCTTCTTCTCGCCTGACAGGCTCTTTCCTTCCAGCCAGTTGGCGAGACGTTGATGGCGGTCCTTCATGGTCCGCTCCAACATGTTGCCGCAAAACGCACAGTCCTTCTCCACGTGCGTCTTGTCCTCATGTAGGCAGTAAAGGCAAAGGGAGTGTTTGCCCTCCTTAAAGACATTCTGAAGCTGGCATCCAGGGCAGACCCTGAACAGCTTTCCGGGCGTCGAGCTTCCCTTTTCCTGGGCCATGTTCGAGATGGGCCTGAGAAACTTCTGGAGTCCTCCAAAAGCGCGGCTTGACGAAATCTTCACCCTTGAGGGGCGAATCCGACACGGGTCCCCGTTGATCGGATGAAGAAACAGTGGAGCTTGAGGCTCTTTTGACTGAAAAAAGAGAAATTTTTCGGAGAAAAAAACGTGAAAAATAGCACTAACGCTCGAGAGCAATAGCACGAGGATCCCAACACTTGAACGTGCGGTAAAAATCTGAAGATGGCTGCCAGAGGCGGGGCTTAGGTAGAGGGCAGTCATTGGCTGTGGTCAGTATGACGCAGAGATCAGTGATTGGTTACTACTACGAAAGACAGATCGGAAATGAAACTGATACTGATTTTTTCTTTACCGAGGATTCCCAGCCTGACGACGGGGAATATTCATGAGCATGTGAATCCATGCCAGACCCCATGCTGGAGAAATGGAGTTCTCCCAATGTGTGGTCAAAGGAGGTAGCAAGGCCTATCTAGCCAACTTTGTGGGCTTCCATGCTCCAAATTGACAATATCACTACAATTGGGCGTCCAAGCGGGGGCCTTCTTATAGGTGATCGTATTCCATTTTGCCCACTGATTGAAAGAGAAGAGGTAGACTCTCCTGATATATTAGCAGTCAAACTATCTTGGCCTGGGAAAAGGGGATCAGAGCGGTTGATATTTTGATTATCAGTGTCTACTGGAATGTTAACCAAACTCATGTAAAGTATCTTTGAATGAGTAGTTGAACAACTGTTTTAGCCACTGCTATTCTACCAAGGTCATCCTTATGGCTGACCTAAATTGCGCGATACATGATTGGGATGTTCCAGTACAAGCTCTGGACTTTCCAAAGTGGGTCTACAGCCTGAGATATCGGGGAAGGCTATGGGCACAAGCAATTAATTCTTGGTCCACGTTTAAACTGAACAGGAACACTGTAGGGGATATCCCAGCTAAGACCACATGGGAAAGAGGGGTGAGTAAATCGACTTTAGATTATGTGTATATATCTGAGAGTCTACTGCCGTTAGTGGGAAAACTGCTGATGCAACACTGTTCTACTAGTGACCATACATATCTTACGGTATTATTGCACTTGGGACAGAATTATCAAAAGAAGTGATGGGGGACCAGCTGACCTACAAGTCTCTACTCAAAAGAATAGGGTAAATTGGTTGCTCAAAACTATTGACAGATTGAATATGAAATTAGAAGGGCTATGGAATCACTTAGGAAATAGGCAGGAGTGTGTTCATCTCTGTTCTCTCTTGTTCCTCATACAAAGAATTAGTACAGAAGTTAAGATTGGTATTCTAAGCAAGAACCATAAGGGCTTTGAGAAGAGGCAAAACCTTTACCAGGTGGTGCAGGACCGGAGAAAAGATCCCAAGACGAGAAATCAAAATTGTATGGAATAAGTGTCATAGTGATAATGAAATAGTTAAGCCCATCAAAAAGTTAAAACAATCATATTAGAATTGCTTAGAATACTGTTATCGTATGGATGAGAGAGCTGCACAAGAAATATTGACAGTATCAAACAAATTCAATCTGACTGTATTTAGGAAAAGGGTCAATACGTTTGTAGGAAACCGTATAGAAGTTCATCAATCCGTTGGTAGTATGATATCTGAAGGGAACTGGATAGAATATATTGTTGACAAATTTGGTGGTGAAGATACAACAGTACGAGATTTCTCTACACAGAATCCTGAACCTTGGTAAGGTTACTTTAGAAGACTGGATGTAGAAATGCTGATTAACAGATCTAAGAGATCCAGAGCTGAAGGCCCAGATGGAATTAAAACCTAGTGTTTAAATCAGATGTCATGTTGTGGTACAAAATCCTGTTTCACACATTCAGTTCAATTGTAAACAGGGGCGTGATTCCAGATTATTGGAGTAGATACTACATTGTGCCAATTTTCAAAAAGGGGGACATTCAGTCACTGGGAAATGATCGTACAATGGCTATACTGGATTCGTATTCACAGGTTTATTACTTTAGGACTGGAATGACTGGGCTGAATTAGTAAATAAAACTGACAATTATAAAATGGGATTAAAAAAAATCTGGGACCTGCCTAAATGGATTGATTATACAGTTAGTAAAGAAACAGGCACTAAACAAGGGGCACCAATCTGTTATTTATGGCAAGTGTCGATTTAGCCAGTACTTTTGACACCATCGACTGAACTAGATTATGGAAAAAATTGCATTATTTTCAGTGAAGTTTCATTCAAATATTAGTGTGCAAATAAGACCAGAGAGCTATAGGAAACTGGGAACCCCTGTAAATACAAATACAGGTCTCAGGCAGGGATGCATACTTGCACCCTGCCTTATAAATCTCTACCTGACTGAACTGCTAGAACACCTTGCTTGTTGTCAGACATTTTCAACTAAATTGGGCAACCTGAGGAGTCCAGTACTCCTGTTTGTGGACGATATAGTCCCGTTTGATAGCACCTATATAGGTCTGAAGCATGCCATAAATTAATTACATAATTACCTACCTTTGAATAAACTAATTCTAAATGTGGGTAAGACATAAAAGATGATAGCCACTGGCACAAAAATTTGAAATATCCCGGCTTAATAGTCACATTGAAAATAAAATCAGAAATGAAGTACCTGGGATTCCCGATCAGTAATAAAGTGGTAGCCAATTAACTGACAGATTGAGGTTAAAATTAGCAGCTTTATATGCCCAAAATAAGAACATTTTAATAAAATCTTGCAAGTTCACAATGTTACCAGTCATTAGATTCTATAGATGGAAAGTGGTCCATTTGATGCTGTATGATCTGGAATTGTTTAAATTGCAACCACAAAAGTGATGGGTAGAAGGTTTTGAATGAATCTGAACCACTGTTATTGCTCTGGCCAACCTTCCACACCACCGTTTTTTAGCCTGTCTGCGCCATTGCAAAAGGGGTCCAGCCATATGCAAATCAGTCGGGTAATGCCACCAATGGTAGTAGCCCTGCCTGAACTGCTAGGTCAGGTTCCCTCTGCATGGAAACACAAGCAACCCCAGGCATGTTTCGGCCTTGTTGGGCCTCCTCAGTGAGGTGCAGCTTGGTTCCGTATGGCGCAGCGAGCCAGGGACCCACATCTGGGCATACCCTCTCTCACATAGTGAGACAAACTGTAACCACAAAAGTGATGGGTGGAAGGTTTTGAATGAATCTGTAAATTGGACTGGAGGTCTCTCGAGAAAATGGAAGGCCTCTTTTGGAAAAAAAGTTGTTGAAACTTCCATACTCTAATCCCTTTGTAGATATTAGACATGAATTTGGTCTACTCTTGTGGGAGATCTGGGTACATATAGCAAAACTAAGATTATATTGCAAAATCCTTCACCCCCGAAATGATCTTTGTTCATGGACCTAATGAAATCAGGTTCTCAAAAACTTGTAAGGCCTTGACACAGTTTGAACAAGATTTATTATTCTGGAGGGTATTGATCTAAACCAAAGGCACCATTTAGAGAGCCCCGGCAAAGTGTTTAAAAAAAATAAGACATGTACAGTGGTGTAGAGATCAAGACCTATTGGCAAAATAAAAACTATAGTGAATCGGTCAAACAACACAGGCTATACCAAAGTTTGCTAGGTGTGACGATTCACAGGATCTCGTCACTTCTACCTAGGGAGGGGAGCACTTCCCTGTGAGGCTAGGGAGGTGAGACCAATACCCAATAGTCCTCCTAGGGGTGGTGGAAAGCAGGACCTCACCGGGAGAGACTCCCTATCATGCTGATAAGGACACCCTTTCTGTGAAGGAACTCCCTAACCCCTTATCAGAAATCCCTGATAACACTTCTGTCTGTTATGGTAATGTCTACCACCTTTGATCCACAAAATAATATGATCAAGACAAAGAAGAATCAAAGAAACCTGCAGTGTAATAACAGGTTGCATTACCATGGTACTGAGAAGATTTGGCCCCAAGGAGCGATAAAGATTATCTCAACAACAGTAAAGAAGGGCTTTGACTTCACGCTTGGGGAAGACCCAACCACAAGGAATACAAAGCGTGAAAGGACTGTGAAATAGACAGAGCAGCTGGCGTGAAACCAGCCCAAACCGGGAAGTTCGAACCTGGGAACACAAAGGTCTAAGCACACTGATCACCAGTGGCAGGGACATACAAGAACGGTCAGCGGAGATCTGCGGAGGAAGACAAGCTCCTGACCAGTGGAAGAGTGGGAAAGAAGCCAGCGGTGGCGAGACCTCCGCGAGTTGAACCGTGTGGTCCTGCAACTGTGCAGAAGCCATGTGGGCGAAGTCATGAGCTGCAAGTTCGAAGCGGGGAGTGGAGTGAAGGAAGCAAGACACGATGCAACGCAAGTCATTTCAGCACCTCAGGAAGAACCGGCAACGCTGTCCCGACACATGACAGGCAATGGGAGTAGCTGGAGACCGTTTAGGGGTTTGGGGGCAGCTCAAGAGAGCCTCTGGAGTGATCTCCCTCATCACAGCAGTGACACTGTGCGAGGTCAGAAATGTGAGGCGGACAACTTTGTGAAGGTTTTTCTAACTATGCCATTTTATTAACTCAAAAGGTTGGATAAACCCCTCAGTATCCCTATCCTAACAAGGATTTTGCAGCCTAAAATAAACTAAAGGGAACACTCCTATTGGAGGAGGTGGATCTACCAGCACCATATTATTGAAAAAGGATATTTTGAAGGCCCTCTGAAGGGCAATAAAGGATTTGGGAAGGGGAAGGATGCCTGGGTGAGGCAAGGGTGTTTACTGGATAAATGTTATTTTATTTACTCTTTTTGTCCCCACCAATTATAAGTACTACACAAGAGTGTAGCGAGAGGAATTCTCCCTGAAACTAAGAGAGAGGCACTTATCATCCATTTACATAAACTAGGAGAAGACCCACTTGAATGGTGTCTTTATCACCCTCTGTCAATGATCAACATCAACATCAAAAGTATTGGCAAATAGGCTCTCTTGTGTGGTTTTCAAATACATACATGAAGATCAGGTGGGATTTGTACCTCGAAGAAATACGATGACTGACATGAGAGAACTCTGCTCGATGTTGGACAGTATGCAGAAAATGTCAAACCAATGGATAGTAGCCAGTCTAGACAATCAAAGAATTTTACAGGGAAGATTATTTGTTATGTTATATGTTAGAGGTGCTCAAGAGATTTGGGACTGTTGGGAACTTTTTGAACTGGATCAAGCTGCTTTATCATTGCCCGCTTTCCAGCTTTAAAGCCAGCCACATTTTCTCACATAGGTGACAAAATGATAATGACACCTATCTAGGTTGCCCACTATCACCATTAATGTTTGCATCGGTGGTGGAGAATCTAGCCTGCTTAGAGGGAATTTGCAAACTTGGGCTTCTGAGTTGGAGGGCTAATGCTTGTCATTTCTTTATAGGCAGATGACATTCTGTTGTATTTTCAGCATCTGGCCTCAACCTTCCTGCCTAGGTTAGACTAGATAGAATAATTTGGCATGGTATATTGCAGTTTTGCAAATTAACTGAAGGAAATCTCTCCTAGACCCACTACCTGGCACAGGGTTTGCTACAATGGAAGGACTACCTATTACTACTACTAAGAATCCCTCGCAATACCTTGGTATTGGGTTAGTGCATGCTGGGACAAGGTATATAAAGCCCATGCTCTGGAAACCTTGGACATATTGGAAAAATTATAGTGTTCTGGTTAAGGTTTCTGATGTCATTGCTTGGGAGGATCCATATCTAAAGTGATAATGCTACCAGGTCCACTTTATATTTTTAAGGGTTTGTCAATGCCTTTGCATCAATTGTCTTCAAAAGTGTTGATAAACAGTAATTTTGCTTACACTGAATAGGTCTATGTACGTTGACATTGGAATACACAGATGATGGGGTGGGTGTACCAGATTTTGAGGCTCATTATGCAGCTGCTATATTACAATATGTTGTTTCCTAGTACGAGGAGAATGTTTACGACTTAGTAACAGAACCTTTGGCGGTGGACGGGTGCAGAAGTAATGTTCGGACCCAATGGTGGCATGTTTTTGGGTATAAACATTTATTAAATTAGTAAAGGTTGGAAAAACATCTCTCTATCCCTAAAGCTAATAGGGGTTTCCCTGCCTCGAGGAAAATTTGGGAAATTGTCAGGAAGTCTGAAAATAAAGAGTCTGTCACTGTCGTGTGCAAAAACCTGCTGGGGTCACTAATAATCTGAAGTTCCTGTGCAAGGATGAACTTTTCTTAAAGTAGCACGTATCTTTGTACACTCGCTGAACATAAAGTTCCCAATCTCACTCGTAGCAAAAAGCGATGAAATAAACAGTGTTCATGAATGCAAGATTGTCATGCTAGGGTTGCCCTCCATTCTCCTATGGTTCTTCTCAGTTTCCTTCCTTTTGGGCTCTAGAGCTCCTTTAACCTCTTAAACAAATATCAGTAGAAATGTCACAGGGATAATTTGTTTAGCTTCACAACTCTTTGTATTGTTAATTTGATACAGTTAGTTTAAAATGTAGGCTTCCGTTTTACCAATTACGGGGTCCTTGACCCTTTCCTTAAGTACCTTACATGGGTGCGAGCCCCAGACTCGAAATGTAGCTTGGTTCACTCTCCTGCCAATTGTGAGGGGTCAGAAATGCTGAAGGGACACTAAGGTATACTTTTCTCAATGTTTGCCATTTGTTAAAAAAAGAAGGGTGAGATAAACTCCTATGTTTCCCTATCTTAACGAGAATGTCAGTACATAGTGTAATAGACAGACACAAGTGATCACAACTCATGGGTGTTTATTAAACTGAATATGCAGGTTGGAAAAACGCATTATCTAAACCTAAAGATAAGATGGGAGCAAGCTACGACCATTAAATGAAAAATAAGGCAGTCCTAGTGGCTTCTTCTCAAAGAAAGGGGCCTTTACTAAAAAACCTAGTGCCAGTCCTTACAACTCATACAAAAGGTGGTGGGATAGGATTTTCAAGAAAGAAAAGAAGTGTTTACAAATGATAAGTCAGGATGTGGTAGCCGGGGGTCTCCCTCCCCTCGTTTTGAGCATGGGACAAGGTGGGACTCCTCAGCACAGCACACGCTCGAGCTTTCTTAGCACGAGACAACAGTTCCAGCTTCAGCTATTAGGGCCTTAGGTGGTTGAGTGTCTTTTCTGCAAAGGTCTCTTGCCTCCGAGGAGCTGATGTGGTCAAAAGCAACAAACAAAAGTTCCTCTCCGTATACACATTGGGTGATGACTTTTCACTCCTGTATTCCCCTCTTCCGGGCTCAGATCCCCAAATAGGTCTTAGCAATATCAGGACCTTCGGAGGTTAACTTTCTTGCTTACGAAGGCCTGTTAGGTTACAAAAAAAAAATGATTTAAAGTTTCTTTAGGATTGCACCTGCAGTGATGATTCTTCACCCCTGGGTCTCCCTCTTCTGGGCGCAGACCCCTCTAGAATATCAGCCTCCCTCCCCTCGGGTTCACTCTGGCTTACATTCCAAATTATTTCTTGATTGCATTCACATGCCGTTGGGGTGATGGCTTCTCACTCCTGGATCCCCCTCTTCGGGGCTCATACCCGTTTCAAATGTTTGCCTCCCTCTATCGCGTTCACTCTGGCTTTTGCAAAGATACTTTCACCTTGGCATTCACAAATCTTAATGTCTTTTTAAACAGTTCACTGTGGACATCCCTCTGTTGGGTTCACTTTTGTCTAAACACTGTTTCTTGGGACTTTAGACTTCGCCCCTCTTAATTGACATCCCTCTGTGGGGTTCACTCTTGACATCTCACAATTCCTTTAACTTTCTTCTGTTGCGGGATTCACTTCCCTTCTGTTCTAAATGGTTTGTCGATCAAAGACTTTCAAATGTATGGGGATTTTTCTAGACCCCTATATGACCACTCTGACCTTTCTGACAGTCCTCCAAAGGCCTTCTGGTATCAGTAGTTTTGATCAACACAGGATCAACCAGAGTCTCTCGAGTAAGCACCCACGTGGTGCCGGTCCCGTCTGCAACTGGTCAACCCTTAACTATTTACAGTTCTTTGAACTGTCCTCAACGTGCCACTTTGCAACTTTCATTCAACACAGTTAGGTTTCTTATCGGTTCTCCCCTCGACTCACCAACTGTGAAGAACCGCTTGACTTTCATGGTATCTTGAGTCAAGGCCAGTACCATGGTAACAGGCGTCTCCCTCGGGCCTGCTTAACAGCGTAGGCTTATCAAAGTCTGTGCACCGTTGACATCTGCTGCAACACACTTGGGCTATTGTTCGCGGTCTTATGATTCCTTTCACAGAGGTCTCGCGGGTCTGGCTCAGAAAGGGCATGGTCGTTTCTCTCCTTGTGAGCCTTTCGGTTCTCGCTGCCTTTCTCCTCCTCTTGAACCGCCATGCTTGGATAGCTGTCTCGTCGTGCGGTCTGCCTTGCTTGTATTGTGCTCTCATGCTCCACCTTTTATCCCTGTGAGGAAAGGTAAGGGCTGTCAGGCGTGAGTGGTTCTGGTCGATTGCCTGATTTTGCCTGACCCTTGGGTTAGGACATGTCAGGTAAACGGCCTCAGTGTTAGTCCATCGTCTTTCATGTTGGGAGAAAGTGTTAATGTCAGAAAATGGGGCGGGGGGATCATGATTCAGGAATTATATTCTTCATAATA
This sequence comes from Ambystoma mexicanum, assembly GCF_040938575.1. Lineage (NCBI taxonomy): Eukaryota > Metazoa > Chordata > Amphibia > Caudata > Ambystomatidae > Ambystoma > Ambystoma mexicanum. The sequence continues at coordinate 343,348,196 of NC_090922.1, forward strand.
GGGGTTTTGGTAAATTCGCAAGGGTGAGATTGGTAGGGTTTGTGAAACAAACTGGAATGAATGGTATTATTATCATAAAATAACCAGAGGAATTGTGGGAATGGTAGTGTTTTGTCTGAGCAGATTGGGAGTGCGGGAAATAATAATCAGAGGGACGGGAAGAAGAATGACTGGGAGAATTTGGGGAAAAAACCACCAGGAAACAGGGAATCTAGGAGTTGTGGTTCTCAAGTGTAAAGGGGTTGGGTTCGAAGTGGATTTGGATAAGGGAGAAGCTTTAGGTGGAAGGGAGATCGAGTTGGTACAGCCTATCAAAGCCTAAAGGACCTCATCTTCCTTGTCACTTTCTTTGTTATAATACTGAGCCTCACTTGGAGTATTCCCCTGAGCACAAACCCGGGTTCCCCTAACCAGGTGGTCCTTAACCATTCGTCTACTCCTAGGGTTAGGATAAGAGAGGGCCAGTTCTTTTCCGGCCACCTGAATAAGGGATTCACGGGATCTACTTGGGACAACACCCTCAGGTTTCTCACAATAGCAAACTAAAAGAGTGAACGGAGGATAGCATAGGGGCAACGCGTTGGTCTTGGAAGAAAGACCACGCAGAGCAACAGAGGTTCAAATGCCGGATCTGTTATTAGAAACTGAACTCAGGAATGGTATTAGGCGTGTTATAAAAAAACAATAAAATAAATAAAACTAAAGAAAGATGACCTAGTGTCCAAAAAGCATCTCACCCTCACACTAATACATATAACAAAAAAATACAGGGAATACTTGTCTGTCTTCAGTTCAGCACAAAAATGCATAAATTCAAACTTATAATCTTTAGCAAGTATGATATGATATGGCATTTATAACACACCTATACACAAGTGTTTGAAGACGCGACGAGGCAAGGGACGGGGAGCAGAGGGTAGACAGAGACAATGATCTTGCTAGGCCAGGTGACATTGACATTGCGCAAGTGGAGGGAAAGGGGAAAAGTGCTGTGGGGAAGGGGGAGGGTTCAGTGCAGTACATGACATCAACCGTAGAAAAAACAGAATAAATAGAAAGCCATAAGTAAAAGGTGCGGCCAACTGGTGGCAAGTGCAAGGGTGCCTGCAGCCATCAGGTGTCAAGTGCAGGTAGTGGACTGTAGGGATATAGAAACAGTCCACAAGTGCGGGGGTTGACAGGGAGGCAGTGCAGGTGTGAAACTGGAGGGGGAAAAGACCTGGGTTTGAGATCAGAGGGTGGCCAGGCGACCAGTGCAGTTTCAGTTTCAGCCAGGAGTTCAGCAGGGGAAAGGAGGAGAGAAAGCAGAAGCAAAGAGGAAGGTTTTGAGGTGCTTCCGGAACCAGAGATGGTTCTCCTCAAGTTTCAGGGGGGCAGGGAGGCTGCTCCAGAGGGAGGCCCAGGCCACAGACAGAGATCTACCACCAACTCGTTGCTTGGAGAAGCAACTGACCCTGAGCGCGTTGAAGGTGGATGAGCAAATAGCTTGAGAAAGAAGATATTTAGGAAGAGAGAGTTGAAGGTATTGAGGACCCAGGCCCCAGTAGGCCTTGTGGACAATGCACAGGTTCTTGAACTTAATCCTCGCAGCCACTGGGAACCAATGCAGATATTTCAGTCCTGGAGAGATACGATCCCTGGGCTTGAGGCCAAGGACAAGTCTCGCAGTCCTGTTCTGGATGAGTTGTAGAGGGCGGAGAGTAGAAGCAGGCAGATTTAAAAAGAGGCTGTTACAGTAGTCCAGCCAAGAGAGAACCAGAGCTCTGGAGACAGTGAGCTTCTGGGGGAAGGAGAGGAAAGGAAGAATAGCTCTGAGGAGGTGCAGCTGGCAGTGTGATGTCTTAGAGACGTCAGAGATGTGAGGAGAGAAGGAGAGTGGGGAATCAAAGATGACCCCAAGGTTTTTAGCCTCACAAGTGGGAGCAGGAAGAGGGCCAAGAGAGGCCGGCCAGAGAGTGTCAGGAAAGGAGGGCACAGGTGTGCCAATGAGGAGAATCTCAGTCTTACTGGCATTAAGACAGAGATCATTGGCAGCACACCACTCCTGGATAGCAGACAGTCAGAGATGAGAGATGGAGAAGAAGTGGCAGAGTGGAGCTTGAAAATGAGTTGAGTGTCATCCGCATAGCACTGAAAGTTGGGGCAGAGGGCGACAATGCAGTGGACAAGAAGTGCCAGGTATTGGTTGAAATGCCAGGGAGAGAGGTTAGACCCCTGGGGAACACCACAGGTAGAGAGTGAGATAGAGGAAAGGAAGCACCCAAGTTGGACCTGGGAGGGTCGATCAGAGAGGAAAGAGGTCAGCCAAGCCAGGGCCTGATCGGTGAAACCCAGGATATCACGGAGACGGTTGAGCAGGATGGCGCGGTTGACCGTGTCAAAGGCAGAAGAGCGATCAAGTAAGATGAGGACACAAGGGGTGTTGGAATCAAGGTTGGAGAGCAGGTCTTCATGGATGTTCAGGAGAGCAGTTTCTGTGCTTCTGGTGGCTCTGAAGCCAGACTGATAGTCACGGAGACAACAAAGAGATTCATTGTGAAGATTAAGCTGGGAGATGGCCAGCTTTTCAAGGAGTTTGTCTAGGAAATGAGTGATGGAGATTGGGCGATAGTTAGCGGAGCAGGATGGGTCAGCAGAGGGTTTCTTAAGAAGAGGGTGGACAAGGGAGTGCTTCAGGGGGGAAGGGAAGACCCCAGTGGCGAGGAAGTGGTTGCACAAGTCAGCCAGAGAAGGGGCCAAGGTGTCAATGTGATCCTTGATGGTTTAGGAGGAACAGGGGTAGACCTGTTTTGACAAGACGTTCATTGATCAGACTGGTCTAGACACCTCGTCTGGGGAGAACAGGGAATAGGAAGAAAAGGAGGGAAGAGAGGTGGCCGAAGAAGAGCCAGAGGAAGAGTAGGGAGTTGAGGGGGCAGGGTGAGAGGAAGAGAGAGAGGACAGGATGTCCTGGGTTTTATAGATGAAATGAGAACCAGGGCCGTGCAGAGGGACTGGGAGGGGACAGGAGAGGTAGAGACTGCAGCATAATGGGCCAGTTCTTTGCAGATTTTAAAAAGTTTGGCCGAATTGTTAGATGCCGCCGAGAAGCGGTCTTGGTATTGGGCTCTCTTCTTGGTACGGACAGAGTGCCAGTAATGACTTTGGAGCAGGCGGTGGGCCAGTTTGTTAGAGGATGTACTGGAAGCATGCCAGTTCCTCTCAGCCACCCTGAACCTGCGTTTAATGGTGGCGAGGTCTGAGTCATACCAGGAGTTGCACTTGACTTTGGGCTTCAAGCAGATCCTCATGACAGGAGCAAGAACATAAAGAGTATCAGAGATAGCAGAGTGGAGCATGGAGAGGACTGCGTCAGGGTGTGAGTTAGCCAAAGAGTGAGGCGGGGTAAGAAAGTGGCGGCGAAAGCCTCAACTGACACACGCTTCATGGGGCGGATAACCGTGAAGGTAGGTGGCAGTGCTGGAGTTGGCTTGACCTGAGGGGTGGAGAGGGTGAGCTGGGAAGAAAGGAGAAAGTGATCACTCCAGGAGAGAGGAGTGGTGAGCGGGATAGAAAGGGGAAGGCCTGTAGAAATCAGAACATCCAGAGTGTGCCCTGCAGAGTGAGTCGGGGCAGAGGGGAGGATAGAGAGTGAGAGGGAGAGAGTCGCAGAGGTCGCAAAAGAGTCCAGAGGAAGGACAGGAAGCATCCAGGTGGATGTTAAAATCTCCAAGAGGGAGGAGTTGAGTGGTCGAGGCCAGGAGGGTAGAGAGTGTTAGGCAGAATCCCGTGCAGTTCCCTCAGCGACCAATAAGCAGGATTAGGACTAAAGGTGAGAGCAATAAATCCCCTTTGGTATCTGTCTGTACCACAAAGATTTAGTTGGTAGATGTGGCTAAGCAGTCAGAACTATCTCAAGAGGGAGATGAGCAGTATTCAGGGTTTACACAATAGGTATCACAGTACTATGGAACAAGGAAACACTGACCAAAGCTTTGTATCAAAAAGAGAATATATTTATTTTATACACATCTAGTTCAACACATAAATCACAGTTGATAAAGTAAGATAAATTCAGTCAAGGAAAAGTATATACAACTCCCTATTCAATTGTAGACAAGTTTGCAGTAGAGTGAAAACTGAGAAAAACGGCACACTGAAAACCAACTATAAATGGCACTCTATCAATTTAACGAAAGGGAGGGAAAGCACAAGTTAAACCGAAATATCTTCAGACACCCCCTAGCAACACTTCCCTGAAGTGTTGTGAACAAGTAATGCACAGTGACACTTTAGCAGAAAGATAAGTGAATGAAAACTGATCAAAATGGCACTCCACAAGTTAAAACAGAAGGAAGGAAGAGGGGTTTAGAAGATTCAGGTGCATCAACACATTTCTTATTGAAAATCAATTTAGTGAGAGCATATCTAATATATCAGCCAGAGTCAATAGGCCTGAGCCAGAGTCAGTGGTATAGGACCAAGAGTTTAGGAGCAAAAATGTTCTTGTAGGCGTTCGACAGGGTCGAATGGCATTTCCTAGAAGCCACGCTGAAGCACATAGGCCTCGGCCCTGTCCTCCGCCGAGCGATTAAAGCTGTCTACTTGACCCCGAAAGCCTCAGTAATGGTGAACTCCCAATTTTCGCGCTGGTTCCCACTAACCAGGGGAACGAGACAAGGATGCCCCCTGTCGGCGATACTCTTCGCACTGTCCCTAGAACCACTCGCCAGAGCTCTCCGGGCGGACTCCACCGTGGAAGAAATCCGAGTGAACGGTAGGGAATACAAGTTGGCCCTGTACGCAGATGACATCCTGCTGCACGTACTCAACCCCCTGTCGTCAGTCCCGCGGGCGATCCACCTCATTGAGGAATACGGAACACTCTCCGGCTTCAAAATCAATAGAACTAAGTCCATCCTCTTCCCGCTCCACGTACCCTCCCCTGAACAACAAAGGGAGCTGGCACACCTCGGCCTAACCATACAGGAATCCACATTACGCTATCTGGGGATTAATATAACAAGAGATCTTTCACAGCTCTACGAGGCAAACTTCCCTCAGCTCCTAGCTGCCCTAAAGGCTGATTTACTGAAATGGAAGCCACTCACAATCTCCTGGATGGGACGCTTGAATGCAATCAAGATGGTGACCCTCCCACGCTTTCTGTATCCATTTCAGGTCCTTCCCGTCATGATCCCAGAACACTTCTTTAGACAGGTCAAGAAAGCTATACTCGATTTCCTCTGGGATGGAAGAAAACCACGAATAGCATATGACATCCTGATACTACCGAAGGAGCTGGGAGGAGTAGGTCTTCCAGATATGGAAATATATTATCAGGCAACACAATTGAGGATTCTGGTCCCACACTTACGAGACAGGAAGGACCTCCAGTGGGTCCAGCTCGACAATGACTTCCTTCGCAACGTGACCCTCGCAGAATGGCTATGGGTTCCAAGATCGAAGCTTGTAAAACCACTGCGCGAACACCCGATATTGGGCACCATGTGGAACATTTGGAAGAAGGGAAAGGGTATGACAGGAGTTACTACATGGCCCTCACCACTGAGCCACCTCTGGTCACCAGGCATCAGGGAGAGGATCCCCGAACACGCCAGGTATCAAACCTGGTTTGATGCAGGTCTAGAAAGAGTCGGTCAGCAGTGGAGGAAGGAGAAATTTATATCAATCTCGGAACTGGAAGATGCCCTCCAAATCCACCCGATCCCGATCTTCCTGTACCTACGGCTAAAAGGGGTGCTGTCAAGAGAGGAATGGAAAGCCGCCATGCGCAGAGAATTAACGCCCTTTGAAATGATCCTCGACACGACCAGCGCGACCAAAGGGCTGATATCCCGGATGTACAAAGCTCTGATCACCAAGGACTACTCCCCGATCCTCCGCCTCAAAGGCAAATGGGAAAAAGATTTCGGCAGAGAATTTGGCCAGCAGGCCTGGGACCAGATATGCAGTACGCCCGCCAGAGTGTCTATTGCTACCCAATACAAATTGCACGCTGTAAAGCTACTCCACCGTTGGCAGTACGATCCGCATAGACTCTCAAAGATGTTCCAAACCTCCAGCCCCAGATGCTGGCGCCATTGTGGAGCGGACGCCAACTACTGGCACATGTGGTGGGGGTGCCCCAAAGTGCGCATTTATTGGCAGGAGGTCCTCGGGTGGATTAAGCGCCTAGATGGCATAGACAGAGAATCCTCTCCCCTTCTGATGTTGTTCGGTCTTGAGGAAGACGAAGACGAGCTGGTGCATGTGAGAGGACTGGTATCCCCCCTCCTATTAGCGGCCAGGGCAGCCCTAGTTACAAAATGGAAATCCCCACGGCTACCGGACGAAAAAGACTGGCTGAAAGTCGCCACCAATATCTACACTATGGAGAAAATAACGACAGCCCTGCACGACAAGGCGGCGCAACACGAAGAAGCGTGGAGTGACTTCGCAAGCCATTACATGTCAAGACCGGACGCCCACCCAACACCTAGTCAGTAAAAGCATTCACCAACTGCCTTTCATGATGCATGAAAATTGAGATCCTTATCATTTAAACGCCTGTGCCTGTCACACACCTGATCACATTGCTAATGATTCACGATCCACAACGACAATGACTTCCAGATGTGGTCACGTCGCAAGTCTCTTCGGACTAAAGCAATCATCTTGCCACTGAAGTGTTATGAGCAATAAAAGGGGAGGGAGGGAGGGAAGGGGAGCTATATGGTTCACTCGTCGGGAGTGGACCCATGCTTGACTGTACTGTCATTATAGTTACATTATTTGAATCTGAGTTGGGAAAAGGGGCAGAAGTGATATATGGTTCCTATGTATGTTCGACTGTGCTTCTAGCTCATGATTCACTCTTGCTGTTTAAAACCTATAAAATTGAATTTGAAAAAAAAAAATGTTCTTGTAGCTGCAGTCAAGTCTTTGGTAAACGAATATTGAAAAGGTAGATGCGAGGTGAAAGACAATGTGAAGAGAGAAGGCGGCCAACTCAACAAGTAGATAAAGGATTTAAAACACCTTTAGGGCTACCACGGGGAAAGGGAGGCCTGGCAGAACAATGTACCTTAAACGTGAAGAAGTGGCTCCTGCAGTGGCGGTTGTTCCTGGTAGTTCCTGCAGTTCGAGGGGTCCAGCAGAGGAAGAGAGGCTCTCGTCGTGGAGGAAGGTTCGAGTCACTGCACTACTCAGGGATGAAACCAGCCGCGGTGCTTAAAGTTTATGCTCCTTTTAATCGCAGTCCGGGTCGATAGCTGCCTGGCTATCCGGTCTCCAAGTACTGGGCACTGTCGATTCGACCAAGGCAGGTCCGGGGGAGCGATGGGTGAACTGGTTGTTCCCACCAGCTCAAGGGAAGAAGGCTCTTTCGATGAAGATCTCCTCTCGTCGTGTGGAAGAAAAGTGGTGAGACGATTCGGCAGGGCTTCACCGGTGGTGTATGTGCTGAAGATGTCTGTGGCTTCTCTCCCCTGCGGTTCCGTAGTTCCAGTGGCGACGTCTTGCTCTTCCAGTCCTCAGGACCCTGCTTTTATGCAGAAAGAGACCCATTCATACAGCCTAGCTGTCACTCTCACAGTGGAGTGGTCTTCTTGGCGGAGACCCTCGAGCCTATCAGGTTAGAGTGCGACCTGAGTTGCTGCAGCAACTCTGTCCAGGGGTTCTACTCCCCCTCTCAAACAACAGACCCACCCCAGACTCAGAGGCGCCGAAAGGAGGGCTTCTTGGCAGAAACCCGCCAAAAGAGCGAACAAAGGATCCCCCGACCTGGGTTAGGAGTTTAGAGTAAGACACGAGAAAGAAGTTATATTAAAGTTCTAGCAAATAAAACCTACCGGAGTAAAGTTAATAATAAAATAAACCGGCGGTATGTTAGAGGCTGTCAGTAAAAGTGTTAGCCTCGAACAATGGGAAAATCCCATAGGAAAATATTTGCGGTCGAATATTTATGGTAGTAACCACTGCCACCAGTCAGAAACTTTATAGAGCGGGACGTTAAGGTACCCCTTCGAAAATGAATCCAAGGGAAAAGCTATTAACCCTTTCAAGTACCTCCATAGTAAGATGGGTTGGACTGGCTAAATTCATAAGATTTGACTAGTAAAGTCAATGGGACTTTACATGCCCTGGGAGACAGTAGTCAGTCCCAGGGTGTGGAGTCTTATGTTTGGGGGTCGCTACGACACCCCTGTGTCACTGCACTGAGGGAGCTGTGTCACACATGTGCATAAAGATGGTTGCTATGGGTGAGCTTACGGACAATGCGCTCGGTTTCTAGTTGCCGCAGTTCCACCCTCTTGTCATTGGCTTCTTCTATTTTTCAGCTTGTAACAGCACGGGCTGATTGGGCACTGTGATCCAGTTGGGTTATTTCGGTTTGGAGCTTGTTTTCTATAAATTGGCATTCTCTTTTCTTAGCTGCGCCCTCTTTAATGAGTATCCCTCGCCACGTGGCTTTGCCCGCCTCCCATACTATGTTTACGGAGGTTTCACATGTGTTGTTTAACTCAAAGTACTGTTCAATGTCCCGGTTGAGTTGATCTCGGAATATGGGTCTTTCCAGAGTGTCTCGTTACAACGCCATTTCGAGCTTCTGCGGGGGAGCGCCATCCGACTGATGGTGGCCATGACCATATTGTGGTCAGTCCATGTTACTGGGGATATACTGGATGCGGACATTGCCTCGGTGAGCTCTGGGGTAAGATATAGGTAATCCATTCTCGTGTACGTGGCATGCAGTGCGGAGTAAAACGTGAAGCCTATCTGCCGTGGGTTTTTATGTCGCCATGCGTCCTTGAGCTTGTAGGAGTCCATCATATCTGCAACCTGTGAGCAACCAGATTCTGGTGGGATGGCCGCTAATGGGTTGCCGGCTTGTCTGTCCCATTCTGGGTCTATCCACAACTTGAGGTCCCTTCCCAGGATCACTGCGCCTTCTGCTTTGGTCATGACTTTGGGGACTGTATGTTGCAGGAATCTGAACTGCCCTGAACTGGGGGCGTATATGGATGTAAGCATGATGGTGGTGTCCTGTATTTTGCCAATCAGTACTAGCGCTCTTCCGCTTACGTCGGCCCAGGTTTTCAGGGTTTCAAACCGAAGCTCTTTGCTAATTAGGATGCCGACTCCGGCTCTCTTGAGTGGACCAGAAGCCCAGTATTTGGAGCCTGTCTTAGCGAGAAGGACTTTCCTCTCCTCTCCTCAGCTGTATCTGGTTACTTGTAAGAAGAGTATGTCTGACTTCGCCCTCTTAAACTCTCTTGACACTAGTGACCTTTTAGTGGGGGAGTTGAGTCCCTTGACGTTCAGTGTGCCAATTTTAATTGTGCCAAGCCTGTTGCACATCGCATCAGATCTGTCACTCATTTGTGCGTCTTCCTGAGCTGCGCATCAAGTCCCGTCTTTTTTTCTCTGTGTGCTGCCTTAGTGGAAGTGGGCTGGTAAGTGCCGATAGCCACCTGGAGCTGTGCCATGTTCGTTTGCCCTTCCCCTCCCCCCCCTCGAGGTATCCAATGTGATGCCTCTCGCCCAATGTCCTCTTTCTTCATTTTTTCCCTCTATTAGCAAGGGCCCACATTATGATTTAGGTGGCGCCCGGATTGGACTGAGTGAGTGCAGCCGGTCCAATGTTGGACCACCGGTGGGGACCGTTACCTCACGGTCCCTGTTGCAGTCAATTTCAAATTAACCTTTTGAGCCCCCTTCCTCCCCCAACTCTTCAATACTCAACAATAATGCTATAGGTAAAAACTTTAGTGATACATGCATTTCCGTGAATCGTCTTCGGTCGACTGTTCCTGTCAGCCTCCAATGGGGAGGCCCCTTTACGAGGCGGGCCTCTTATCAGAGGTGTGTGAGTCGCCGGAATCCTGGCAAGTGTCCATGCAGTGACGCTCTGGTGGATGGCGTGGCTCGTGATGGGTAACCCTGTTGCGACACTGTGTTTCGTGTCTATCGGTTACCGGGTGCGTAATGGGGTTCTCATTTGTCGCGGTCCGGAGTGTTGTTGCCCCTTCTGTATTTTCACTCTCTTTCTCCTTTGGCCCTGGAGTTCCCATCTTTGTTTGGTCTGTTCGGGCTCTTCGCGGTCTCCTTCCCTTGGTGCCGGTCCCAGAAGATCGGCAATGCAATCACAGATTTCTTCTTCGGATCTTAGCTGTATCCTTCTGCTGCAGTGTTCAAAGGTGAGAGAGAAGGGGTATCCCCACCTGTATGGTGTGCCCTGATCTTTGAGCCATTTCGTGAGGGGGCCGCAGAGGCATCTCAGCGCTAGGGTGAACAAAGACAGATCCTGAAAGATGGTTATCTGGGCGCCTCCGAGTGTAAGGGGTCCGCCGGACCTGGTCTTCTCTAGCATTCTGGCATACCGGTGAAATCTGGCGAGGACCGATCTTGGCCCGCCAGGTGGACCTCTGGCTCTGTGTATTCTCTCAGTTTTAGGCTCATCGATGTCTTTGTCTGCCGTCAGGATTTTGATGATGTCGGGTATGGTTTTTTTGAGGTCTTCTTCGGATTCTCCTTCGCGCTCTGAAATGCCAAAAAAGCGGAGGGTGTTTCTCCTTTCTCGATTTTCTAACTTGTCCATTTTCAGTCACAATTCTTCCTCTCTCCTTTCTATTTCTCTTATTCTGAGGTCCATTTGGGTTTCAAGCGTGTCTATTGAGGCTTGGTTGTTCTCAACCCCTTCCAGTCTTTCTTCGATGTTGTCCATTCTTTGTGTTACTTTGTCTACTTTGCCGCCTAGGTTGGAGCCCATGTTTTTTATTTCGCTGAGCAGGGCTGCGATGTCGCCTTTGGTGGCAGCTGAACCCGTTTCTGAGGTCTCCATTTTCTCTGTGGACGCGATATCAGGGGTTGGGGTGTAAGCGTATCTGGCGAGTTTCACCTTAGTGCTCATACAGTGGTGGCTGTGGTAGAGGAGGCACATACCCCTGAATCGAAGGCCCTACTCTCTGCACTGCTGTGCTTCCAGATGTCTTCAGAATTATTCCAGGTGCAGGGTGAAGTCTGGCGTCTCGTGACGCTGTACGGCGGGGGAGTAGTGCATGCAGCGCGTTAACTCGGCATGTGCACTGTTGGGGCTCTTAGTCGCAGTGGGCTGGCGCTTTAATCTCTCAGATCTTTGGACGTGTGGCTCTGTCCTGCAGGGGTTGGGAGCTGGTGGTCGTTCTGGACAGCCTTGTGCGTTTCTTTGCAGTAGCCGCTCTTATTCGGGGACCGTTACTTCTTTTCTTGTAGGACGTATAGAAGTAGGATGATATGCTGTGGCAGATGGTTGATGTAGGTCCTTTGTTGCACTTCATTGTCAGGGCGTGTGGGTCATGGGAGGAGCGACCCTTCCTTCTTCTTCTGGGCGGGTGGCTCCCTTGGGCCTGCTATTGGGAGTTGTGTATGGCTTGTGGGCCTGTATCAGCTCTTAGTTGTATAGTTGTCTACTTTAAGAGCTGGGCACCTAGACTTGTGCACAATTATGAGGGTTGGTCACGCTGGTGCCTTACCCACTGTGCAGTGTGGTGCACCATGAAGTATGTGGGCAGAGCCTCCAGTCTCAATTGTAATGTTGCAGTGCTCTATGTCTCTCGTGCTATGTTAAGATCTAGGATAAGGTGGGCCACAGGTCTATGCACCTCTCAGGGTTAGCCCGGCTGTGCTGGGGGCTGGAGGCGTCATCTGTGAACTCATATGGGTTTCCACGGGCCTCGTGTCACAATTGTTTCCTTCTCGGGCACTATCTGCTCAAGGGTGCCGGTGTTCTATGAGTGGGAATGACTTCCAGCTCCTTGGGTCCCACACAACTCGCTCTCGCCTCCCCTCGCATGCCCGAAAGGGTTGTCTTGCCTCGCCGTGGCTCAAAGTTTGCTCGGTGATAGGGCCCCCCCGTGGGAGGTTTAATGGTCGCGCGTAGGGGCTCCACTGGGCACGCAGCTCCGTAGTCGGTGAGGGAGGCCCGCTTACCCAACTCGTCGGCAAGAGTGCGCCTCCTCTCTTGGAGGCACGGACTGGTGTCTCCGTCGGCGCGGGTCCGTGGGCGCCGCACGAGACACGCTCCGTGCTTCTCGCTTGATCACGGCGGGGTGTACAGGCAGTAGCGAGGAGGGGTCGGGTGAGGGTTCGCTGCAGTCCCGCTGATGGGGGTCCTCTTCTTATTGTTCCACGGGCTCAGCAGAGCTCGAATCCACCTTACGGCAGGCCTGTGCCAGCCGCTCATAGCAAGTTGGAGTTTGTCACCTTCCAGAGTCCGTTTTGGACCGGGTTTTCTACGAGGTGTGTGGGAGGGGGGGTCTTCTGCTGCCTTTTCCTTGGTTTTGGGCTTGGGGGGGGAGGGGTCGCGAGACGGGGGCTCAAATCTCATCAGGGACCTGAGGCAACAGAGCTCACACGGAGGTGAAACTCATCTGTGCGCCCCCTGGTGGCCAATCCCCAGGATATCCTTTTTAAACTTCTTCATACCAGATTTAGTGAGGAGAGCAGGATAGTAGATAGAGAAGCAGTCAGAAAAGATAGGAGAGACAGAGTGCACCATAGAGTAGGTGGGGATGGTAGAGATGGAGGGGGAGTGGGTGAGTGTGGGGAGAACACTGGGGGAGGAAGCATGGAGGGGGGCAAGCAGACAAGACAGAGAGAGATGAGACAATAACCGACAATTGGACAAGACAAGTACTCCTTGTGACAAGGGTTATGGTCCCATCCCCTGGATCAATTCAGGACTACCATTAGCAAAGTTCTAATTCAAAAAAGTTCTGTTTGGTTCATCACAAAAGGTATTTTTCATCCACTGCGTCCTTCCGCTTCATAAAGTAAATGTTCCTTTCACAAAACAGTAGTTCACAAACCAAGGCAGTTGTTTTTCTCCACACAATGTCTTTATCAGAATTCAAAGCAAATATTAGCATATCACAATTATTCTTACATTGGAATGCTTTTGTCAGGATAGTGCAACAACTACTTTTAGTGGTGCGACAATCTGTCAAAATGATATAATTAGCTATGTCTTTTCACCACCTTTTTATCACAACCGCATTTCTTCAAATCAACTGTTCCATTCCTAGTCTATTCGCCTGCCAGGACTAACTACTATTGGTCCCTTTCCTGGTTCACTCTCCTGCCAGGAAGAAAACTCCTCCTACTTCAGTTGATCTCTTCTTAATGGCAATATGGGTTACAGATTTCACCAAACTGGTGTCTCAGGAAAGGAGAATTGCGTTCTTGTTCACCTTTTATCTCTTTGTTGTAGTTTCTGTGCTGTTGGCAATGTGGGTTAGAGGTTTCCCCAAGTTGACATTTTATACATGGCGAATTGTGCCCTTTTTAAATTCTTACTTCTTCTCTATTACCCCTTGGCTGTTGGCAATGCAGGTTACAGGTTTCCTCAAGTTGACATCTCAAGAATTGAGACTTGCGCTCTTTTTGCCAATTAAGGGATTTAGGCAGGAATTCATTTAACTGTCTTTGCCTCCGCCACCATATTTCACTTTACTTTCGGACTAACCGTGATTCAATAGCAGGAGCGGAAAATGCTACGAAGCGCCCCGGTGCCCTGTATCTCTTTTGAGACCCACTGAACACTGTTGGCAGCTTTGGCGTCCTCCTCATGTGCGGCATGGCCCAGCGGTTCTTCTCTTCAGTGTCTCAGGTAGCTCTTCGGTTCTCTCGCCGTCTGGGTATCTCTCTCTAGCTTTGGGAGCATCTGCTGCTCCACTGTCAGCGACCACAGCTCTCCCGATCTGCCTTCCTCCTCACAGACACTGCCACGTCTGCCTTCTCAACATTCTGCACACCTGCAGCCCGTACACGATTAGACCCCAAACCACAGCTTGGGAGCATGTAGTCTCTTCTTGCTTCACCTGAAGCTTCAACCACTTTGGAATCTTCATGGACGGCTTCTGCCTCTGCTTCACTGACTCTTCCACCTTAACACACCTGTGTTCCATTTTTCAGGTTTAAATGTCCCGCTCAGGTGCCTTGCCTCCAAACAACTAGAATGCATATTCTCTTCAATGGCACTTTTGATCCCCATTGACTCTTGGGACGTTCTTCCTCATCCCAGTACCACAGGCATTATGGAGTCCATTATGGGCCTCTCGGTCCCTCCAGTGAGTGCTCCTCCAGCTTCCTTCAGTTCTCCTCAGACTGTTGGTGGTCAAGGGCTTCCTCTCTGGGAGTCCGATTGGACCACATCCTCTTCTGCTTCAGCAACGCATTCCTGCTCTTTGCTACTCAGTGGGAGGACTTCTCTCACCCTTCCTTAGTCTATCTTCCCTTTTATATTGGCTCTGGGACCAAAAGTATTTGGGGAAACACTAGACAGTTCAATGTGGTTCTTACAGGTAATCCTCATGCTTCCACAATTCTTCCTCATCACAGTACTGATACTATGTCTTCCTTGTGAGTCACTGGGGTTCTACTTTGTCCCAGTATTGGGAATGGGTTCTTCACTTAGGTAACTCCCATTCTTCCTCATCCTAGTACTTTCTAGGGCATGGGTAGAGTGCCAACAACTCATGAACCTTTTAGGGAAGGGGTTGTTTGTAAGATTGTAGGAAGGGCGTCTTGGGTCAGGGGATGGCCGAGGAGACCGTAGTTTTAGGGGATGATCATCCCTAATCCCATAAGGGGTTTCCGCTCCCATGAGATCCTCCACCGGTGTACAACCCCCTGTGGGACTGTTGGGACTGTGACCGCACCAACATGGCCACATGGGAAAGGTCTCCCCCTAGGCGAGAAGGGACGACATCCATAGATTTGTCACAGTGGTTTTGATAGAACCCGTTACATTATTGAATGTGTCCCTGTTATACAACTTTCAACTAGCACTACTATCTATGCTTTTGAAGGGTATACACCTGATCTGGACTAAGTATGTTAAAGGCATAGATACATGTATATTCTATCGCTGCCACTCGGTGGCGATACAATTTGCCTGAACAAACCAACAAGTAAGCTGGGCAAGACGATAGGACCCAATTTGACCATTAGAGCCTGGGGGAAATAATATCAGTATGGTAGATAATTAGGGGTGGACTCCTTTAGAAGGGCGCTGAACATGGG
The DNA here is from genome assembly GCF_040938575.1 of Ambystoma mexicanum. NCBI lineage: Eukaryota > Metazoa > Chordata > Amphibia > Caudata > Ambystomatidae > Ambystoma > Ambystoma mexicanum. Next base: position 343,363,241 of record NC_090922.1, read on the forward strand.
CTGTATGTTCTTTCTGACTTATGCAGAACAATCTGCATGGAACAGGAAAGCCTGGCTAGCATTCCCTAACAACCCATCAGTGAAAATATTTAATAGTACCATTGTTTTATTGCGCACAGGATGCAAATGCATTACTGTGTTACATAAGGTATGCTTTCCTAAAGACACAAGCGTAGTGGAACAAAGTGCACAGTAGATGAGGACAATCAAGGTTTTACTCAGAATGGAAAAGAATGACCACAAGAAAGGTTTCCCGTAACATGCACTTCAAACTATTACACTTCAAATGTTAGCAGGGAGCATACAGTTTGCCACCCTGCTTCAGAAAAAGCATGCCAGCATTGCCACTCAACGTCCAAGGTGTGGATACCATCAGGCCACATTTATTCCATGAGTGGAGTGCTCAAAGGTTCAAACATTTTGCAATTGTGTGATGGTGATGCTGAAAAGATATTCTGCTGGGCTCTTGACAAGATCATTAAGGTCTATCTCCTGGTTCTAATACAACAAAAGAAGAGCAAGCTAATATCTAAATGTATTCTCCTGGGCATTGCGCTAACATTGCAATGAAAACAATCTAACTCCCTATCGATGGAAGGATGGTCTGGAGATATGGTGAAATGGGTATGTTAGTATCCGTTATAAAGAGTTGGACAGGCATGACTCTATTTATTCTATTTGGGGTGTATTTGCTGAAGTTGACCTTTCGTCACCTGATGTGATATCTCCCTGAAGCTGAAGGTTGAATTATGGTTAATACATCAATACAAATATGTGTTTTGCATTTGCATTAATATGAGACATTCTTATTAACACAATTTTCGGGTTGGATTATTTGGATGTAACTTTAATTTATGATTGTGATGCAGAGCTCATAAAATAGAGGGTGATACAGAGTATTAGAGTGTATTTCTGTTAGAATAATGATTGTTAGGCAGAAACCTGTGCAGTTCCCTTAGGGACCACTGCAAAAGATTTAAGACTACAGGTGTTGGCAGTAAACCCACTTGGTAGCAGTCTGTACCACCCAGACTTACCTGGTAGCTGTGGCTGAGCAGTCAGACTTCCCTCAAGAAGAGTTAGGCAGTATGCAAAGTATACACAATAGGCGCTCAGATACAACAATACAAGCAAACACTGACCAGAGCTTTGGTATCAAAGTATATAATTATTTATTTAAAAACACACTGTTTGAAAACACTCCAGCACTCTTGTTGTAAAATATTCTAAACACTGTTACTATTGTAATATGTACACCCCTTTTTCCTTATCAGAAAAGTCACAGTAAAACACCACTTATTTTCATACAGAGGTGAGCGCTTAACTAGATTGCACTCCAATAAGTTTGTGAGAAAGGGAGGGAAAAAGACAGAATATGGAAAGTACACCACTCTAAGGTTCAGGAACACTGTTAGCAAGGCAGAAGAGCAAAAGTCACTGGTGAGCCAAAGTCCAAAGGCTGGGCCCACTCTTAGAGAGAGCAGAGCACAAATGCGCCCAAGATCACACAGTTACACTAGGCTTAGAAAGTCTTGCAGAGAGTTCACAAAGAGTTTAGAGAGGTCTAGTAAAGTTTAGCCAGGGTGTCCCAGACTAACCCAGGTTCGAAAGCCAGGGACTAAATCTACCCCGTACAGTCAGTAGCAAGGGAAGCCAGGCGGGACACGGTACCTTAAGTGGGAAGGATCCTCCAGCGGTGGCAGTTGTTCTTGATAGTGGGTGCAAGTTACGTCGTCGTCCAGGGGAAGAGAAGATCTCGACTTGGAGGAAAGATGAAGGTTGTTGCACTACCAGGGAAGAAACCAGCCGCGGAGTTTTCTGGTTAAAGGTGGTACCTTTGTTTCGCGGTCGTAGTAAAACAGGGTATCCCGGATGCCGGGGTGCTTGGCACAGGCAAGGCGGCCACGAGGTACTTCGGGAAGGCGAAAAGACGGTGAAACTGGTTATCCCCACCAGTCAAAGGAAGAAGACTCTCCGGCGGGAGATCTCCTCTGTCGTTGGGAAAAGTGGAGAGACGGTCCAGCAGGGCTCCACCGGTGGTGGTGTCGTGGCAGGTCGGCTCAGCTTCTCCCTCGTCGGATTCTTAGGTCCTGGGGCGACTTCTCAAGTTCCAGTCCCCAAAGCCCTGCTTTTATGCAGCAAACCCCCATTCACTCAGCCTAGCTGTCACTCAAACATGCTAAGTGGTGAGCCGGCCGGCTCACCACTTGGGCCAATCAGGATGGAGTGCGACTTGAGTTGCCTAGGCAAATCAGTCCAGGGTGCCTAAATCCCCCTCCACCCCTCCTAAGTACCCCAGACAGAGTGGCACCACTTTGGAGGGCTTCTGTGGAGAGGCCCGCCAAAAAGTGGTACAAAGGGCTCGACTTGGGTTGGAGTCACAGAAGAGAACACAAACGCCATTTTAGAATCAAGTTTTGGCAAAAAATACCAACCGGAGAATTAATATTAATTCAATAAACCGGCGGTATGTTCGAGGCTACCGTAAATAATTAAATAAAGATAGTAGCCTAAAACAATGGGAAATCCCGTAGGAATATATTCGCGGTTGAATATAAAAAGTAGTATCCACTGCCACCAGCCAAAACTCGATCAGGGGGGACGGAGACATGCCCCCTCGACTAACAGACCCTGGGGCAATCGAATTGCCCCAGCCAGTACGTCCACAATATGATGGTTTGTACTGGTTCTGTTTAGAATTTAAGACTAGTAAAGTCAATGGTGACTTTACATGCCCTGGGAGACAGTAGTCAGTCCCAGGGTATGGAGTCTATACTGGGGGGTCACTATGACACCCCTGTGCTACTGTACTGAGGGTGCTGTGTAACACACATCACAAAAACACATGAAGCCCTATGGAGTAAAAGCCCCATAGCCCATTAAACACATCTAGATTAAAAGAAACACACTCAAATCATGCCCAAGAGTGAGGGTGAAAGAGTCTCACTCTTGGCAGGAGAAAAAAAATAAACGCCAAAAATCCAGCAAAGCTGCTGGGGAACTCACTAGGTTAGGAAATTCAGCCTAAACAGAGAATTCTCCCTAACAATGATTAAATTAACATTGAACGAAAAGGTTTTCATGAAGCTGCAGCGTCGGATCATAATGTGGACTGATTGGGTTTGTTGTCTATGGTGGGTGCGTGCATGGGAGGGGAGTTAAAATGGTTTCTTGTGTAATTGCATTGCTTTGAAAGTTTAATAAAAATATATTTAAAAAAGCGCTTGGAGATCCACCAGGGGGCGCTGAGATGTGCTGATCCATCTCCGCTCGTCTCCCCAACAGGGCGTTAATCGAGGGACCTGAGCCCCCCCCGACACCCCCGGAGCGAGACGCCGACACCCCCCCCCCAGTACGAAGGCGCCGGGCACCCCCAGCCCAAACTTGAGCCTCGGCGGCGCGTCGGAGCCGGAGCCCCGAGCCTCCGAAATTCGAGGGCGCGAGGCCCCTCCCCCCTGCGGCCCTGCGGCTCCGGAGAAATCCTTGGTGAGCCCGGGCTCGGAGAAGACGCGCTAAGGCCCAGGCGGCCGAGGCCGGGGGCCTCCGCCTCCACCAACCCGCGGCCCGGGACGACGGAACGGCCCAAGAAGAGGAGTCAGTAGCAGGAGATAAGGATCCCTCCCAGCGGAGAGGCTGCAACGGAGCAACGCCCCACAGCCTGGTGAGCCCGCGCGGGCGAATACGCAGGACACCACCCCGGGCCGAGTGGCGCAGGAGCGGCCCCCCGAGGTAAGGAGACCCAACCCGGGGCGGGGCACCCGTCGGGGGCCATAAAACCCCCAAGAGGTTGGGAGGAGAGGAGCCAGGAGCCCGAAAAAAAAAAAAAAAAAAAAAAAAAAAAAAGAAGCACTTGAAGCACCCTGAGCCTGAGAGGTGCACCGGGCCCCACCAAGGGCAATCGCCCCCCGCAAACACCGCTCAGGGTCAGGCAGAGGGGCAGAAGACCCCCCTCCTCACCCCTTCCTTGCCCAGTCAAAACACAACAGGTTGCAGCCTCCAGCTACGGGGAAGTGAACGGGGACACCCCGAGAAAGGGAAGCCCACGACGAGGGAACTGCCTGGGATACCATCCCCCCCCCACAACCGTGACCCCACCCGCGGCCGCAGAGCTACCAGAGGCCCCCGCTCCCCCCAGGACTCAAAGGAGACAAACAAACACCGTTAGCCACGTCCACCTGGTGGCAGCCACCGGGGAACAAGAGTGCCCAGGAAGGGCCTATGAACTGGAGGGAAACGCTACAGAGGTTTCGGCGTCCGTCCCCCGAGCCCCCCCACAGCCCCTGAAATGGCTACCCAAACGCAACAAGAAGTGACAGACGCAAATTCGGTCACCAGGGGTATGGCGGCCCTACTGGACGAAATTAGAGGATTCCGCGCAGACATCACCCTTAGACTGGACACTCTAGACAAAAAGGTGGACAATATAGAAGACAGGGTGCAGGCACTGGAGAATACCACAGCCTCGAGCGACATTTCCGAGACACAATTTGATATGCGCCTGTCAGAGCTCGAGAGAAGAGAGGAGAAATGCTCATTGAAAATGGATGACTTGGAAAATAGGGAAAGGCGCTGCAACCTACGTTTCCTAGGCTTCCCTGAACAAGATGGTGAAACTCAGGCAGACATTGTCAAGGCTGTCAATGCGGTGGTGAGAGTGCTTTTTGATGGAGCGAATACCAGCGAACCCACTATTGATAGGGCCCACAGAGCTGGGGCTGCCTCCAGAGGCCCTAGATCCGTCCTGGCTCGCTTCCACTACTTTGCTGAGAAAAGCAGGATTCTCGAACTAGCTCGCAAGAAGGGCCCGGTGGAGTGGGAGGGAGCCCAGATATCTGTGTATCAGGACTTGTCGGCCTTCACGTTGGCGAGACGCCGCCTTTGTTCGCCCCTGACGAAGATGCTTCAAGCCAAGGGAGTCCGATACAGATGGGGGTATCCTTTTTCACTTTCTTTTGAGTTCGAGGGATATAAATATGCCCTGACCACCGAAGATGACATTCAAAGAGTGACGAGCGAACTCATAGATAGCTCGGGCCTGGAGCCGAGAGACCGTGAACGGGAGCGCACCCCGATGGGCCCAAAAAAGAATAATGTTCCTAAAGAGAGGCGCAGGGTACGAGGCCAAAGAAAATTCAGGAGAGTAGCCCTGGCGTCGCCAAATCCTCAGAATGACTGAAACAGTCTACTAGAGGCCGACTAAAAACTCATCTTCTAGTCGCAGCAGAGGGGGGATGTTGCTATATCACATGTTTTTTGCATTAATCCCGAGGAAGGGGGGGGGGGGCTCGGATGGTTGTTTATGAAGAGGTTATAAGCCCGGAGGGGGAAGACATGGCTGGCCGGTTGTGTGACTTTGGGACGATGCCTCAACACAACCAGGCGATCTGGGGGGAGGGGGGTGGGGGGAGAGAAGAGGGGATGTTGGGTTGTTGGGGGATTTGTTATAAAACGCCAAAGTTTGGGGATTCGCTCACATCTCGTGGGCTGTTATTAACCCTCTACGAGGTATCAAAGCACTCAGGGGGTAGTGCCACTTGCGTCATTGATATTGGAGTTACGAGCTTCAAAACGCGTCCAAATGGATGACTCACTCCAATCCTTGTCAGTGGGGTCTCTAAACGTCCGGGGGCTCAACTCACCCACCAAGAGGTCATTGCTTGTGCGGGAATTCACGAGGATGAAGCTACAATTCCTCTTTGTGCAAGAGACTCACTGGGTTCAGGGGAAGGAGCCCAAACTCAAAGCTAAAAATATAGAGCAGGTGTTCTCTGCCTCCACCCAGTCTAAGAAGAGGGGAGTAGCGCTGCTGGTGTCCCCCGGGGCTCACTTTGGCTTCAAAGTGTCACAGTCTGACCCTGAAGGTCGGTATCTTATGGTAAAGGGGGAGGTGCGGGGACGGTTGTTCACCTTGGTCTGTATATATGCCCCAAATGAGTCGCAGGACGTCTTCTGGGAAAACATGAAGGGGATAATAATGGCATTCGCAGAGGGTACTCTTTTGGTGGGAGGAGACTTTAATATGGTGCTATGTCCTGAGAGGGATAGGAAATCAGCGAAACCCTGTCCCAATGCCCGTCTCCACAAAAAATTGGCCTCAACCTTCCAGGAAGTGAATGCGGAATTGGGATTGTGTGACACGAGCTTACCCAAGAAAGGTCTGAACCCCGACTACACGTTTTACTCTAAGTCTCATGACGCCTTCTCGCGCATAGACTACATACTGGTTGATTCATCAAGGCAGGGAGAGGTCACAAGCACGGGAGTGGAAACCGTCCCCTGGACAGACCATGACATGGTCAAGATTAGGATCGGCCTCCCCCCTGCTCCCGCAGCCGGCTCCCGATGGAGCTGTAATGACCTCCTACTACATGACAGGGAGACGCGCCAAACCCTTCTGACAGCCATAAATGATTACTTCTCCCTCAACGACAACGGGGAGGTAGGCACTATGGGAGTATGGGAGGCATTCAAGGCAACTATCAGAGGTACCCTGATTGGCATTGGCGCAGGGAAAAAAAGGGAGAGGGTCCGGGAAGAGAAAGACCTGAAAACTAAAATAAAGGCCATACAACCGGGTGGTAAACTGAAAACACAGATGTTTCCTGGGCAGTGGGAGGAATTGCAGAAGCTGCGTGCCAGGTTGGCTGACCTCCAAGTAGGACAAACGGAAAGGAAACTCTCTTTTCTTAAACAAAGATACATGGAGAAGGGGGAAAAGGCCGACAAGATACTGGCCTGGAGACTCTGCGAACTTAGGAACAGCAGGAGAGTGAATTCAATCCGCTCTGCGGACGGTAACTCGACTGCAAGGGACTCCAAAATAGCGGAACAATTCAGGCTATATTATGAAAAGTTATACTGCTCAGAGTACAAAGGGGATGGGATAGACGTTGATAGATTTCTGGATTCGATCCCAGTCCCGGGCCTACTACCAGACAAAGTTGACACCCTGGAAATCCCCATCTCCCCGGAAGAAGTAATCGACACTATCTCCTCCTTAAAAAGTGGCACGGCCCCGGGAGATGACGGCTTCTCAGTTAAATTTTACAAGACTTATAGATCCACACTCACCCCCTTCCTGGCTAAGCTGTTTAACTTTGCACTTAGCCAAGGATCCCTCCCGCCCACAATGATGTCAGCCTTAATAGTGGTCTTACCTAAAGAGGGCAAAGACCCAACCTTATGCCAATCATATCGCCCCATATCACTCCTAAATACGGACGTTAAAATACTGGCTAAACTCCTAGCGAATAGATTGGCAAAACTCCTCCCTACCCTGGTACATGGAGACCAAGTGGGCTTTATCCCGGGGCGCCAGGGTTCAGACAACATTAGAAAAACCCTGGACCTTATGCATGAAGCAACCGAGCAGGGAGTGGAGGGGTATCTCCTCTCACTCGACTCAGAAAAGGCCTTCGACCGGGTCGAGTGGCCGTATATGATCAAGGTCCTTCGGAAAATGGGAATGGGAGATAATTTTTGTCGGTGGGTCGCAGCACTATACAACTCGCCCACGGCGAGAGTATTGGTTAACGGGGGTACATCTGAGCCCTTCTCCCTCTCCAGAGGCACCCGGCAAGGCTGTCCCCTGTCACCTCTCATTTATGCCCTGGCCATGGAACCCCTGGCCATAGCGGTTAGGAATGACCCGGGAATCACGGGAATACGATGTGGTGAGTGCGAGTTTAAGCTCTCCCTATTCGCAGACGACATACTTGGCTATTTGACCAGCATTCAAGAATCCCTACCGAGGCTGTTTGAGCTCATACACTTCTTTGGCTCCTTCTCTGGGCTGAGAATAAACGCGTCCAAATCAAGCATTATGCCCATAGGCCCGGGAGAACAGGATATTGGGAACAGAACCGACATCCAAGGGGTAAGAATTGAGCGGGAATCTACAGGATACCTGGGCACCGTCATCCCCAGGGACCTGTCACAACTATACCAACGTAACTTCCCCGGAATTCTCGCCCGGGTCAGTAACGATCTCAAAAGATGGGCTCCCCTTACGCTCTCTTGGCTCGGACGGATGGTTACGGTTAAGATGAACGTCCTACCGCGCCTCCTCTATCTCTTCTCAGCACTCCCTGTCGTGATACCCGAGGCCTTTTTCGAGGTACTCCAGTCCCGTGTCCTGCACTTCATTTGGAATGGCAAAAGGCCCAGGATTAAAACTTCCACTCTGACCCTCCCAAAATCCCACGGTGGCTTCGGACTCCCCGACTTTAGACTCTACTATAAAGCAGCTCAGCTTAGGGTGATGTTGGAGCATATACGGGAGGATATGCGTACATACTGGACGTATGTCGAAGACACCCACGCTCACCCAAGAAAGGTCAGAGACTACCTCTGGGCTCCGCCCAGGTCACTTCCCCCACACCTCAAGGCACATCCTACCTTAGCAGTCCTATGGACGCTCTGGAAACCCAGCAAAGCTAATAAACTGATATCTACATGGCCTTCTCCGATGTCATCACTCTGGGGCCCGCCCATCGATCTGGGCACGAGGGGCTTCCGGGACACCCAGGCCTGGTCGGACATGGGCCTGGAAAGAGTCTCCCAGCTTACACGAGAAAAGGGCTTCATTGAATACGACAGCTTAACAGAGGCACTGGTGGATAGACCCCCCACTGTCTTTGAATTCCTGCGGCTGAAAGGGATACTTACCCAACCTAGATGGTCTGAGCAGCTTAGCCGCCCCCTAACCCCATTCGAACTCATTCTGGCCAAAAGCAGTTCGCGTAAGGGTGCGCTGTCTAAATTCTATAGTGTACTGATTACAGCAGACCTGGAGGGCAGACAACCCTTCAAGCGCATATGGGAAGAGAGGATGGGAGGGTCCATAGATGATCTCACCTGGAGTGCGGTTTTCAAGGGCATTTTCACGGGCTCCTTATACACAGCAGCTATGGAACATAACTTTAAAATCCTTCATTCATGGCACCGCCCCCCGGCTCTAATGTCTAGAATGTACCGGGATGTCTCCCCCCTCTGCCCCAGAGGATGCCACCAACGGGGAACCTGGTTTCACATGTGGTGGAACTGCCCGTCCATACAGATTTACTGGACGGAATTGCTTAGCTGGATCAGAGACATTGAGGGCTATGGTCCATCTTTGCACCCGCTGGAAATCCTACTGGGCTCCCCCATGCCTGAGTCGGAGGTGAATACCTTCCCCAGGATCATCTGTGCCATGTTGCGGGCAGGGAGATTGGCGCTTGCGCAAAAATGGAAGAGTTCCCTGACCCCCTCCAAAGAGGAATGGCTCTGCAAACTTAGGGCGATTTTTAGTTATGAGAAACTCTCAGCAATAGCAAACGATTCCATGACTGATTTTGTCCAAGAATGGACAGCAGTGCTGTTGCATGATGACTGTATTACTATGCGTCTGTAGATGTTTAGGCTAATGTTTGCAATACATGGGCCCCCGTACTTCTCAGAGATCGGGGCTAGCCCTGACTTAACCCCACCATGGCCTTACCCCGCTGTCTTAAGGATTATTGTTCTTTGACGAGTTCTATGCAAGTGTTCTCCACTAGGCTTATCGTAGAAGCATCTTCTCTAAACATGGCGTGTTAATTGTTTGGGGGGTGGGAACGGGAGGGGGGTAATATGGGCTGGGAGTTAACCAAAAAATGATCCAGACAATGTGATTTTCTTTTGCATTTATTGTTGGGGGGATAGGCCAGTTGGCCCACCCAGTCATGTACGTTGTCAATAAAAAACAAATTTTAAAAAAAAAAAAGCGCTTGATTGGTGGAATTTGCTTAAAGGATTTTGTCTATGGTAGGTCAGAATCAGGAGATGGTGACGCAGGCATGATTTTCAAAAGGGTTATTTCCTCTTTTGATTCAAAACACCTATTTTTCCCTACCTCTGTGATACTACGCCCTATTCTGTATAAATGAAGGTAACAAGGGGTACTTGTCAGTCTGTCCAGATGGTCAAACATAAATGAAGTCCTCTGTTCAGAAATCCTATTCTAATCTACTTTCTTTCCCTACTGCTCAAATGAAAATATATAACAACCAAGACTTATTTTTGGACCTTGCCCAATAGAGAGGGATAGCTGTTGGCTTTTTAACCCCAGCCTTATGTCTGTTTACCATATGCCCTTGCCTATGTTCACAGTCCAAAACATATAGTTTGTATACAGCCTGAGTGCCCTTGCAGGGTTAGAGCTGGCTCTCTCTCGTTCTCCTTAAACTTGTCTATCACAGTCTTTCTCCCTTTGGGGAGACTTTTGCATTTCCCCCATTACCGCAGTCTGGGGTTCTTTCAGTCTATTTCTCACCCCCTCGCACCCCCTCTGGGGATCGCTCTTGCTCGTTTCCCACTCTGGGCTCCTCAGTTCTTTCACCCACACCAGGCTTCTCTTTGTCTCGTTTCCCCACTCCGGGGCTTCTTGCGGTTCCCCTCCCCCGCCAGCTCTTAGGTTTCTTGGCTTTTTCCCCACCCCAGGGCTTCTCTCGATTTCTCTCCCCTCTCTGGGGGTTTTCTGCTCGTTCTCCACCTCAGGGTTCCATCCTCTGTCCTTGCCACCCGCCTGCTTTTCCTCAGAAGCCACCATGTACCTGTATCTAAAGAGCTGTGCTTCCTGGGAGGGCTTTGTAGGCTGACTGCCTCTCGTCTCACTGCAGAGCCGCTTCCGTGACTCAAATGGACTGCCAGGCAATGGGTGTCTTCTGCAGGTTCCACTGCCTCAGTGCGGGAGCTTGTGGGAGGTTCTCCTCCAGGCTCTGCCTAAGCCAGCTGAGGTACTCGGTTCTTGCTCAGGCTACCACAACGTATAGCTCCAGTTTCTCACCTCCCGGGCCGCATTACACTCTCCTAGTGTGGGCTTCCAGGCACCATGCTACGTCTGGTGTTCTGTCTCTCCGGACTTCTCTACCCTCAATGTGCGCTGCATCGTAATTAAAGTTTGCACTCATCGCGGATACTCCTTCCTGATTTGTTACTTAATTGACGTGACTTCAGGAGGCTGGTTTTTCCATTATTCTGTTTTCCCTAAAACGGATGAAATTAAATTTGGTTTGAAGCCAAACTATCCATTGTTAAAAGGTTCTCACACATCTTAGTTCATGCATATCCAGTAAAGGTGTTAGTCTCTGGTAAAATAAAAAAGGATAACAAGTCTCTTTGAGGTTTCCCTTTCCCCTAAGGGGGAGTCACGTCCCTGCTTACCCTTTCGCCAAGAGGTGTTGAGGTTAGCGTGCTCAACTTCCTAGTCCCAAGAGGGGTAGCTCCACATTGGGGTGAGGTAACAAACTAACTAGATTTGTCACACACAGCAATGCCTTCAAGTACCCGACCAGATGGAAGACATGTGAAGAGGAAACAAAATAGATGAGGCAAGAAAATCGGCAATATGATAAGGGAAGGGGAAAGAAGAGAGGAGAGATAGGGGACAAAGGGAAGAAGAAATGAAAGATGCGAGGACGCTCAGAAGTAAGGAGAGGAGGCACGGCAGAAAGTGAGTGGACAAGAAAAGGATACAACATGAAGTTGATATTCATTCATAACATACTGCTCCAACAGAAAACCAAAGTAGGTGGAAAGCTTTGTTGAAAACATGGATCTCTCACAAACTTACATCAGTAGTTTTTTGGCGTGTTTGAAACAGAACATTGAAAAACTGAAGCAAGCCAAATTGCGGTCCAATGATTCGCCTGACTATTGGAGTCTTGCTTTACTACACCAAAGCTCTAAAGGGCTATGAGTTAACAAAAAGGGAAATACAACAGTTTTGAGAAAGAGACAACCTGCAGCAGCCACTCTCTCACTGTTGCACTTTACGGTTTATGTGGTTTCACTTCTAATGTAAGCATCTGGTGGTTTCGGCTGACACAATCTTAAACAAAATGTTATTTCTTTCTTCAAATTAGTGTTATTTAAGCAAATACACTTGGCAGTGTGTTACAAAACGTCGATACAGGAGCTGGTTCGAGGCAGCAGGACACAGTGCATGTGAGGATAGTAACAGATCCGCAGTAGGAAGAGGACATACCAATAGATATATTGGGGATTGTTTTGTAGGCAACGTTGGATAGTGGACAGTGTTCACTCCAGTTGTCTAGGTTTAAGATATAAAACAGGAAATACTGTTCTATCACCTAGTTCACTGGTTCCATTTGGCTGTTTTTTTGAGGGAGAAAGGCAGTGAAATGATAAATGTGAAAACTTAATTGGTCAGCCAGAGCGTGCCAAAACATAGCCGTGAATAGAGGTCACCAATCGATATCACCCGGTCAGGTAACGAATGGAGGCGGACAATGTGGGGCATGACAATAAATGAAAAATGTTCTGCTGACTGGAGTATTGTGAGCATGGTATAATGCCCAATCTTTAAGTAGGCATCAACACCTTTCAGGAAAGCCATGTGCTCTGATGACGGGGAATTCAGTGATAATGTCCATGGTCATGACCACGCAGCGTTTGTTCAATACTTCAAATGGTTGTAAGTGGCTGGCAGGTGGTTCTTGGGTTTCTCTCTGCTTTGCGTACATCATGCATTCTGTACCTGGCTTTGAATCTTTGCCTTCTGGGGCCACCAGAACCATCATTGGACCACCTCCTTTGTCTTGTTTAGTCTGGGTTTTTTTCCGCAGGGCTTGAATCATGCCACTACATAAGGAGTTAGCGAGAGTTTTTTTTTTTTTTTTTTTTCAGAGGAGCATATAGATGATCCTGCAAATATAATGTGCCTTCAAGAGCCAGTTGTAACACTGTGTGTTGTTTCACCAGCTTCATTAATTTAGAAAAGCAACACTAGGAGCAGTTTCTCCATTCAAATGTGGGGATATATTTGAATTCCATTTTTTTATTTGTCCTTTGTTCTCTGCAGGCTTAAGCAATCCGCTGCTTTAGGTTTCCTACTTCTAGGGTCAACAAACTTTTCTTTACAGCAAGGACATTTACTTAGCTGATGGTACACTGTGATGAGGCCAGCGCAGCATTAGGCAGCTGGCACGATAGGTTGAGGCCTTTGCACAGAATGGCCTCAGTGCTGTGAAGTGTGAGGAGTCAGGAATGAGACACGGAGACAGAGAGCTCATAGTTTTGTATATAAACCTTTATTCAGGCTATTCCAAGATGGCCACCAGTCAGTAAAATCGCAGACAGTCGGGCTCCGACCCCATCAAGAAGCCCTGCTCTGCAATATAAGCCGCAAACCCAACACGCAGCAAAAGTGTGTGCAGCGCACCTCCGGTGGCCCAACGAGGAGGAACATTCTGGGGAAAAATAGATGACTAGGAAGCGGCGCAGAGTCGGACGCTGCTGAGAAGCACTGACTGAATGCTGAGCTCCCCGGCTCGCAGGAGGACAGAGGACCAGGCTAATCATAGCCCACGTCCAGAGGAAGCAGATGGCCTGGAGGGGCTGCTCCCGCGCCCACTGCTGGGTAGCCGGAAGACTGAACTGCCTAAAAGCCTGGGTCCCCGGGAGAGCTGATGCGGGAAAGACCCCTCCAACGTGCCGGAGGGGGAGCCGAGAGAAATAAAAAGAGAAGGAAACATCGCCCGGAACGAGCAAGGAGCCCCTACGGAGATCCGGAGGCCACCTCTTCCCCAGGGACACAAAATAGCATTGGCGGCAGACGTGCCCGTGGGTACTTCTCCCCTTCCCACACGGGCAGGCACCATCAAAGCACGGGCAGGGTGGGAAGCCAGATCATCGGCATATACGTCATATGGGAGTTGGAGGCCCTCCCTACCTGAAGAACTCAGTAGCACGGGGGCCCGCACCCACCAATGCGGCCGCCACCACATCCCCTGCAGTGCGCACAATCGGAGGAATTCAGCTGGGAGTAGCTCCCCGCCCACCTGCATTACACATCTGGGGCCAAAGCTCAGAGCTGGATTGAGGACCCAGGAGAACCTGGGGTATGAGGCAAATAAAACACAAAAATCACCAAAGGGCAGCAGAAACTCTCCTGGGGAGTCCACGGTCAATGCCAGGACCTAGGGGGAAAAGAAAGCATGGATGCCCACATACCCATTGACCCCCAAGGAAAACTCAATAAGAAGCTGCTTGGGGGAGGCAAACAGACCCAGACCACATCAGAGCTGGCTGAAGCACAGGAGAATAACACAGACACCAACATGGCTGCATCCAAAGAAGATCTTGAGCGCTACTTCCTAGATTTTCAGGACATACTTTCCGCCTCTTCGCAAACCAAATTCAATACCTTCACCAGTGAATTTCAGTCCGCCTTGTTAGAAATGAGAAGAGATATTGCCTCCCTCGAGGAAAGCACAAATGAAAAGGCGCTACAAGACCTGGCCATAGACTCCTCCCAGTCGGACGAACTATTTGAACAACTGAATCGTACAACACACAATACTGAACTGCATTGCGAAGACGTTGAGAATAGGTCAGGGAGGTCCAACATCTTTATCAGAAATATTCCATAATCAGTGCAGGACACGGACCTGAAGGACGAGGTCACAGTCATCTTCAGAGACCTATTGAACACAGAAGGGGAGGTGGCTATCCCTATAGATAGGATCCATAGAGTGGGCCCAAAACACCAAGACCCAGATGCTAGCCCCAGAGATACCTTGGCCGCACTAGCTTGCTAGCCTTAGACAGAGAAAATCCTCAGGGCAGCCAGGAGAGCGGCCCCGATCACACTCAATGGCAACGAAATTCACCTGTTTCACGACCTCTCCCAACTGATGCTGCAAAAGAGAAGGGAAACGCAAGAGTTTCTCGAACACTTGCAATCTCAAAAGATAGATGGACCTTCCCATTTGGCCTTTTATTCAGCTGGGAAGGCAGACAGCATCGAGGAACAACAAAGGAGGAGGGAGCCCGGGTTCTGCGGATTGAACTGGATGAACAGCCAGGACCTATTACAGCCCAACCATACGCCTCCGGGCTCCCTGCCACTGGGAACGGAAAATAACGAAACATGCCCACAGGAGAAGCCAGAAAGCCCCCACCCACCCCCGCACCTCTGCGGGCTGAGCAGTGACAAGTACCTTGACCACTAATGTCATACCTGAAATAGGACAATACAGCGGAATGAGGTAAATTACTGTAGTGGAAGTATGTTGGCATAGAAAAGCTGAGGTTTGGCATACGCTCGTCTTTGAATCCACCAGTGACACATGGAAGGGGCTTTAGGATATCCAGCACGTATCCCTGGTTCTAGAAGTAAAGGTAAAAAGGTACAGGGAACGTTTCTGTAAGAACACTCTTAGACCTCTGCGACTCAAATAGTAGATACCAGTTTTGGTAGTGTTGCAATGGTGCGTGCAGGAGACGGAGACAAAGAGTTCCCCTAGTCCGTTTGTCAGAATTAAGAAGGAATTCTGCACACATCAATTACTGCGCCACAGTAGAAATTAGGTTCCAATAGGCTGGTTCTTTTCACATACTATGTATTTATTAATGGCCCTTTATGATAACACGTGTTTCGGCATTTCTAGTGTGCCTTTTTCAAATCAGGGCAATATCTGTTGTTACTGTAACGCTCACCTGATTCCCGCAGAGGCGCCGGTCTTGACTGGGTGAATGCCATATCTTCAAAGGTGATGTGTAACACACGGTTGGCTCTTTGGGCTGGACCTCTGTGCACTGTATGTCTGACTCGAAGAGTAAGATGTCTGCAGATAGAAAATATGGGATTAATGAACTGGGGTTATTGGGTGCCTCTCTCCTCTTCCCTTTCTCTTCTCCTGTAGAACCCCAAAGGTTAACGCCCTCACCTTAGGTAAGTGAACGCCGAGCTCTCCATCTGCCTCGGGGCAGGGTGCCGTAACCAGTTTCTTCACTGGATAAGGGTGCAGGCCTCTTGACCTCAGAGGACTGCTGTCCGTCGTTAACTGCACGAACGGTAAGTTCTGGGCACTTCAAATGTCTTAAAAGTCTTTTGTAATGCTATCTCTTGTTTTGCAGGGTTCCGG
The DNA here is from genome assembly GCF_040938575.1 of Ambystoma mexicanum. NCBI lineage: Eukaryota > Metazoa > Chordata > Amphibia > Caudata > Ambystomatidae > Ambystoma > Ambystoma mexicanum. Next base: position 343,379,152 of record NC_090922.1, read on the forward strand.
CGATGGCGGATGGCGGGCTGATGAGAGTTGAGGATCGAACCCGCGTGAGGAATAGAAGCGCCTGGAAGCACGTAAGTAAGCGCTTGTAGCCTGCTTCACGATGTGCACTAACTGTCCCTTTTATCTTGCAGTTACAAGTTCGGAGCTTTAGAGAAGCTGAAGGGTGCTGGAATACCCACTGGATTCGGCGTGGGAAGGAGTAATGGCACGTGAGTAATAAAGTTGCCCAATGTCTTTAAACGCACCTTCTTTTGTCTTCCAGATGCGGGATGCAGCGCCGAAGGCCTCCGGAGCGTGCGAAGAGCTGGTAAGCTTTTGTCTTTCAGATGCCGGAATGCAGCGCGAGGCGTTGGTGACAGCCGATGGACCAGGTAAGAGATGCGCTGCCACTGAAGACCGTAATGCTAACCTGTTCTTTCTTTGTCTTTACAGGTGCTGCTGAAGACTGGATTCCAGGATGGTAAGCCTTTGTTCCCTTAGGCCCAGGATCAGAAGCCGAAGACACGAAGAGCGTTCTGCTGCAGAGAATGCAGAATAACGCAAAGCAAGATTCATCCATCGGGTGTGGTTTAAATAGCCTCCTGTAGTGCTTAGGTGTCTCCTTCCACAGCCACGCCTAGGTAAGAAAAGAGTTCCTGCTTTCCAGAAGAGTTCCAGTGTTCTGAACCTAGGGAGTGGCTCCTGCCCCACCCAACAGGAAAAGTAGTCCCAAAAAGAAGAGGATCAGGGGTTCAACTGGCAGGTAGGTAAGCAGCATGGTCTGCTGCAGGTAAGTCCACCCAAGCATTATGAGCCCGGCGCTTCCAGCGCTGGGACTGGGCATCTTTATGAGCCTGGTGCCACTGGCGCCAGGACAGGGTCCAAAAGGTCCCAATTGGGACTGGCTGGCACTCGGAACCGGGGTTATGGGTCTGCTTCCAAGGGAGTCGGGCAAGTCCTGATCTTTTGGAAGCAGAGATCATGACAGTTACAGGCAAAAATATGAATACAATGAAATGAGGTGTTGTATCCAAAATAAAATGAAAGTGGAAAAAAAATATATATAACGTGACAAGTAAAACAAAACCACGCAGATCATATTAGCATCATATGTTCAACGGAAGGTAAGATTATGTAGTCAAATAAATAAACATTCAAAAAACAAAAATAGCCACAATCAGAGCATCAATTTTCACATAGAATGAATGGTAAGGATAGCACATGCATTATGGTAAATCCAACGGAATAATATTGCATAAAAGCATGTAACAACAGTTGAAAATACGTGTGTAGTACAAAAAGTTGTAAACATACCATCAGGCCGTCATGTTGCATTGGTGTTAAGTAAAAAGAGGACAAAAAGACGGTGGGGGTGAGGGAGGTATAAAAGGGTTTAATTAGTCTGCATGCACTATAACCCCACACTAATAGTAAACAAATTTCCATCCAGACTACATCTCCGATAATACACTGGGAGTATTGTAACACTTCGTTTGGTAGTAAATCCATGGATCCTCTACATGGAATAGCGGCATTTCCACTAATGGACGTGGAACGCCAGACATAGGCGTATAAAATGTGAGAATCTGTTATTTGAATGCTTACCTTGGCGTACGAGCTCTACTCAGACTACATCTCCCACAATACAGTGGGAGGAGCGTAACTCTCCGTTTGGTAGCAAATCCATGGATCCTCTGCATGGAATAGCAGCATTTCCACTAATGTACGTGGAACACCAGACATAAGCGTATGAAATGTGGGAATATGTTGTTTGAGTGCTTATCTTGGCACACAAGCACCAGGACTTATTTGTCATTAGTACACACACGTACTTACTACATTTAACTACAATGCTGTCCATAAATATGGCCGACAGCTCCTTAGCGATGGAAATAGAGGTAGGACCCAACCATTACCATAGTAACAGTACATATACAACTTGGGATCGAGTAGAGACTTCCATTTTGTAGAACCCGACACGTGATGCATGAATCTTGACATTTGCAGGTAAGCCCTAGGGGGCTGTCAAGCCCACCCACTAGACCTCACCAATTAACAACGGGTCTACGCCACACGCGGATTCCCACTCAGTGATTTAAACGTTGCGAAAATGTGTACATGCTCAAGAAGACCTGTTTCTCTCTCTTCCTTTTTACGGTTACGTGCAAACAGCACGTTCAGTTAAATGTATCCTCCATATAATGTATACAGATTTGGAACATAGAAATATGTATAATTAATTTTGTTCTGTATTGGGCACGGACATTTATGAAAACCGCACAGTAATCAAGTGAATCATGCGCACCAATATAGTACCAGGCATAGACTTTTTCAAATCACAATGCCATGAAATTAATCACGCACACTTTCGCAAAATATGGTATTTAAATTAATTAATAAGGAGGCAGACTCCACCGCATGACACGTATGTCCCTCACTAATAAATATACACAAAAGGGAGGGTGCGAACAGACGCACCAACCAGAATAGTGACAATGTACCTCTTACCTCTATTTCTAGAAGTGTTCTCATTCTCATGAGTCTGATGGGACTCACCCCACCATTACGATATTGTGCAGCTGAGAAGTCAGCCGACGAGTAAGCCCAATCTGTCCTTAGGGTTTTTTCTAATGATATAAACAACGCAGCCCAGACAATTCTATTCCATCCTGTCTCTCTCTCAAAACCCTTTTATACCTCCCTCACCCCGACCTTCTTTTTGTCCTCTTTTTACTATATCACCAATGCAACATGATGGCCTGATGGTATGTTTACAACTTTTTGTACTACACACGTATTTTCAATTATTGTTACACGCTTTTATGCAATATTATTCCGTTGGACTTACCACAATGCATGCGCTATCCTTACCATTCATTCTATGTGAAAATGGATGCTCTGATTGTGGCTATTTTTGTTTTTTGAATGTTTATTTATTCAACTACATAATCTTACCTTCCGTTGAACATATGATGCTAATATGATCCGCGTGGTTTTGTTTTACTTATCATGTTATATATTTTTTATTTCCACTTTCATTTTATTTTGGATACGACACCTCATATCATTGTATTCATATTTTTGCCTGTAACAACAGATATTTGAAAAAGGCACACTAGAAATGCCGAAACATGTGTTATCATAAAGGGACATTAATAAATCCATAGTATGTGAAAAGAACCAGCCTACTGGAACCTAATTTCTACTGTGGCGCAGTAATTGATGTGTGCAGAATTCCTTCTTGGTTCTAGAAGCAGGCCATATCTGAGGAAGGAGTCCGATGGGGGGAATAGCGAGGGTGGCCTACGCCAGGGGCAGAGCGGGGAATGTTTGGTTACGGTTGGGTGGGGGAGAGGGCTTGTTGGGAGTTGTGGGTAAAAGTTTGGGGGAATGGGGAAGTACACGCAACGCAGTAACGAATATCAGAAAGATGCCGTTAGAGCATTACCCAAAGCGGAATTAATACAAAAGGTATCACTTTGCAGTGTCTGACACTTTCTGACACTTAACATAAGGAGGCTTAATACTCTCTTTAAAAGGAGGAAACTAGAACACCTTCTTAACATACACCAGCCCGATCTTATAGCTTTACAGGAAACGCAAATTAAACTCCAGGACCGGCACAGGTTAAAATGAAGACAGTACCCAACAATCATGCAGGCCAATGCAAAGGGGAAGAAAGCGGGGATACTCCTTGCATTTAAGACCGGCACTCCGGTATCAATTCTGAAGGCGAAGGCTGACAAAGAGGGCTGCTTCCTTTTTCTCCTAGTACAAATGGGAGCGTTGACCCAAAAACTAGCCTCTCCATGTGCCCCAAACTCTGGCCAAAGGGGATTTCTGAAAACAGTTCCCTCTAACCTAGAACAGCTTAGTAACAGTACGATGATACTGATGGGAGAAGAAGCTCTAAAACAAAATATACCCGACCTTCGCCATCACACGCCCTTAAAAAGAAATTTGAACTACGATATTTGGACAACCTTGAAAGGGGATGAAACTGCCTAAACACACTATTCCCATGTTGATAAATCCTTTTCAAGGATTGACTACTTCTGGGCCTCAACCAGGCTGATAGGAAGATTGGCACATATTGATACCCACACTATAACACTCTCGGACCATGCCCTGCTGACTATGGACGTCAATCTCCACAGGGTTAACTCAAAACTGGGAAACTGGAGATTTCAGAAAGCGTTATTAACGGACCAGGTCCTCTGCAATGAACTAGAAAGCAAAATAATAGAATATTTTAATACTAACATTAGTGGGGAATTAGGATTGGACATAGTATGGTATGCGTTTAAAGCAACATTGAGGGGGGAACTCATAGTGACAGAAGCACACAGGGGGAAACTTAGGCGTACAACTGAAGCAGACTTCGAAGCTGAAGTGAAGGATACCCTACAACAGATGGAGATGAAATGTAGTCCGAACCTCCAAAGGCAGTACCGGAACGCAAAGGGCAGACTGGACCTCGTTCACAAGAAACAAGCTGAAAGGAGCCTAATCTACCTAAAGCAGAGGCTATATATCAAGGCAAACAAAGCAGACAGACTTTTAGCAAGGCAACTAAAACAGAAAAATGTGGCCCAAACAATTCAGGGGGTAGAAGACACATCAGGGAAAAGAATGACTGAAAATATTACCACACAATTTCAGGCATTCCTACTCAGCCTTATACAATTCAGATTACCCCTGTCCAAATATCACAACAAAATTACCTGCAGGCAACCACTTAAAAAAAAATCTCGTAGCAGATAGAGAGAGGCTTGAGAAAGATATCACCCAGGAGGAAGTGCTGTATTTGTGATAGCAAACCTCCCTGTGAATAAATCACCAGACCCAGATGGGTATCCGGCCTCCTTCTATAAAATATTCTGTGTTACTAGCACCTAAATTAACTGACCTCTTCAACTCTTTTGCTGCAGTCAGCAAAATAACTGCAAATATGAAAGAGGCCAAAAATGATAAATTACTCATCATAGCGATTAACGTACTCCTAGTCCATAGTCCCCTTTCCTCCATACTGTATGGGAGACTGAACCTTTTTCAACAGAATAATTATCTTCCCCTTTAAATTTAGATGGAATGCGGGGGCGCAGCCCTGGGAGCATGCGCTCCCCTGTCTCCGCCCACCGGCTCCACTCCTCAGTCCCATTTGACGAGTCAACAATATTAACATTGCTAAATGACACCAGTTTTATTAGGAGGGCGAGAATGGTGGGACGTATGGAGGAAAGTAGACTATGGACTAGGAGTATGTTAGTCATTACGGTGAGTAACTTATAATTACTCCTACGTCCTTTCCCCCATACTGCATGGGCCATTACAACTGAATGCAGCCCCAGGGTGGAGAGTTGCCCCTCCTAAGAAAACAAGTTCCTTAACACTGCCTGACAAAATGCCACGTCCGACCTGGTGCCCATGTAGCCTCCTTGCTGATAACCTGCCATGGCACGTGCCTTTGGAACGCGACAGCCGTGGCCTTAGCTCTGATTGCATGGGCATGTATCTTCGCTGGAAGAGGTTTGTGTTGCCCTTCATACGCCTCCTTGATGGCCAAAACCATCCACCTTGCTATGGAAGCCTTGGAGGCCTGACAGCCGGGCTGTGACCCACCGAAGGTAACGAGAGCATCTGATTTGCAGACGCTCTTGGTCCGGTCAAGATAGAATTTTAGAGCGCGCCTGACGTCTAGACAGTGCAGCACCCTCTGAGCGTCATCTTTAGGGTCTGCGAAAAAAGTTGGTAGGACTATCTCCTCATTCAGGTGGAAAGAGGAGACAATCTTGGGTAAGAATGCAGGGTGAGTTTTAAGCACCACCTTGTCCTTATGAAAAGTAGTATTAGGCGTTGAGGCCACTAACGCCTGGATTTCACTGATCCGGCGTGCCGAAGTGAGGCCCACCCCCAGGAGGGCCATCTTGATCGTGACTAGCCTGATGTCCGTGGACACCGTAGTTTCTAATGGTGTATGCGCCAGGGAGCTCAAGACCACGTTGAGGTCCCACACAAGGTGTGGTTTCTTGATGGGCAGGTAAAGCCTGGCCAGGCCCGCCAAGTGTCTTTTAACCACCGGATTGGAGGATGAAAACACCTCCTCCTCTGAGTTCCTGTATGCACCAACAGCTGCCAGATAAATGCGGCATGTGCCTACCTACCTGCACCCCGGAGTGTGCAAGGCATGCCGAGAAGGACAGCACATTGTCCAACGTGTAGGTCATGGGATCCACCTACTTTGATACTGTCCAGTGACAAAACCTAGTCCACTTGCTTTTGTATTGGCTCCTGGTAGCATCACTCCTAGCCCCTTGTATAATGGCTTTGAGACAGCTGCAGATGCCTCAGAGTGACTTGTTCAGGAAACACGCTTCGAGGGCTAATTTCTGGTCGGAGGGGTGGGTGATCGTGTCTCCCTGCTGCGAAAGTAGGAGTGCTGGACCCAGCGGAAGGTGCACCAGGGCCTGATCTGACAGGCTGAGTATTTCCAAGAACCATGGTCTTGCTAGCCACCACAGAGCTATCAGGATGATACGTAGGTGCCAACCCTCCTGGATCTTTCAGATTACCCTGTGAACCAGGGCTCAGGGGGAAAGGCATACACGTTCATTTTGTTCCACTGGATCTGCATTGCACCGCGCAGGGAGCCCCTGGCCTGTCCCTACCAGGACGCAAACTGGGGGCATCTCCTGTTGAACCAGGTGGCAAAGAAATCCCCCTGAGGATGACCCCACCAGTCGAAGAGCCCCTGAAGGACCTGTTCGTTCAACTACCATTCGTAGTTGTCCACACCCAGACTGCTGAGCCTGTCCGCCTCCAAGTTGGAAATCCCCCGGAAGGTGTATTGCTGACAGGAGCATGTCATTCACCAAAGCCCACTCCAAAATGTCGACTGATAGAGTGTGTAGGGGAGGAGACCTGGTGCCACCCTGCTTTTTGATGTAATACATGCTGGTGGAGCTGTCGGTCTGAATAAGGATAGCCTTGACCCCGATCATAGGGAGGAAGGCTTTGAGAGCAAGCCAGATGGCCATCAACTCGAGCCAGTTGATGTGGGCTGCCTGCCCCTAATGGGACCAGACCCAGTGGACATTGTGGCTGCCCAAGGTAGCTCCCCAGACCTCCAGGGACAAGTCTGTGGTGATGGTGGCCTGAGGCGCTGGTTGACGGAAGGGCCTGCCTATCCGCAGGTTGCGGTCCCTGCTCCACCAGACCAGGTCCTGATGGAGATGAGGAGGGATGCTGACCATCTCTGCCTGGGAACCCTTCTGCTGGGTCCAGGAGGCACTTCATCCTGAAGTCGTATGTAGCACTGCAAGGAGACATGCCGTCATGATGCCCAGGAGGTGTTGGTAACACCACGCTGAGTTCACTGCTCTGCTGAGAAAATGACATGTGGACTTCTTGATGGCTGTAATCTTGTCCTCCGAGAAGAAAATCCCTCTCAGAGCTCGTATTCCAGAGGAGGCTCAGGAACATTAGATTCTGCCTGGGCTCCAGCTGAGACTTCTTGAGATTGATGGAAAATCCTAGCTCATGTAGTGTATTCATGAGGGCGGAGGTGGTGTGGTGCACTGCCTCTGGAGACCTTGCCCTGACAAGCTAGTTGTCCAGCTTTAGGTAGATGTGGTAACCTTGGCCCTGAGTAGGGCTGCCAGCGCGTTCATCAGTCTTGTAAAGACCCTTGGGGGCCGAATTGAGGCCAAAGGGTAGAACCTTATTGGAAATGAAAACCCATGATCCTGAACATCAGAAAGGACCGATGGGGCTGCCAGATCGAGACATGCAGGTAAGCATTCTTCAGATCCAGGGAGCACATCCAGTCTCCCTTGCACAATGTCTCTGCTATCAGCGCTGGGGTAGCCATCTTGAACTATTGAAAAAGGAGGGAAAGGTTCAAGGTGGAAAGGTCCAACACAACTCTCAGGCCAGCCTGGTTCTTCTTGTGTATGGAGAAAATGTTTGACTAGAAGCCAAGACCGCTCTGGGACTTCCTCCACTGCCTGACTCTCTTACGCCAGACCAGTCTTGAAGAACGCCCTGATCTGCACAGGGAGCTCAGGAAGGAAATCGGCAATCACTCGCCCGAGCCTTTGTTTGACCGCAGCCAACATGGCGTCAGCATTGGACTGACGCACATGGAGAGAAGTGTTGGAGTAGATTTTCTTTCCATATGCTTCCAAGATCATCTTCTCCTTACCCAGGAGTGCAGAGGCTGATGTAGCCGATGACTATTGCAGCTTGGAATAGGGCGAAGTCACAGCAATCTCTGAGAAGTGTGGCTGGGGGTGCGCTGACAGCAAGAGGGGGTCGCCCTCCAATTGCCTAAACTTGGTGTCGAGGCGCCTATTGGTAGGCTGTGCAGAATGTGGTTTCAGACATTTTTCATTTGGTAAGGGCCACCGCGTCCTTCTGCATTGGAATCCCTGTTCTAGCCATGGGGCGTAGGGTGAGAACTTCTGCCAGTAACCCCCCCCTCTGGTTGTTCAACCTCAGGCTGAGGGAGCCCAAAATACTCAGTAATACTGGCATGCCGTTCATATAACACCTTGGCCGACAAAGGGGTGTCTGGGTACTCATCCATGTCCACCAAAGTGTCCTGTTGTTCCGGTGCAGCTGGAGGGGTGCTGGGAGCAGGTGGCTATGGCGTAATGGCAGGCGCCGGAGAGTGCTGCGGTAGTAGAAACGGGGCTGCTGTCACTGGAGAAGTCATGGGAGCTGATGTCATGAGTACCAGTGCAGGAAGCTGGGGCTGCATTGGACCTGGAAGAGCTGGCCCCAGGGGCGGAGTGGCCGTGGGAGCTAGCGGCAGCACCGGAGGGAGCATGTCCCCGATAACATCCTTGAAGATGATGCCCATCTGCAGAGACCTCATGAGTGTCAGGAATTTTTCAAAAAACCTGTCTTCACAGGCCAGCGGAGCGGTTGGTGGAGCAGGCATGGGCGTGGGACTCTAAGGTTGCTGAGACCTGGGCACACTCTGTCTTGCTGTATGCAGGGGGTATCTGCCCAGCAGCGCCGAAGGATATGCCATGGGCCACGTGCCAGGCAATGACCAGTCCCACCTGGAAACTCGTTCTCCTACATGTTCCCCAAATGGGGATGATGTCAGCCAAGCCATTTCGTCTGGCATGGGGGGCATTTTGTTGGGCTGCGTGCCACGTGCAGTTCCTTGGAGTAGTCGCTGGTAGGATCCAACGACCCCTTGGCCAGACGGCCGGTAGCTGGAGCAGCCTCAGTGCGTGCACTGGTACTAGGACCCGATAGGTCCCTCCCGCTCAAGCGCTTCTTGGGAAAGGAGTCACCTTTGCGGCGTGCGGATGAAAACAGTGCCCCTTCCTTGTGCCTGGTCTTGGCGAATTCCTTCAAGTCCTCTGGAGGCGACCTTCCGAAAAGCTCCCTCCACCTGGCTAGTCTGTTCTTCAGAGCGTGTGGTGTAAGCGAGTTGCACGTGGAGCCGCCCTCCTAACTGTGGTCGGGGCCAAAGAAGCAGAGGCAAAGAGCGTGGTGGTCAGATGTAGGGAAGAGCCCCTCGCAGGCTGGACAACTGAATCCCACTGACGACATGTGCCAGGGAGGAGCGTGGCACCGGTAGACAGGGGTATCTGATTAAAGACAAGAAAAAAGAAGACAAAAGTACTTCTACGGAGAAGAGCGTGCTGAATTACTAGGACGGAGGCTTAACACAGGAGCGCTGGTGAACCCGGTCCGTTCCCGTCTATGTGGAAAAGAGGACTGCAGAGTAGCTGCGGAGTAGCTCCGGAGGGCATAGTCAGGGTGCCACTGCACGCATCTAAAGTTAAAGGGGAAGATGATTTTTCTGGTGAATAATGTTCTGTCTCCCACCCCTAGCGAGGGACGCCCATGCAGTATGGAGGAAAGGGTAAGCCAGGGAAAGATCCAGCTAAATGTGGATCATACCGCCCGTTCACACTTATAAACATAGATGCAAAGATCTACACAAACATTCTTGCGAATCGGCTCAATGGTCTAATGCCTGCACTGATCAACCCTGACCAAATGGGGGTTCATAAAAAAATCACCAAACCCATTACAACATTTGGAGAATCTGCCATCTAGTTGAAAAAAAAAGACAAAAAGGAGGACGCCGCGGTACTGGTGTCGCTTGATGTTGAAAAGGCATTCTACCGGGTCGAATGGTCCTTCCGATTTAACACCCTGCGAGCAATGGGCTTTGGCCCCGAAATTGTTTGCCATGAAACAAGCTAATTATGTTAGCCCCTCGGCCAGATTGCTAATTAACGGTCAGCTCTCTCTCCCCGTCTCCCTTCGTAGGGGCAAGAAACAGGGATGTCTCCCCTTTCCCCTCTCCTTTAAGGAATACATTTGGAACCATTACTGTCACAGCATCGTCAATCGGAGGTAATAAAGGGTATACCATTTGGGAGAGACACCCACAAAGCTGATGGCCTACGCAGATGACATGCTCCTCACCATTACCAATCCGGTTGTCTCACTTCCCGCAGCACTTTCCGAATTGGAAAGATTTGGTATAGTGGCCGGCGTAAAAATTATCATCACATAATCTGAAATGTTAAATCTCGGGGTCAAACAAGACGAGTTAATGAGGGCTAAAGAGGTGACACGGCTTTGCAGGGTCCCAAAGGGCATTCATATTTTAAGGGTGAACATGACACGCTCACCATGGGAACGATACGCAGCTACTTTTCAGCCTCTTATAGCTGATATCCAGAAACAAGTGCAGACGTGGAGCCCACTAACAGTTTCGTGGTTGGGGAGGATCAATTCTGTCAAAATAGTCGTTCTGCCAAGGGTGCTGTGCCTGTTTCAAGCTCTCCCGATCCAGATCCCAGCCACTTTCTTCCGCACTCTACACAAGACGATATCAAACTTCATATGGAAAAATACATCCCCCCCGCATTGCGCTAAAAACTCTAATGCTTCCTCCAAATAGAAAGGGGGTGTGTCTTCCAAACGTTCGAGTATACAGCCAAAGCAGCACAGTTGCGAGTGATAAAAGACTTGTTCAGGGACGACATAAGTAAGGGATTGGGACAGATGGGAAAAGCACAAGTAGGCCCAAGAATGGGGGAAAGATTGTGGCTACCTAGATCAGATAGGCCACAAAACATACAGCATATCAAGATCACAAGGGTTGTTGAAGACCCGTGAGATCAACCTGTCTGACAACACCATATCACGTCTTTCCCCTCCCCCTTCACACCACTATTTGCAAACCCTCAGTTCATCCCAGGCGTAGACGGCAACTTTTTCCCACATTGGAAAAGGGTGGGATGTATAAAATTCTACAATATATTTTTGGGGCAAGATATCAAATCCTTTACTACATGTAAAGACGAGCTCCGTTGGCAGGAGAACCAGCGCTTCAAATAATTTCAAGTATGTCACTGGCTCATGGCCCCGCCAAATAAGTCAGCGGTCCTGAGAACCCTTACTTCGTTTGAGAAATTCCTGACCTCTTACCCGGGGGATAAACATCTGATCTCAAAGTTATACAAGCGGCTAACAGACAGAGTCCCGCAGAAAGCACCTACATACCAAACGGGTTGGGAAAAAACTCTTGGGTTTACGCCAATGGAAGAAATGTGGTCACGCCTCTGGCCAGATATTCCCCGACTGACGAGATCCATACAGGTCAGGGAATTCTGGCTCAAACTAATGTTCCAATGGCATTATACTCCCGAGCGACTACACAAGATAGCCACAACCACCCCAGACTCCTGTTGGAGATTGTGGGGGAGGGAGCACTGGCTACATGTTTGGTGATCATGCCCCAAATTGCAGACATTCTGGGAAGAGGTGAAGGGGGAACATGCAGGCAATGTTTGCTTTCAAATCTGAGCGACCCATAAGCAAATGTCTCCTGGGAATGGCAGCACAAGACAACAAACTCTGGCCAAAACACAAAACCAAGGCATTTACATCCTCCAGTTGGCGGCACTACTTGTGGTGGCACAGAAATGGCAGTTTACGGACCCTCTACATATCAAAGACTGCAATCACAAACTCTGGAACTTTGTATACTTGGAATGAGTCACATATGCGATTCATCGGGAACAGACCAAATTCTCGGCGGAATGAGCACAGATTTTGGATTTTCTACATGGAGACTATATGGAGCAACACTGCTTGCAGAACATACGGATACTGGGCATAGTCTGAACACTATGATATACCATGCAAACCTGTGTACTGGGAGGGGAGGGGGATAGAAGGGTAGGGAATTTGGAAGAAAGGAGATAGGAATGTTAAGGTTGATTTGGTTATGTACAATTAGAAAAACCTTTATTCAAAATAAAAGGGGTTTGGAAAATGCCTCAGTATCCCTATTCTACAAAGTGTTTCCCAACCTCGACCAAAACGAAGGGTCTATCTGTTGTCAAGATGTCTAAAGCAAAAATATTGTGTGTCCGAAATACTATTCTGGCCTTCAAAGTCTAAAAGAAAATCCTAAGGCGAAAAGGATAATGTCTTTGGCAGTGAAAGTACATAAATGTTCAAAAAGGAGAGGCTTAACTCCAACACAAAGGTTCCCAATGGATACAGTTCCAGGGGATTGCTCCCTTCCCCAATGTTTCTCTTCACGATACTTTAAACTCTTAAGGGTATGAGTCTTCCTTGGAATTCTTAATATACAAAAATACTACTTGGTTGGGGTCTGTCAGTCCAAATTTCACAGCATAACTGTTGTACTCCCCAGCCAGGTTTTTTCGCCTCTTAATCTTAATGTAATATTTTCTCACAGCCTTGGCTTTACCTGTGTCTTATCCTACCAGGACTTCCCTACATAGGTCGCTTTACACTCTTGGTAACTTATCTTTTTCCTCAAAATATATGATAGGAAACTGCTTAACCCATCCCTTTAACACTCACACAATTTGTGATTGCACCACTGTATGCTTACAATACTATCAGCATTAATCGATAGAGAATTCTCTTATTCAAAATATAAATGTATTCATTTTTTGTAAAACATATTTTTTACTTAAAGCATCCATGCTTTCCCAGTGAAATGATCTTTTCACTAAAAGGCTGCTTAGAGTGACAGAGAGAGAGAGAGTGTGTGAGAGAGAGAGAGAGAGAGAGAGAGAGAGAGAGAGAGAGAGAGAGAGAGAGAGAGAGAGAGAGAGAGAGAGAGCGAGAGAGCGTGCGAGTGTGTGTATATATATATCTCTCTCTCTCTGGGGCAGAAATCCTGTGGGAGAAGGTGGCGGTGGCTGAAATTCCACGTGGGGGCAAGGGGATCAGAGAACAATAGGGGTCATGGGAGTTTCACCCCCGAATATGAATATTACAAAAAAAGGGAAAACCTCATTTTAAAGGTCTCAAGAGAACAAGACCTTTACAATAACCGTTTTCTGATCAAAAGAAAATCAGTCAAAGTAAATCGGTCTTGTTCTCTTGAGACCTTTCCAAAAAAGGTAATTTCGCATAGAACCATCCATGATTAGAAACCATTACACAAAAAAAGACATTCAATAAGACAATATATTTTTTTAAAAAACACAATATTCTAAAATCGTGCCTGGGATTTAGTCAAGGTGATTTAATCAGTTATAGTACACCATTTTTACAGCATAGTCATATTTCATTATAGTCAAAAGAAACCACACCTGGTCTGTACTTCCACCTAAGGAAATTGGACAAGGATTTTAACCTTTTCAGATTCTTGAAATAGGTTTTTTCATACAGACATAAGATTGTTGTAGTATTAGGACAGGAGAATTCTTTATTTGTATATGAATCTAAAAGAACCTTTACAAAATACATTATACATCAATAAATAAACAAAACAATTGTTTTACAATCTTGAAAAGTAATACAATTTAAAACCGTTACATATTGTATGTCAATTAGCTTTTTTTCATTTAAACATCAATAAAACCATATTTTCAAATATACACAGCATCCATTATATACATTGTTAAAACCTATACTTTTATAACTCATAAAACCCAATCAATTCATAAATCTAAAATATGAATAACAAATTATCCTAGTTTTCTCCTGGTGAGAGTCTCAAAATAGTGTGCTATAGCCAGTATAAACCAATCTGAAGATTCACAAACTCAGTATTCAAACATATATCCCAAAATTCCTGGGTTCTGATTGCATCCTAATCACGTATGTACTTCTCAAATGTCCGCTTATAGGTATTCTCTAGCGCAATGCACTCCGCAAAAACATGTTTGGGAGTCTCTAGTTTCGCTTGTTAAGTACAAATTCGACAGGCCCGGTCAGTATTTTTAGAATTGCACCTTTAAAGATTAACAAAGGTAGCTGGTTTGTTCGCAATCTAAGCATGAGGTAGCGAACTGCAGGGTTGGGGCTTTGGCAGAGGTAGGTTTGTGCTCTCAGATAATAGTGTGTTAGTTGTGTAACGTAACTATATGTGCGCAATGAAGTTAGATGTACATAGTTACGTTCCCAATCACATGGTTTTATCTTATTTCTAAATAAGGCCCTTAAGGTAACGTAATCCTTATTAAGTCCAAAATAAGGGAGCCAGCCAATTTGAGTAAATAAACTCATTTAAAGCCGCAAACTCGCTCACCAACATATATGTACTGAACAGACCTTCCCTACAGGACACTGCAAACAGCTGGTATTAGGGATTAGTTTTGGTTTTTATAAACAGCTCCCATCTCCTCTAAATTAAATGGCCTTTTAATTACTTCAAGCCCAGTTCTAATCGTAAATATTTTATCGGGGTAGATGATGACAATTAAAACATTATTTTCCATAAATAGCCCTCTAACCTATCAAGCCAATCTAATTTATACATAGCAATTGCATCCATACAGTATAAAATTGAGGGACAGCAAATTTGCTTATGTAGAGCGATTAGACCCTCCAAAGAGAATGCGGCGTAGAGTTGGTGAACTTTTCAATCATAAAAGTCAATTGTCATGCTTTCCTGGTTTTTGCCTCTTACGCGGATGTAGTTCCTAGAGGCACTTGCATCTAAATCCAAATCAATGTACTTTTCCAGATAATCCAGGACACCCAAATTTGTTTCAAGAATGGGGCGGCAGACCTTTCTAGAGGCTACCATCATTATTTTTGTTTTGTCCATATTTATCATAAAGTCATTCATTTCAGTATATACAACAAGTTTCTCGAACATAGTCTTGACACCACTAAACGTATGATTAAGTATCACCATGTCATCCGCATATAATATGCACGGTAGGGCCACTCCTCCCATTTTGGCATAGCATCCTGTTCCTAGAGAGAAAGATTTAGGAAGATCTGCTAAGTATTAATTAAATAATAGGGGAGCCAGCTTATCCCCACTATTTATAGTTACTCTCGCAGACAGAGTGCCGGTGTCATCCAGTCTGTCTTGCCACCACTATTTGTATGGAGACCTTTAAGAATACAGATCAGCCATTTTGGACAACCCGGCCTTTCCATCTTAGACTATAATTCATCTCGGTTGACATAATCGAATGCGGCACGGAAGTCCACAAAGACAGTATAAAGTGCAGGCTTTCTTTGAAAGCCAACTGACAGGATTAATTTGTCTAGCGGTCTGATATTGTGGTTTGTGGCACTCCCGGGACGAAACCCGGTTTATGTGAATTGAAGAATGAGGTTCTCGTCTTCTCATTTTTGTAAGGTATTTAGAATGAAAGTACCAAAAATGTTCCCAATGGTATCTAAGAGGAAGAGCAATCTATAATTTTATGGTAATACCCTATCCCCTTTTTTATGAATTGGGATCATAATAGATTGTTGCCATGATATAGGTATCACCATTGATTGACCAACTTTAGCAAATAACATTTTGAGAATTTGAGCCCACCCTACCGGATTGTGTTTTAGTGCCGCACTTGCAAGCCCATTAGGTCCAGACACCCTAGAATTATTACGTTTACTGATAGTTACCTCTAAATGACACAATCAAGGGCCATTCACCAGACCAGCATTTCACTTCGGGGGACTTTGACCAAGAGTAGCCTCTATCTCTTATGTAAGTTAACCATACTTCCTCTTTGATAGTGTTTGTAATTTTGTTATGTCTCACCCCCTTAGCCAAGCCTTGAATCTGCCAAATCTTCCACGTATCCTTACTTCTAAGGTCACAGATCATATTTTGCCATTGCCAATTTTTGATTGAGAGTCTCCACCACTTCAACCACTTCATATATTTTTTTTCTAATCTTGAAGGCCAATTTATTGGCTGGAATTACAGCCCTATTTAGTATTCTTAGTCGCTGTCTCATTGCCCGTATAGCGTCTCTTATCGTGATATCAGAATCTATTCACATGTTTTTCTGAGGTCACATATTGGGATTTCACCAGGCCTTGTTTCCCTTGCAAGACCTTCTCATAATCCTTCAATTTCATTTACATTAAGATAGCTTAGCAAGAGCTTAAAACGAGAAATGACCTGAGCAAGCAGAGAATTAGCCTCACTGATTTTTCTAGTAGACCAACAAATGCGATTTCCTGCTCCATTAATATTAACCCCACTCGTGCCACGAGATAGGTCGGCTACTACAGGTCCTACCAAGGACAAAGCAACCAGCGCGTGATCACTAAAATCGTTTGGTATTACCTTAAGTTCCATGACTTGCTCCAAACATGTGTTATTTCCAAAATAGTAATCAAGTGTTGCTCGCTTATTACCCAAGGCCCAGGTAAAGTGCCCCAGGCAGTCTCCCTTTGTTCTGCCATTCAATGCGGCTAGGTCACAGTTTCTAAGGAAATCCAGACATTTGTCCCATTTTGTATTTGTACCTTTTTGAACCATAGAACATTTTTCTTGGGCATCTCAGAAAGCAGCACAACTTTCTTTATCTAGACACCTTGTATTTAGAATACCACCCCACAAACATTTTCGGGTTTTTCACCAACCCCGCCCAACCCGCATGTAGCTCATAAATATAATCGTGTGTACTATCCAGGCATGTGGAATCTGGTAGAGAGTAAATATTAATAACCAACATATTATAGTTTTCCATAAGATAGCCCATCCTTAGTTCCACTGCCAAGACATTATCACATGGCTTGGGTGCAACAATCTCATTTGTAGCAATATTTTGTCTTATCCCGATAATCAAGCCACCATAGGGGCATCCCCAGTGACCTTTATTAGCTCTCCTTTGGTAGACTGAGATCACCCATTTTGCCTGAAGCATAAAAACATCATAATTCAGCAGCTGGGTCAATTAACCCCTGATATCCATTAGGTGGCTGAAACCTTGGTATTCCAACTTGCAATGTTATAAATTCAATTTATATTAACATGCCACTCAATAGGTACTGGCATTTCCCTATTTACTGGGATCTTATACGGTCATCTACTCTCAACCCCAAAGTTGGGGACTGTGGGGCAGAGGTAAAGACAGAATGCCAGACCGCTGAGGTTAGCAATGTGTTACACAACCTAGTCCCACCCCTGTTGTTGGGGGTTCATTTGTTCTAATGGAGACTGACGGTTGCTCATAGCAGACTGTTAACTTATACCCCATGTTTAGTAGTGTTCTTGCGCATGCACATAGAAGAGAGACCACCGCAGGTGTGGCAAATTTAATTAGTGCCCCGTTTGACATGCTATACCATTTAGGTGGTTCCACACATAACAGATCTTTATTAGCGATCGTAGTTATCCAAGGAATTCTTTTCCAGACAGTAAGCAAAGTGGTTCGGTTAAGAAATGGACTACTACCGGTAGTCCCAAATTTGAGATCACCAAATTATCTTCCACACCATACGGAGGGTTTTCCCCACATTTCCTAATTGGTCAACTCTCTACTGACGCTGCAACAGAAATGTTATTGGGGGGGGGGGGCCTCATAATTATATTTGGGGGTTGGGGGTGTGTAGTATAACATACCACTTCCAAACAGGGTGCATTATAAACCGGCACCCTTTGTTGGAGCGAGGCAGTAGGGTTACTAGTTTTTCTCAAATTAATTTCCAAGTCTGGGTGAGCCAATGGTTCAAGCAAACCACCATCGTTTCCAGGGGCCAACCAATTATCTCCAGGGCCTTGCAGTGTAACTTTTTGCACAATCCATCAGCGTGCCTTTTGATGACGGTTAGAGGCGGACGAGGAAGATGACATACACCATTTGCTCGCTGTGGGGCATGCAACTTCCTAGTTTTGCTTTCACTCTGCTTATTATTTTTACTAGGTTTTCCCCCTTTTTTTCTCTTCTTAGCGAACTCAAAATGTGGGCTCCTCATCAAGGAGGTCTCAGCACATATTGCATCATTTGCATCATCTTCATTTCTCGCTGCAGTGTTTAACAACTCTTTTACGCTTTAAATGTAGGCATAGTTTGAGCAGAGAACCTCCATTATCTAAGTTGGGTGAGGAGCTGGATATGAACTCATCAACCTCGTTGATCTGCTCAGAAGACGGCCCCCTCGTCACTGTTGGGTTGGACATAGACTTATTGCAGTTGTACATTCATTTTAGTTATAAACCGAGTAAGGGATATGATCAAGGCTTTGTTTTCATCCGGCATGAGTGTTAACCAGAAAAGATTTCTGGAGAATTCAGTTCAACCAAAATTATCATATCCAAATATTTTGAGTCTAAAACGTTTAAAGTGGGAACAAATGGTTACTAAGCGTCTCAGAGTTTCCAGATAATTAGAACTGGGGCAAAATCGACACATTGTTGTTTGTCCTGTAATCATTGATCTAGCCCAATGTTTTATACGTTCTCTTGTAGGAAAATTATTAAATTTGAATCTCATGTAAAATGCTTGTGATTTATTGCAAGGGAAATGCAACAAATAGGGCTCAAGTGTTCTCTTTTACGAATATAAAACAAGCATACTCTTTGTGTGTCTTGTAACTACCCAATGTGTCAATGGTAGTGGACCAAACGTGATTATAGACCTTCCTTTTAACACTCGCTGGACGACTAATTAGCTCTTCTTCAGAAGCATCAAAGTCGAACAGCAGGGATTGCATTCTTAACACAAACGTTTGAACTGATTTAGAAGCACTTCCCTTTAACATGCTATTCAAATCCTCATATACGGAATTAGGAGGCGGTCCAGAAACTTAGAATAACTAAGTAATAGTCTCCATAGAAGGCATGACGATGGAATACAAGCCCCAATTCGTGCCTAATTATTGCATTGGGTAGCAAGCATAAGAACCCAAGGACTTCCTTCCACAGGTGACCATGAAGACTATTCAAGCAATCCCCCAAATCAAGAAGGCACATGTCAAGCCCATAAAGTAAAATAGGTTCAACCTTAGATACATAATATTTAAGAGCTGGCAACAAGGAAAATGTACAGAGCCTACCAAAAAGGCACTTCATCTGAGACCACAGAGGTTGCACTTTGCTGAATCTTTCCACATGGTGATAAAAGACTAAGAACACAAATGATATCCCGGGTATCGCAAGTTCATAAAGCATTCAATGTGTTCCGATCCCATGGTCCAGATCAAAGTTTTTACCCTTTTAGACCCTGTGAAGACCACAATTTTGGATTTATAGGTATTAGCCTACAAGTTGTTTGCATTGGCATATTGCGTAAAAAGATGAAGTTTAACTTGCAGTCCAAAGGATGTTCTATCAAAGAAGATCAGATCATCAGCAAAGGCTAGCCAGTGGATTCTCAAATTACCTAGTCTGACAGATGTTATTTTTTGATCCTTCCAAATTTCATCCATAGCACACATATATAGGTTGGACAGGGTGGTGGTCATATTGCACCCCTATTTAAATCCTGTATTTGTTTCAATTGACCGATTTAGGGACCCTTCATGATTGATACAAATTCAAAACTAGGTCTCCCGGTGTAACATACACACCAAATGGACGAGATTTACAGGAATGCAGATTCTCAGTAATTTTTGCCACAGAATCGCTCTTATGACACAGTCAAATGCTGATATGTCCAATAATGCTATAAGACTGAGCCCGTTGAACTATGCCCGACTGTGTCTAGTAGATGAGCCAAAATAGTTGCATTAAGTGATGTCCCATCCTTTTACGGAATCCAACTTGGAAGTGTGGTAATGTGGCAGAGCTTTGAATGATGATCTCCTTAGAATTAAAATAGAGAAGATTTCTAAAAAAAAAAATAGGCACCATGAGGGACTGAGACCATGTGCTAGGAATGCAATTAGTACGGAATAGTGTGTCAAATTTAATTTTGCAAATGAAATCCCATAGGAAAGGATTTTTTTTTATGATACAAGCAGGAATACCATCTGGGCCAGCTGCTCTAGGGGGATTTAGCTTGTTTATTGCCCAGACGATATCATCTTTATCCCAAGGACACAGACCCAATTGAAAGAGTCCCTCACAAGGATCTTTAGTTGCATAAAATGATGATGGCATTTGATATTTATTGGTAAAATATTTTACCCACACTTCCTTAGGAATGGAGGAGGCCATGTTCGCTTTAGCTTTCCCAGTAATTTGATTCATAGAGGACCAAAAGGATTTGGAATTATGATAACATAAATTAGAAATCATGGCCTGGTTATCACTTAAAAACAATTCAGTGTTCGGAGACTTAACTAGATTTCGATGAGCTTGACAGATACGTCCTTTACCTATCGGATATTGGACGCCAGAGAGATTTTCAAATTGTAGGCTTCTGATTTTTCTATTTTTGAGTCGTTTAGACTCGGCCACTGCATTATTCTATGCATGACTGTGGGGTTTGCCAATTTTATTTTTAAAATGGCCTACACATATCTTGAGACATTTTATTATAATTTCAGTAATCATGTTTGCTCTGTCTTTATCTATTGTATTGTTGGTATTCAAAACATCAGAGGTGTAGAGATTCTTCCTTAACAGGTTCATAAAACATTACTAATGCTGTTATTCCATCTCAATGAAAGACCAGATCGTTCAACCTCTAGAAATGCTAGTGCTGAATTTTGTTCAACGGATCAATAGCACGCTGTTGAGGAAGCCCTGTTGAGTAAGGGCTGTCTGTGGCTGCACTTCTTGGCTGAACTATATGGTACTATTTTGGAAAAAGTTTGAAAAATGTCCTAAGTCCCAAGACCTTCCCACATTACCCAGCAATCCGATAGTAGCACCAGCACTCGCGCCATTGCGCGCACGCTGTTGAGGAAGCCCTGTTGAGTAAGGGCTGTCTGTGGCTGTCTTGGGCTGGTGGGGCTTGTGAGGTATTGGTCATACTTATATCTTTTAATTTAACAGTCTGTTCATTGTATTTAAAGATTGGTGAAGGCTTTTGAAATCTGGCTCATAATGCAGGGAAAACCCGGATATTGTGTTGAGTGAATACTGGCGGCATCTAATTGTATTTAAACACATCTCATTTGTATTTGTCTAAACTGTATAACTTTAAACTTATAACAGGATACACGATATAACGAAAGAACGCGGGACATACGTGTTTATCTGAAACGATTTCAATTAAGCTGCTGCTGTGATACCTTGGTCTTCATGGCTAGGGGAGTAGCAGGAGTAGGAAGAGGGCGGAAAGTTGATAACTCTTTGGTAATACTGCACTTAGGTCTTCGACACTGCCTAACAACTAGCAATATGGTAATGAACTTCTGCACCTAAGGAACAAGCCTATGTTGTATGGGTCGATTACAAAAGTACTGAATGTGATTTTTGACATATTAACTTTATAGAGGCCAATGGCAGCTTGACCTATACCATATGTTAAGCCTGATTAATAGCACAAACGCGAGTTACTTGATGTGTGCCATCCATTAGCTGCTTATAAGGAACCGTTGCGGTGGCGCGACCTTGCAGCTATAGCAGAGCTGGTTAAGGGAGGTGAATAGTAATTCCTCTACAAACTTCCACAGTATAGAACTCCTCTTATAATTGCGGCAATACATAGGGCTGCCAAACGAACATCACAAAAAGGGAAAAAGAACACAGGCAATAAAGGCTTGACTCTGTAAATTACGTAATAAGAAAGACTTAAGGTCTAAAGAAAAAAATGATGGTAATACAGATTTACGCCTTGAGCAATCGAAGATATCGGATTTTCTTACAACAAAGAAGATAGGTAAAGATGTCCCTCAGTAGGTTTCGGGATCAACAATCAGATATTAGTGTTGCCATTGATAATAACTGCCTATTAAATCTTTGAAAAGATTTTAGACGACATTCTTTGCGATTGCAAAATGGGGTGGATCATCATTCAATTGATAGCTTGGCAATGTCTAATATACAGCATGATTACCAACGACATGCTATGGAGTTGGGTAATAATGTTGTTACTAATTTCCCCAACAGAAATCCCGAGACTAGTAGGGAAATGAATAATATCATAGGCATCAACTTGTCTATCACCCAGGATTTAGAAAAACTAATTGAGGAAGAGATTTCGTTTGACAATGAGGAGAATGGCTAATGGTGTGACTCCCAATTAGCTACTGATGGCACTCTATGCATAAATAGTAAGATGGACGTACTGATCACCACTGTGGGGCATTTGTACAAATATATGAAATGAACAAATGCTACTGAAGGAAATGCTGATATATATACGAGAGGGTAAACGTAATTAATTTGCCTGGCAAGGGTTAAGTTCAGAGTGAGAATAGACCAGGGACGGACGTTCAGGAGGAAAACATAGATGAGTTAAGTTCACTCTGTTTATTGGTTAATAATGAACAGGAAGTGCTCCCTCAAGAGGAAGCAGAACAGCAGGACTCAGATAATTTAGTAATTGATGTGCATGAAGAAATAACACACTCGCAAGGTCATAAAAGGCTCACTCAGCGCAAAAGAAATTATAAGAAGGGCAATAAAAATAAGTCAGGTATAAGTAAAAAGAAGATCATAGCTAAAAAGAATAGCATTGCCCTAGCTGAAACCTCAGCAAATGACATGGAATGTATAGCGGTTGCAAACAGATATGAGTTGAAACCAGCTTGTAAGAAAAGGAAAAATAAAGATGCGGGTCTTAAAGAATGGTTAAAAATAAATGTTGAAGAGATAGAAAATAAAATTGTAATCGAAAGTGAATCACCTGGATTTGGGGTAGCGGATTGTGAGACCAGTGAGAAAATTAGAGGCAGGGCTAAAATACCTTGATGTGAAAATTAACGCAGACAGACGGAACTTAAACTATAGATACAGGAGATACACAGAGGAGAAATGGAGAGACTGGCCATGAGCAGGAATTCTAATGCAAAAGATAACAGCATAGGGGAATGGAAGGGGAACATGATGTGGGACAGGCCTATAGTGGGAAGAGTATTAAAATAATATAGAAATGCCCAAAAGAGGACAACCCTTACTTAAATTGTGGATGGCTGCTCAACCAACTACACACTATCTCTAAGTTACAGTGCATTAAAACTTTCGATATCAATAGGGTCATTCTACCTGAAGCCGGGAGCTGGGAAAATTGGTCAATAATACAATTCGGCACAGCAGTAATTGTAGAACTGATCAAAGACCACTTTAGAGAGTTGGGTAAGGAGGACTTTTAAATCATAGTATGGAATAATGTGGAAGGTAAGAACGAGAAATCGTCTAGGGAAGGGAAAATTGAGAGTGAGCAGTCGTGCAGAAACGGTCTGTCTAAATGGTTCCCTGGTGAAAATTACCTACTAGAGGGTTGAGATAAGGAGGAAATTGCTACACTTACAGCTATCTCCTGGAATAGTAGGGGCTTTAGATCTCTGCTACATAAAGAGAGTACTGATGTTTTGAAAGAATGTGATATATTTGCCATACAAGAAACCTGGGTCTTTGGCTCTATCCTAATGGATGGGTTTACAATCTTAACAAAGCCGGCAACAAAGGGCTTAAGAGGGAGACCCAAAGGGGGTTTATGTATGGGAATTAAAAACCTATTAAAAACAGGACATATGACAAGTTTGGGGAAACTCATTGTGTTATGAGTGTTGTAATAGGAGACCTAACCTCAAAGAAGGAACTGTTATTGATCAATGTTTACCCACTGTTGGGGGAAAATTTAACAGAAGTTGGAAAAATCATTGTAGACACTTTTGAGGGTTGGCATAGCAAATCTCCGAAAGCTAATGTGATGCTTATGGGGGACTTTAACTCCTACTGTGACTTGGCTAAGGTAAGGCTAGATGAATGGGAGTTACTGTGTGGGGTGTATGAGTTACCCTTGCTGGAGGACTCAGAACATCTTAACTCCAATCATAACCTTTGTCCACAAGTCTATAACGGAGTCACCTGGCAAAATTTATTAGATAACCAGGGATTACATTTTCTAGAACCTGGGATGGAGGGAGATTGTTTCCCGACATGGACCAATGGTATAGTTTTACACTGATTGGATTATGTCTTTGTAAAAAGTGGTCTAAGCAAACGGATTAAAGGATAAGAAAATATGCCACCCGCTGAAGAAGAGCAATGTGGAGAAAGTTCTAAATATTCAAACAAATGGGAGTAGGAATAGGATATGTTGGACTGAATCCAACCTGGTAAAATGTAATGAAATATTTAATATTCTCCCTATTAGCGGGCAAGAAATGGCAAGCAATGGAAGCAAGGTTATAGGAGACTCACAATGACAGGTAGCAGAATCCCCATTAATAAAAGAACGGGGGAAAACACAAAAATCCCTTTGTCAGATAGAAATTAAAAAGAAAGAGCTAAAGAGAGAAATATAAATCCTCAAGGGGGAGGTTACCATAAATGAGAACACACAGCATAAGAGTATATCTAGGCTGCAAATGAGATTCAAGAACTGGATCAGGGGGTATAAGCATAATTTAAATAACGTTAACTGGAGAATAGTGTTTAAGCTTTGCAGGACCCATGACGCAAATAAATGTTGGTACCTTTATAGGCAGCATAGGATTGAAGAGGATGATACGGATGTTAATGTCATACCCCCTAGATGAGTGGATAGAATATATATCCATTCTTTATTTTGTGAAATAAAAGGACATTCCGCTTATAGAGATCAAATGGGTGATAGATGAAAAGATCTTCCAATTTGATTTAGGGGATATACTTAAGATCATTAAGAATATGAAACCCTCGAGGGCGCCAGGTCCCGATATGTTAGCCAACATAGTCCTTAAACGTAACCCAGTAAAGTAGACGTCTATATTATTGGAACTCTAAACGTGGGTTTGGAAAAACTGAGGTACCAGATAGTTGTGAGAGAAGCTATCTTCATTCCCATCTATAAAAAAGGGGGCAGAATCGTCCCTAAAAATTATAGACTACTAGCTATGGCATATTCTAGCTGCACGATTTTCTGCTCTTTTTTACAGATTATAAACACTTGGAGAAGGGACAAAAAACTCATTCCACCTATGCAAACAGGGTTCAGAGCAGGGTTTAACACCACTGATAATATGGTAGCCTTAAATTACATCACTGCTGAGGCACATAGACAGAAGGCTAAACTTTATACCTGCTTTATAGACTTCTCTAGAGCTTTCGTCTGTGTAGACAGAATTCGATTGTGGGAGAAATTAGAAAGATGGCAAATCTGCCCCTTAGTATCGCACTTTCTAATAGAAATGTATAGGGAAACAGTAGTAATGTGTGTGAAAAAGGGACTGGAAAGATCTGACCCCATTAAAACCAATATAGGCCTTAAACAGGGCTTTATGACTTCTCCCACATTATATTATCTTTCTGTCTCAGACATGGAAGACTGTTTTGAGAATATTAATCACTTTCCTCCTAGGATCAGAGATATCTCTGTCTGATGGATTTCTTATGCGGACGAAACTATAATTATTGATAAAACCCCAATAGGCCTTCAGAGGTTGCTCTATGCAATTAATAGTTATGTGAAGGAGAATAATTTAAGTATCAACGTGGGTAAGACCAACATAGTGATTTTAGTTGAAAGGGAGGGTCAAAGAAAATAGCTAAATATAGATGGAAATTGGGGACATAGGAAATAGAAGTGGTAGAGTGCTACTCTTATTTGGGGATGCCTATCAGGAGCAACCCCCCCAGGGACCACTATATTGATGTTATAGAGAAAAAGGTTCTTAAAAAGTGGAATGACATGAAAAACGACATTGTTACGAAGGGGGGACACTCAGTGGAAGGTCTTCTGGAGATATATAGGACTTGCATCATCCCTGGAGCCCTAAATCCTCTAGAGACGGTGGCAGCTAAATCTGTTGGCAATGTAGGAAAAATTTTGGGAAAGATTTGGAAATCAGTGTTACACCTAACCAAAGATACACCTATTGAGGCTATTAGGTGTGAACTGGGACTCATCTCCTTGCTGACTTTATGGAAAGTTAGATGCTGCAAATTATATATAAGAATGACTCTAGAGACGAATAGAGATGATAGTTTGACAAAATCTACTGGGAAACAAGCACTCATTCCTGACCAAACAATTGAGTTTTTGAAGGATTGAATAGATGCTCCCCTTAAGTTTCTTAATGAGATCAATCTGGGTCGAACTAAAGAAGGGGAGAGCATAAAGAGCTGGGGCAACCGACTCAAAAAGTAAGCTGCTCAATGGGACCTCATTAACAATATGGATTGCGTAACAAAAAAAAGGAGATTTTAAACATATTGTTTACAGGGGATGGTCCCCAATAAACCCTGCAGCTATATTTGGAAGATTAGGAACAGGGAATTCAGCAGGTTTATTCTGCTGTTACGATTCAATATGTTGCCCTGTTACGAATATGCAGGTATATGGAGTGGCATCTCCCTAGGGAAAAGACTGTGTAGGTTTGTAAATTGGAGGTGGAGACTGCCAGACATTAGTTAGCAGTGTGTATCAAACTGGAGGGATGGTATTGTGCTGAATATAGACTTGTTCTCGGAAAGAAGAATGATCCTTTCAGACCAGTTTTCGTCTTTAATTCATATGGCAGTACCTATTGTATATGTTGGAGCCGCATTTTATGTATGGAAAAGGATTTTATCAGAATGGGAAGATATGTAAATAGTTGATGTTGGAGTGTTGACAAAGCTAATTGAATTCTTTTACTGTGTATAAGGAGGGTTTTTTAATCAGGAAATAATATGTTTTGTCTCATTCCATTGCGGTTGCTAATGCTTGTGAACTGTTCTGATTTGTTAACATTGCGTAAGTATTTAATCGTAAAGTATTTGTACTGATTTTGATGTGCTTTTTGCCAGTGTTTTAAAAAAAATATAGATTCATGAGTAGGATCATATGATCTCCTAGCCCCGGATTTGAGATATTAATTCTCCTGCACTTAGCTCTAATTGATGCCGAGACATAGATATAATCAATCCTGGACTTTGCGCTGCCCCTATGCTAAGTATATGTTAATGTCTCTTTGGCCGCTTCCAACTGACTTAAATCCCAGTCAGAAAAAAATGTGTCCCAATCCCGCCCCCTAGAGTAATTTGCTGAATTTATCTTATGTGTTTGCGGATGGCTGCTCAACCAAGAACGCTCTAGACAATTGCAACTGAAATCCCCCTCCTATGATTATTGGGTTAGTGCAATGTTTGATTGCCCAATCCTCAAGTATCAAAGATATTTTGAAGAGGAAAGCAAGCAGCTTGCATCTAACCAGATTCGAATATAGATTAACAATTAATAGAGTGGTTTGCACTTTATATGCCAACATCAACTCAATCACTAGCAGGTCCTCAGAAGAATGTATTATTTGTGTTTTGGAGTCAATACCCCTATCAATATCAATGGGTAGCCCCACCCACTGAGGCGACCAGCTAGAGCTCTTTTTGAAGGACATGTAATTGTTTCGAAGCCACTGAAAAAGCATAATCGTTGGTTTAATGGAGAACGCTGGATCATAGAAACAAGCATTCAAGTTCTTTAAGCCACATACATTCTAAGAGATTATACTAATCAATTGGAAGCTAGGGCTGCAACATCCCTCGCTGAAGAGTCATGAACGTTTTTATTGCATGCTCCACCAAAGACCAGTCATAAGCATTTTTTGCAACAGTGGACAACTGAAACGTCGGCATATCGTTTGTACCTGTGGTGTTACTTTCATCCAGCTGTATACGTTTACATTAAGTGGAGCTTTTGCGTGGAGCCCTACAAATTTAATAGCTTCTTCCATGCAGTATATAGGGTTTGTAACCCAGAATCAAAAGATTGTTGCACTGTTCCCAAATAAGCTTTGATATTATAATTGAAAAAAACTCACAAATCATACGACTATTATCCATTCAATATCGTTTGAGTTTAGAGATGGCAGTGCTGAAATGTGCTTAAAGAGATCTAGCATACATGATCTATTGATTCTGTTAGTACCATTAATTTTTAGATCGCTTTCCCAACCCCATGATATTTGTAGGGTAAGGTTCTGAATTAGTTAGTGATATTTGTCTTTCAAGGGGTTGAGGAGAGGGAATATAATTTTGAGTGCAATTAGTCTCCAGAGAAGTAGCGATATTGGCCTGTATCTCAAGACTGTTTGTTAAAGGTGGGGGAATGAGGGTTGTTTGATTTAGGTATTCTGAATTACGTACCAGTACTACATCTGCCCCTTGAGTTTTTTTAAACCTGTTGGGAAGGAATGTTGTCAATTTACTTGGTTTGATGCCTGTATCCCCATTTAAAAACCAAGCTGGAAAGGACATTGCGTCAATCTCCCAGTCCTTACTTTTAATGGTTACAGAATCTAAACCTGTATTGGTGGAGCATTTAATAGAGGATGAGGTCTGTACTTCAGTGTGCATAGATGATTCTTTTTTTTTTATTTCGCTTCCCAAAGTTGTTCTTGCTAATTATTCAAGGCAACTGTCTCATCCACCAGAGGCAGATTACACAGGTTTTTAACTGCAGAAATGTGACCCACAATTTGAGTTGTTTGCATATTTTTCTTTTTTTGTTGGCAAACAGTTATTGGTATTCCTATTAGCCTTTCTTTTAGCCCTACTCTCTTTTCGCCTTATTCCTCGAGCATGTAAAGCTGTATAAGTGGAGGATAGCGGAGAGACAGTTTGGAGTGGAGAAACCTCTGGGCTCTTCTCTTCTGTAATACTAGGTGACTGCTCAATAATGTCTGTAAATGGTGTTGGCCTATTAGGTGAAAACTGATCCTGAGATTCAGTTCTTTGTTAATTCTTAGGCCTCATTGACCCTGATTCTATGCCGCCACCCATGACACAAAATAGAGTCTTGATACTTTCCTCCAATAAAGCAAGCTTGGCCACATTAGTATTAACTGTGTACCATATCTCGTCCCCAATTTCTGGAATAGTTTCATCTGAAACTTGTTCATGAACTAATGTACGTTGAATTTGTTCCCCCTCTATCAGGTAAACCTCCTGCTATATCATAGGCTTCTTTGCTTGTAATAGAGAGGTCTGGGATGCCTGTTACAGACAAGTAGGAAGCTGGAGTGATTTATCATCCCGCCTCTCTGTCTGAGTAGCCATAGTAATACCATACACCACCTTCTTTTGTCGTAATTGTGAGTTGTTGGTTTGAGTCCCACAAGCCAAAATTAACCCCTCTAACTTGTTCATTTTGGACAGAATCTCAGATACAGAGGATATGAACTCACATATTTCATATTGCGTAACGTTGTGGTCTTTATCCAGTGAATTCAAAATTCTGGTAATCAGTGGAAAGGAATAAGTGTCAATGAGAGTGGAATCTTGAGGGATACTGAACTAAAAACTGCGCTAGACTGCAAGGTTGGAGAGGTGCAGGAAGAGGTGAATCTCCTTCGTCAGGATGTGAGGTCACTCGCGGAGCGCACTGAAAACCTAGAGAAGGAAGTGAGCCCAAACATGGCAGACTGTGCTACACATAAGTCGGAACTACATGCACTGGTGCAGCGGATGGGCAATTTGGAGAATCGAGCGGAGGAAGCGGAAGGGCGGGCCCGGAGAAACAACATCCGCATTGTAGGACTGCGGGAGGGAGCAGAAGGCCATAACCCCACTGAGTTTGTTGAATCTATGTTGTTGCAAGAGATAACTGGAGGGGACTTGTCGCAGGGATTTGCGGTGGAAAGGGCGCATAGGGCGTTGAGGAAGCCACCATCTGGCAATCCACCTAGGCCGGTGATCGCCAAGATCCTTAATTACCGGGATCGAGAAAGGATACTAGAGCATTTCCGCAAAGGTGGAACAAATCAAAGAGGAGCGGCACAGATAACGGCCTACCCGGATTATACTATGAGGGTGCAGCAGAGTCGAATGAACTTTGGAGAGGTCAAGAGGAGGTTGAGGGCAGCTGGCCATAAATACGTGTTGCTTTACCCTGCGAAATTGAAAGTCTTTCTCAAAAACAAAACTTATTTTTTGAAACTCCGGAGGATGCTATGGAATGGCTTGATATGCAAGGCTGCCCCCAGGAGCCGACATCCAGACGGGGGGAGGAGAGAGGAGAAGTAAAGTGTGGGGGGGGCGCTTGACGAGGGTGCGCTTGAGACTATGGGACTTGATTATAGTCATTGATGTGGCCCACTGATCGGTAGAACTGAACTGGAATAGAAAGTGAAATATGAGCACTGTGATTATTGCTTCATTAAGGAGCCTTGCAGAGCTGGTCTTTGCAACCCCTTTTAGGAATTAGTTAGGTCGCCATCAGTGTAGTGACGCCCTGCTGGGGTCTTGACCTGGGATTCCAGAATAGACCCAAACGCGGGGGAGCCTGAGATCCAGGGATGGAGCTGGGAATTGTTTGGGGTAGGGTTGGGAGGGGGGAGGGTCAAGGGTGGTGTGCAGTGAGGTGTTGTAGTTAGGGGAGGGAGGGGGGGGAGGTGGGAAGTTTGGTGTGTGTATAAGTATGGGGAGTTTAAGTTCAAATATGAGCCTGCACAAAAAAGCGAATGGGTTGCATATGCGTTGGGTGAATGGGAGGGATCGACTGGACGGAAAAGAGGAGAGAATTAACAAGTTATGGGAGAGCTCAAGATAATAACATGGAATGTTAGGGGACTTAACAGTTATATGAAAAGGAATAGGGTCATGCTGTATTTGAGGAGACAAAAGATAGATATTGCTCTGCTACAAGAGACACATTTGACGCGGGAGAAGATGGAGCTAGTGGGGAAAAAATGGAAAGGAACTGTGGTGGGTTCGTCATATTCTGCCTACGCTAGGGAGGTGCTTGTCTGGATGGCGCCGCACGTCCCGTTTCAGCTACTACAAGAAGTGGCGGAAACTGATGGAAGGATGGGGATATTGAGAGGGCTAGTGGAGAATAAAGAGATATGCATTGTAAACACGTATGCCCCCGGCATACTTTAGAACTCTGTGCACCAACCTTAGTATGTGTGTGGGCAGTTCGATTATTTGGGGCGGGGATTTCAAATGTGTAATGAACCCCAAGATAGATAGATCTGATGGCAAGATTGATAGACCCGCCCCAGCGGCTCGGGCATTGCGGGTACTACTAGATGATTTTGGCTTAGTAGATGGGTGGAGAACAAAACACCCTAATGGAAGGCAGTATTCACACTACTCAGTCCCGCAGCAACTACACAAGAGATTGGATTATATCTTTGTCACGTTGGACGTAATGACTGAGATTACTCAAATAGACTACAAGGCGAGGGTCCTCTCGGATCACACTCCCCTGGTCCTCGGATGGCAATGCTGCCCCCCGAGGGCACGGATTCCGACATGGCGCCTCCGAGCAGAGGCACTCAAAGATCCGGTCTTTAGGGGGGATATAAGAGATGAGATTATCAACTATTTCGAAATGAATACTGGTAGTGTTGACTCGGCGGGTACACTATGGGAAGCATTTAAGGTGGTGATGCGGGGTGCTGCCATAGCAAAGCCAAAGGGCCTACAGGGCGGGGTCCTGGCTGCCCTACAACGAACGGAAGATGAACTAGAAAGAGCATTAGAAGATGGCAATATGGATGCGGAGCTAGTACTCAAAATCCAGCAGCAGTGTGTGGAACACTGGGAGAGACTCTGCAATCTCAATTATAAAAAGTATATAGAGAGACAGCATGCAGGAGGGGATAAAACAGGTAGGCTTTTAGCGTGGCTGTATAAGAGCGAAACCCTTAGGCCCCCGATTAGGACAATAACTCGAGAAGATGGTGATGTAATAAGACACCCAAGAAGGAGTCAACAAGGAATTTGCAGATTACTACAGGGTGCTATGTGGTGACGTGGATGGGGGCAGTCTAGATGAGATAACCGAGACATTAGAGAACATAGGACTTCCCAAAATAAGTGACGAGGAAAGAGAAGAGATGGATACACCAATTACCTTAGAGGAGTTGGAGGAGGTCGTGAGACAGTTGCCTACCAGTAAGACCCCAGGAGCAGATGGTTTCCCTAGTGAATTCCATAAAGTATATAGAGAAGAAGTGCTCCCCCCAATGCTAGAAATGCTTAATGAAGCGTTTGAGGAAGGAAGGTTGCCAGAATCGCTTAGAAAAGCGATCATAGTACTGCTTCCTAAACCCAATAAACCAGGGCATAACTGTGGCTCTTACAGGCCTTTGTCGATGCTGAACCAGGACAGCAAGATATTGACGGCTGTCCTGGCAAACAGATTGGTAAGAGTAATCAGCAAATTAATCCACCCAGACCAGATGGGCTATGTCCCGAATAGGAATATAACTCACAACCACAGACGACTTCACCGAGTGGTTGAGTGGGCGGGTAGGAATGAAGGTGAAATGGCGATTGTGTCCTTAGATGCAGTAAAAGCTTTCGACTCGGTTAGGTGGCCATGGCTGCTGACGGCCCTGGGAGGATACGGATTGGGGCCGGGATACATCAGGTGGACGGAAATGTTATACAGTGAACCGCTAGCCAGAGTTCGAACAGGATCGGTGATATCCGAGAGATGGCAACTTAGTAGAGGCACTAGGCAGGGATGCCCCTGGTCCCCGATGCTTTATATTCTAGCTCTGGAGCCCCTAGCAATATACCTTAGGCAACAATACGATACGATTGACATTGAGGTGGGGGGGGGGGGGGGGGAGAACAACACCTAATATCCTCATACGCGGATGATTTGTTATTATACTTGAAATACCGGAAGAAAATCTTCAATACATTCTGGAAGTGATGGGGAGGTATGCGAGGCTGTCTGGCATAGCGGTGAATCCTCAAAAATCTAGCATATTCCCTCTGGGTAGCTATAGGGAGATCCCTGTGGAAAGGTTACCGGTGTTACAGATACCTTGGGTGGCGGGTTCCTTCCGTTACCTTGGACTAGACGTGTATCACACGGCAGGAGAAGAACATAAGCACAACACTGAGATAGCTATTGAGAAAATCCGGAAATGCATGAAGTTTTGGGAGAAGCTACCCCTAGCAATGATGGGACGGGGAGCGATGCTCAAGATTGTGGTCCTACCTAGGCTTCTACACTATTTTAGTAATATCCCACATATGATACCCAAGAATTTTTTTGCTAAAGTGAATAGTATGTGCAGGGACTTCCTATGGCATGGTACCCAGAATAGAGTGGCGCTATGGAAGTTGCAGAACTTCTATGAAAAAGGGGGTATTAAACTGCCTAATTTTGAGGTTTACTATGTAGCAAGTCAGCTACAATATGTGGCCAAGTGGCTCTCTGACGAAGCGACCCCTGAATTTAGGCTGTTTGGGCAGGACTGTACCCCATTTTACTTAAGGGAAATGTATGGTTGCCCGAGTCAAAAATGAGGGAGCGCCCTGGGATGATGATGCTTGGGTGGAAAATGTGGCGTCGAGCATGTCAAATGATGGAGGACCCAATTCCCATGCTCCCCGCAGATACCGTGTGTTGTCTTAACTTTAGGAGATAAGCAATTGAGGGTGATCATCAGAACCTATTGGGAATCGGTGGGGCTGGTAACGTTAGGGGACATATGGCAAGAGGGGACCATAAGGGACTTTAAAGAACTTGGAGAGGAGCCAGGGTTACATACGTGCCAATATGTTACATATCATAGGATGGCTCAGAAAATTTGGAAAATGTGGCCTGAAACAGGAACCAGACGCTATTATTGGGGTAATATACGATATATCGGAGGGAGGGCACGAGATTTCTAGATTGTATGAGATGGTGATGAATAAGGCTGGGAAGGAATTGACACATTTGAGATTAGATTGGGAAGCAGAGGTGGGGACCCCAATGGAAGATGGGATGGGGGAACGCGCTCTAGGATATCACAAGAGGGTGTCAAGAAATACCAGACTAAAACAAATACAGCTGTACATAATGCATCGCGCATACATGACCCCTCTGAGGATATCCAAGTTCGTAGGCGCTGGGCGAGCGACATGTCCTAAATGCGATATGGAAAACGCTGACATGACACACATGTTTTGGTCATGCCGGGTGATTGAGAATTTCTGGAGTGATGTGGCACAAAAACTAGCAGAGAAGGCGGTCACGCTTGTCATAGATAATGCCTGGGCTTGCTTGCTGGGAGGGTTCCCCAGACCACGGAAACTTAAACATGTTGGGAAATTGAAAGATCTGGCATATGTGCTAGCAAAACGGAGAATTGCCATGGGATGGAAGAAGAGCTATAAGCCACGGGTAGAGGTATGGTGGAAGGAGTTGCAAAAATAGACAGAGGCTGAAACAATGGTATGGCAAGAGGCGAACTGTATGAGTGGGGAAGAGGAAATGGGTACCCTGATGGCATGGAAATTATTAATAGCGGAATTGTTTGGATCTATATCGGACCCAATGGAAATTGAGGGTAGCGAGACCCTGCCACATGCAGCAGATACTGAATGCACAGCACAAATAGGCTCATAATGGAGGGTGGGATCAGGGGAGCAGTGGCAAAATGAAAAAACAAAATGATGTTTAACGGAACGGTTGTAAATTACACTGCGTGTTGGATGTATGTATAGTGTTGTTTTGTTTGTTTTGAATAAAATTAAATAAATTAAAAAAAACAATTAACAACAAAGTCAGAAATAAACCCAATAGCTTCAACAATTTTCGAATAGAAACATATGTGTGATCTCATATGAGTAGCTTTAAACCCCACATAGAAATTATGGGGTGCAGTGATGTCGTTTGTGCGTACAACGTGCTTCGGGCTTAGCCCTTCATGCCAATACATTTATGGCATACTTAGAAGAACAACACATACTACTTAATACAAAATGGAACAAACATCTAAAACTCCTGGTGAGGTACATCGATGACCTGTTTGGAATCATGGATGGCTCCCGTGATGATCTAGAAGAACTTTTTAAATTCATGAATACAATGGCTCCCAGAATAAAATTTACCTCGAAAGTGAGTCCGTCCTCGATTGAATTTCTAGACGTAAAGATCTACCTGAAATCAGGAAAGTTGGAAACCACCATCTACTCTAAAAACACTGACAAGAACAGCTTATTACAAGCTAGAAGCTTCCATCCCAAGAAGACTTTTTCGAGCATTCCACTCAGTCAATTCCTGGAATACAGGCGAATCATCTCGGATGATTCTGATTACACCAACAAAGTCCAATCGCTCACAGACAAATTCCTCCAAAGGGGAACCCGATCCAGATTCCGTGAAACAATGTGCTGAGAAAGCAACTAATGTGCAGAGATCAGATGCATTGACACCCAAAGAAAGGAAGCAGGTAAAAAACCTGGTGTATGTTACCACGTATTCCCACCAAAGCTCCATGATAAAGAAAATAGTGAAAAACATTGGAACATCTTGTCATTAGATCCCACATTAGAAAGTATGATGTGTTGCGCAGGGTTCAGCGAGAAGTATCTTGACAGCAAAGCGAGGGCACTGATGGAGGATCACCCTTTCACCCAAATTATTTGCCCACAGAATTAAAGGTTCTTGCAGTAATGGACTCTGGAAGCCTAGAGGGTGTAGGAGGCATGGATACACTGAACACTGGTAAGTAGAAATTCTTGTGCCAATTGACCTCAATAATATCATCATATGCAGTGTGGCGGGCATCTGGTGTGCATTTAAAAAAACATACTTATGTGTGCCTTTTACATTCTTTGAGGTATTTACAAGTGTGTTCACCTCGTAACATTTTTACAACGGTGCCTCTACATTTGCTGTCATTCAAGCAACTGTACACGAGCAGTGGGTGTGTGTTTGTTTCCCTTCGAGCAGCATGGCTTTTCCGTGATCTTAGGTGCCTGTTTAGCCCCATATGTTTGTTTCAGTCATGTCATTTGGATTACATGATATTCTTTCCTCTGCAGTGACGGCCTTACAAGGTATTCCTTCGAGTACGTAGCATGTACAGTGATGACAATAGGGGAGCCCTTCATTTTGGGCAAGCGTGATGTACCTACATACAATTATGTCCCTGTACCGTGCACTAGTACGATTACTTTCCAAGCTGCTCTGGGCCCGTTGTAATGTGGTTTTGTCATACTGTCTTTATGTGTGCAGGTACTTCATTGTCAGGCACTGTTGAAGCCGCAGTAGATTCTGTGAAAAGCCTACCTGAAGGAGAAGATAATCTGCCAATGTCAGATGAGCATCAAGGAATACAGAAATTATACTGTATGAGAACTTTGAGGATGAGAGCAATGCAGGCAACATGGTCAATGTAGTGGAGGACGTACCTACGGAGCACTCATTTGTGGAACACAGTCTGCGCACCCAGACACCACCAACGCTGGAGGAGCCCAGTGGAAGAACAGCAGGTCTGCCCACGGACGACGATTGCTGTCTCCTTGCCACCACAGAAAAACAAACTGCGCAACTCCTGCAAATGCGTGGATATTTGAAGACTCTTGTGTGTACCCTTAAGAAGGGGAATTCAGTTGCACATGCGGATATGGTATATGTAGCTGATTCCTTGAATGACATACAACTAAACATAAGCACACTGTGCTCATCAATTGATAGTGTGGCAGTAGTGGTTCGCAAATGTGCCGAAATGCACATCCAAATGCAAAAACAAAACGCAGAAAACATGAATGCTTTCACGCAGGCAGTGCAAATGTGCGGTTATATGTCAAAGATTCAAATGCAAAGGATCGAATGACAAAAGGGTTGAATCAAAAGGACCTAAAACGAAAGGTTTGTTTTTTTTTGTTGTTTTTTTTCCATTTTTTGGGGGGGGGAGTCCCCTGGGATCCCCCCAAACCACCTTTTTTTGTGGTAAAAACCACGTTTTGTTCAAAAACGGAAATCCTGTGATGGCCTGTGATCTGAATTTTCAGTGAGTAGTGCATTTTCCGATTTCTAAACATTTGTTCCCTTTCATGGGGTAGCACTATCTGGACATGAGTGCAATCAATTGCCCCTACAACGTTGGGGAACCCAGCTATTAAAAAAAACACACTTCAGGGGCTACCTCAACTGCCGTACGTGGGAAAGTAATGAACTTGGATATGTGCTGTAATAGTGCAGCTAAAACCACTTGCAAAATTTTACAGAAACTTGGCTGTGACATTCCTACTGCCATTGCAAAAGTACTCTGGTATGAGTGGAATAGCTGTAGTCGTATTCTGCTTCCTTCCAAGTCCCCCTTTATTAGCTCTACCAGATACAAAATTGCATCAGCATCCAGCCAGTACAGGTGAATAATGTGTTCGGATGACATGTTGAACAAATTCACCCAGGTGCGATATATACGTTCTTTATTTGGACGACGTCTTCTTTGTCTGGGATGTGGGAGGTCAGCTAGCTGTTGGTTGCACATGTTGTTCCTCGCGGCATGCTTACGACGAGCTAATAAGTACGCTGCAGCAGCACTTGACATGGGTGCTGAAAATGCACAGCTGCCTGTTTTGAGAAACAGCACACAGTACTGGGTATATGCACACTAGCAGTAAATTTTCATATAGCACCTGCACAGAAAAGAGTAAACAATGAAGTACGGAAACAGTATCCACACATTCCTGACCTATTCATGTATTTGCGCAAACATGTTACCCAAGTCTGCACCTTATGCAGTCCACTACCCATTCCCCAGTACTAACATCCTCTACCTAAAGGAAGGTATGTTAAGTCAAATCCACTTTCACAAATGTAAATACATGTCAATGTGAGCAACACATTCATATATCAGTACGCAAATAAAACATTCCTTTCTTCTTTTACATGTTCCTCAACAGCACACCCTTTCAATCACACTGCTGTGGGATAAACTTAAGTCTAAACAATGTACACACTTGTGTAGACTTACAATTGCCCTTTGTGTAAATGTAGACAAAGTCTACACAGCACCCTTTCTGCCACCAAGCAATCATGTACTTGGTTTGTGGCGCCAGAACTACAGCTTTTCTGCACATGCTGTAAAAAATCATGTGCCAGCTGTATGCTTACATTAACAATTACCCACCCGTTACATTAATATTTAGCCACCCATCCACTAATCTTCGCCCACCCACCTGTACTGAACGGGCGGCTTCCTGCGGCACTCCTTCACAAAACTGGCACACAAATGGTACTGTATATGTGCGCCACTTTAATGCACATTATAAAATGGAGGAGTGCCACAAGAATAGCTGTGTTAAATGGCAGGTGCCGAATGTGGCGGTTGCTAGGTTGGTTTCCCACCCATCCTAGTATCCGCCACAAATATTCCAAAAGTGGCGCATTCATTCTGACTTTGGAAGAATGCGCCACCTTCAGAATGGGTCTCGACCTTTTCGGTACTTAACACCCACTTCAGAATCAAGCCCTGTGTGTTATCTGCCAGAAATAGAAGTGCCCACAAGCCATTCAGTTGACCTGTGTACGCTACACAAAAAAAGATCACTCAAGGTACTGCTTCATATTTAATAATGATAATGGCAATTGTTAATCTGCACATCAGAGTTATTTGTCTCTTGTTTTACTTACAAAAACGTTTTGTAACGTAACTTACCATCATCACATTGAGTATCTAAGTCTACATATGAGCTCATGTTCTGTGGTATCAATTGCAACAATGTCAATACACATGCAAATTAGGGGAGGCTTCTTGTATTTTTCGCACAGCCATGGAAATTATAAAACCTGCCAACTTTCAATGGAAAGCAAAGTTCACATTTGTCATGAAAGTTGAATGTCAGCATGCACATCAAGTTCACATCACATGGCATGTGCATTAATTAAAAATTACTAGCCTACACTTCACACGCTTCGTCCGGACTATAGAACCTGGTAATACAACCATAATCACAGCTTTTGGTGCGGTCATTGAATTAAGATGGTGTCAAAATGTTAACATGTACAATACCCAGAGCAATACATACCATGGCACCGAAGCTTTGCATGAGCAATTCAGACTTTCACATGCACACATACCTCAGCCTTAGTTTAGTTTATTATTTGTAATGTGCCGGAATACCCTAGGGTAACAGGGCGCAGCAGATACAAGAATTTGCGAAACTTAGTTACATACAGTAAAATATATACATGACATATACACAGTAGTAATGTAGGAGAGCAAACAATATATACATATATACAGTTAACAATTGTGTGTCTGGATAAGGAAGGAAAGTATGTTTAGATAGCGGCTGTCATCAGCCAGGACATCATCTTGGAGCGGAAGTTTTGGTCAGGTAAGTCCATTCTAAGAGTGGGTGGTAGGGAGTTCCACAGTTTCGCCGCTTTCACTGGGAAGCTGTTACCTCCTATGGTAGAGTGTTTATAATTAGGGATGGAGAGGCAGTCTCTGTATGCTAACCTTGTCGGTCTAGATGATGTCAGTCTGTGAAATCTGTCGATCAGGCAGATGGGGGGCACGTTATTAAGGGACTTGTGGGTAAGTGAAGCAGTTTTAAGGGAGATTTTGTCTTTGATAGGCTTCCAGTTGTTCTGCTGGCTGTGTGCTGTGATGTGGTCTCTTCTGGAGATGCCCAGGGCCGCTCTGAGTGCATTATTCTGGAGGGTTTGAAGCTTGCTAGTAATGGCTTTGGAGGATCCCAGATAAAGCGCGTTACAGTAGTCTAAGCGGGATAGTATGAGGGCACTGGCCAAGGTCAGGCAACTGGTGACGGATAGGAAAGGTTTAGCTGTGCGGATCAA
Organism: Ambystoma mexicanum; assembly: GCF_040938575.1. Taxonomy (NCBI): domain Eukaryota; kingdom Metazoa; phylum Chordata; class Amphibia; order Caudata; family Ambystomatidae; genus Ambystoma; species Ambystoma mexicanum. The sequence goes on from NC_090922.1 coordinate 343,418,928, forward strand.
TTTGCACGTGTAAGCCGTGGAGGAGGCTAGTGAGTTCACTTGTCTATTAAAGGAGAAGTTGGAGTCCAGGTAAAAGCCCAGTGTTTTAACTTCGTGTCCCACTCTGATGGTGTTACCATCAATCATGAAGGATGAGTAGGCTGGGCTCCATTTCTTTAGGCTGGCCGTAGTACCCAAGGTGATGAGTTCAGTTTTATCATCATTCAGGCATAGACCGTGGATGGCCATCCATGCCTGGATTATGATGTAAACCCTATTCACCAAGGCCAAATCCTTTCCATAATCTCCAGAAAGCGGAAGGAGGATCTGAGTATCATCTGCATAGTGTAGGTGATACCGAGATGATCCAGATCATCGAAAAGGGGCTTGGTAAATATGTTATACAGTGTAGGGGAGACACAGGAGCCCTGAGGTACACCACAGGTGATGGGTATAGGGTCTGCAGCATCTATAGGCGAGAAAACCCTAATGGTTCTGCCATCGAGGAAGGATCTAATCCATGTAATGGCCTCGGGGGAGAAATGGGCAGCCGTGTATGTGGGTGAGTGCAGAGGACCAAATGGTCGACCAGGTCAAATGCTGCAGAGAGGTCGAGGAGGAGGAGTAATGCTGCTTGGCCATTGTCTCTGAGCAAATCAATCTGTGTTTTAAGGTCGATGAGAGCTGTCTCAGTCCTATGTTGGGGTCGGAAGCCTGATTGTCTGGCTCCTAGCAAGTGGTGTTCTTCCAAGTGCTTCTGTATTTGAACATAGGCTACCTTGTCCATGATTTTCAGGAGGAACGGTACCGTTGTTATGGGTCTGTAATTCGTGGGGGTAGCTGGGTCAAGGGTAGGTTTTTTTAGTAAAGGTAGAACCCAGGATTGTTTTAGGTTGGTTGGGATGGACCCAGTGGAGAAGGAGGCATTGATTAGCTTTGTGATAAATGGGGAGAGGTCACGGGCAGCGTCTTTTATAAGCTGTGCTGGACATAGGTCTCCCTGGCAGTTAGAGGGCTTCAGTGACAAGATGATTTTTTCAACTTCAAGGATGGTCACTTTTGTAAAGTTAAAGCGGGTATGTTCACTAGTAGTCTGCTTCTCGGGTAGCTTGGACATGTCAGGGTTATTCAGAGATGCTTTTTTGCAGGATATTTTATTTTGTAACGTGGCGATTTTGTTGGCTAAGGCATTTTGGATGTCGGTGCACCAGTTCTTATCTTTAATGCAGGTGTCTGGTGGTGCTATGGGGGTTTCCACTTCTTTCAGAATAGAGAATAATTCCTTCATATTTGAACTGGCTTGGGAGATACAGGAGTCAAAGGATGTACGTTTGGCTAAGATGATTTCTTTTTTATACATGGCCGCTAGTTTGGTGAATTTGATTTTGTTGGCTGCTGATGGGTCTCTTTTCCAGATAGTTTCACAATTTCTTTTTTTCTGTCTTAGGCTTTTGAGGAATGGTGTATACCAGTTGTTCAAGTGTGTTTTGGGCTTGCTTGGCCTGAGTTTGAGAGGGGCGATTAAGTCCAAGGAAGTGGATATAATTTTATTATATTCCTCAACCAGGCTCTCTGGATCCAGGTTGTCAGGGAGTGAGTTTAGTGTAGGGAGTAGGTTGGGGATAAGTCTCTCCACCGTGATGCTCTTTTTGTTTCTCGTGAGAGTGGGTGGGGCCCTACTGGACTGCATAGGAGGGGGTCTAGTGGTGGACAGTAGGAATGATACCAGGTGGTGGTCGGTCCAGGCTAGAGGTGAGATGTCAGTAATGTTAACTAAGCAATTATAGTCAGCCACCCAGTCAAGTATTCTTCCCTTGTCATGGGTAGGTTGTAGGCTTCTTTGAATAAATCCTAATTCAGTCAGGGTGTTCAGAGTGGTGATGGCGGCTTGGTCTTCGGGGTCGTTGAAACCCATATTGAAGTCTCCCAAGGTGAGCACCTGTGTAGAGTTTTTTAGGTTAGTAGATAGGATAGTGTTAAGATCCTCATCGAATGTACCTAGTGGGCCTGGAGGGCGATAAATCACATGGCTGTTAAGGGTCTGAGTATTGGTGATGGGAACTTTGGCTGAGAATAGTTCGCAGGACGGGACACTGATGGTGGTAGCTACTCTTATAGGAAGGCTGCATTTATGAATGATGGCAACACCACCTCCTCTAGCGTTAGGTCGGTCTTGTCTCAAGATAGTGTAATTCTCAGGGACTGCTAACATAAGCATGGGGCATGCTGCCGGATGGAGCCAGGTCTCTGTAATAGCAAGGAGGTCTAGGTCTTCATTGATAATTAAGTCTGCAATTTCGGTTGCGTGAGCTACTAAAGATCTAGCGTTGATTAGAGCTCCCTTGATTTGGGGGATCATTAAGGGTGTAGTGGTAGTAGGGGCTGACAACCTCTGTATGGGTTTAGTATTTCTATGGTTAGTGGGGTGCGGTGGATTTTTTGTATGGTGGTTCAGAGATGATTTAAGTTTGAAGTTGTTAGGGTTGGTGGGAGTGGTGCTAGGTCTCTTTATGGTAGGCACGGAGCGGGCAAGTGGCTCGTGGATTTTGGCTAATCTAGCTCCGAGTCTAGTGTTCATGTCTATAGTGGGGCAGGGGATGCTAGCTGGTGGCACTAAGGGTGCCTCATTTCTCAATGACGGTATGCAGTTGGATGAATTGGGGTTAGGAAAGGTCACGCACGTGGTAGTTGGATGTTGAGGCAGCATGTTGCTCAGTATGATGGTGATTAAGAGGAACAGGGAGCATGCAATGCAATTAATAAGCAGGGGAGGCATGCTAGTTAAATTCAAGGATGCACGATGCATATGTGGTCACAGATCACCTCTTATAGAATTCACGCTAGAGTTAGAATGCCTGTGCAGACAGTGCTCAACTAGATACAGAATTCACACTAGGGCTAAAGATGCATGTGCAGACAGGGCTCACCTAGATACAGAATTCACACTAGGGCTAGAGATGCATGTGCAGACAGGGCTCACCTAGATCCAGAATTCACACTAGGGCTAGAGAGGCATGTGCAGACAGGGCTCACCTAGATACAGAATTCACACTAGGGCTAAGAATGCATGTGCAGGCAGGGTTCACCAAGATACAGTATTCACACTAGGGCTAAAGATGCATGTGCAGGCAGGGTTCACCAAGATACAGTATTCACACTATGGCAAGAAATGCATGTGCAGACATTAGTATTCTGTAGCGTCAGGCTGCAGGCCATTATTATGTGTAACAACGAGTCTAGCAGATCTGGTAGAGTTGGGTGCGTAATAACCATGCGCTGTACTGTGGGACTGGGCAAATGTCACACATGATGAGGAAATTATTTGTAGTTGGAGCCAGAAGGGCGATAAATCAGGAGAGACAAACAGTGAGTAATGAGCAGGGTATAAGGAGAGCATATAATATAGGCTAGATGGAGAATTAGCAGTAAGTTTAATGATTGCTGTGTCAACAGTTCAAGTAGGACTGCCCTCGGTTTCCTAGAAATGATTTGTTGAATGGGACAGGTGTGGCATAGTTGATGATTGCACATGGACTACCAATGCTAGTGCAGGCTGTAGGCCAGTGAGGCTATGTTGCCGACAGGCACCTGGTCAACATGTTAGGCAGTGCCTCGTTGCAGGTAGTGCCGCCATATTGGAGTGGCAAAGTACAGTGCAAGTACAATAACTTGGCAATCACAAGGCCCGTGGATGGGGATAGTTTCAAAGCAGCACTTACTTTCGTTCTCACCTTAATGGTATTGCATCAGAGTATGTGACCAACGTGTTTGCAAATGGGAGGAGGATTGGGCACCGAGCGCCGACTGCGCTCGGTCAGCTCAGTCAGCCTTCTTCCTGGGCCTTAATCCGCCGGCCGGCTTCCGCCTGTCGGTGGTTGGCCAGTGGTGAAGGAGGAGACTGGGCCAATCGGCGAGGACTGTGTGCCTGGTGTCTGGCGGACAGGGTCAGGCGAGGCGAGGTATCACGGCGGCAGCCATCTTTAGGAATGTTGCATCCCGCATCTCGCGGGTCGGATGAAGCGAATAAACAAAGGAAACCCCGATTGTGGGGGATTTGGTGCACTTCAGGTGCACAGTTCTATGTGAAGTTTATGCAATGATGCATTTGCGCAGCTGCTGGGAGAGGTGCTGCTTAAAGGCAGCTGGCTATGGAGAAGCTTACCTCAGCTTCACTGGATTTGAGCAGTTGGTGCTGCTCCTGCAGCACAGGCAGCCTAAGAGCTCCTGCTCCGGCTGGTGGTGGGGGACTGAGAAGCTCATGTGACAACTAGCCTTTCATATGCAGCATACCTTTTCAGGCACACAAACTATAGCCTTTCATATAAATGCTCACCGTAAATGCACATGTACATACTCAGCCTTTCACATCCTTTTAGAGGCATGCACACAATAGCCTTTTGCATGTGCACACGAAAGCCTATCATATTTAAGGCCACTGACGTCTGAGTGGAATATAGAGCTCAGAAAAGGTGGGCAGCGAAGAGACGGGGAATTAGAAGACAATTGATTTAGAAAAGCAAAATGTGTGAGAAAGAAACAGATGAAAGAAGATCCTCTCAGAAGAGATGAGGGGATATGGTTCTAGTTTCTTTTATCCTTCTTTGCAGCTTTGTCGAAGTGTCCCAGTTCCACACTGCAGGACTCACCAGCTTCTCGTGGCATTTTCTTCTCAGTTTCTCTGTGGTAAACGGTAAGCAGTGTGGTGTCCCGTCTCCACCTCGCAGATTGGTCGGCAGCTTCCACATCATTTGCAACATCCGTTTGCCCGCTGAGCCCATTCTGTGGAAAAACCGGAAGTGGCATGGTGTCACGAATCCACCGTGCCGGATCGCCTGCTTCATCCGGCAGTTGCCACGTCCATTGCAGCAACCGCTTACCTCCAGAGTCTATTCTGTCTTCAGGCGGTGTTGAGGCTGCTCCCAGGTTCCGATGACCGTGAGGAAGTCTCATCTCTCGTTCCTCCCGTGGTCTCTACACAGTGAACTGGCTCTCGCAGTCCTCCGTCTTCTGCCTTCTCCCTGAGCCGACGTGCTCCCCGGACTTCTTGACTTAGCGGTCTTTCGGTCAACACCGAGAGGGTGAAACTTTGCCAAGCAACATCTCTCCCCTGTCAGCTGGTTAGCGTTTTTTAAATTTCCCAGCACCTATCATGCACTCTCAACCACTAGAGTGCATTGTGTGCCTCATTACTCTATTCAGCTTTCTTGTTGCAGTACTTTCTGTGAAGAATAGGGCAGATCCCTCGCTGACAACCTGTCTAAATTCTCCTCTCAGGTGGCCAGGGGTAGGCAGAAGCTTCCTGATCCCAACCCTAGGGTTATGTACTGTGGGAGGATCACCTGGGTGGAGACAAAGCCTTGGGAAGTGAGGAGATTCCATGGGATAAGACACTGTATTTTCCCTCTAATAGGGAGACTCTTACCACTGTGCCAGTAGAGGTTATGCCTTGTAATTTTTATGTATCTAAGCCTCCTATGCAATCTAAGGTGGTAAACCCTAAAGTTGTAACACCAAAACATAGTATACCAAAAGAATGAATCTCTTTGGTACCTAAAATCAAATGCCCCCCCTCACTGCTAAAGGTACACTACAAGGGATGGTAAAAAAATGCTGTCTTCTCTAAATCTTCCTCTAATACAGTTAAAGCATACAACCCCTTTGTTACAATTACTAAGGGAATTAAATCTACCCTCAAAGATATTCAAGAAGTAGAAAAACCTAACTCTGAAAGTAATCTACATGTATTAGAATCGCACTGTGACTGAGACGAAGAAGGGGGCTGAAAAAGCATGTTGATGATGTAGTCAGGCAATTAAGCCTAAAAGCCTTTGCACAGGTCAGGCAAATAAAACAAATGGCTCACACTGGAAGCCAGTTGCCAAACCTGTGAGGCGTCAAAGGCTGCAGGAGGAGAGGAGGAAGGAGCCTGGAACCGGGGTTTTAAGGATGGCAGCAGAACTAGTAGAAGAGCACAAGGCTGGCAATGCATGAGGAAATCTGATCACAGAAAGAACGTCAGAACGTGGAGACAGCAGATTTTACCAGCAAGTTCTGAGAGGGTCCTGTGGTGTCAAACCCTTAACTGCTGTGGCTGCACTGAGTAAGACATGCTGAGAGTGGAGCTTTCCCCATGTGCGCCGAGTAGCTGTGATTGCAGAGCTGTGACAGTGCTAAAGACCGAGGCTCATAGCAGAAGGCAAGCCGAGGGACTGAGGAGTGAAGGAGACTCCAAACGAGTGGGCTGGATCTGAGACACCCGTGCTGAAGAAGGGTGTGGGTCCCAGGAGTTCCCAAATTAGTATTAGTAGGTAAAGAATTCAGGAAAGTGAAGAAGCCCGCAACCACAGTGTTGTTGGAGCCGGCGAGTGAAGGTCAGCGTTCAGGTTTACTTGTCAAGCCTTGCTGGTAACTGTTACCAGCTTAGAAGTAGCTTTCTTAAGTTCAAAAGAGAGTAAAAAATCTTCGACGTTGTGGAAGTTCCTTTTAGCAACGGAAATATACCACGCACACCATTAGTGAGAGCAATAGTGTTCACGTAAGAAGAAAAGCCCCCTTTTTTAATTGTCGAGTAATTCTCTGTTGCCAGAGTGGTTGCGTGTCTCTCATTAAAGAGGAACGCATGTTTTTTTATTTGTATATGGTTTTGAAAACCTTTACAAAATTAAAACAACTTAATAATTTGATCACAATTAGTCATATGACACCAACACACACTTCTATAGCCGTCAACAATATATCGGAGTGTCAGGTTCCTCTGTTTAAATCAATGCATCTTTGTGTTCCCAGTTCTACAATCCCATAACACAAGTTATAAACCATTCTGAAAACATAACACTGACTTCCACAAGTGTTACAAGAAATGCAGCATCAAAGGAAGGTTGCGTGTGGCCAACTGTAGTTCCTTAAAAGAGTCTGAAACCATCTCTGTGATATTGAACATGAATACAACCACTGATATCTCTTTAAAGTTGAAAATCTATATGAAAGAGTGGTCGTGTATACTTAAAACGGCTTTTCCTTTGAAGACTGAGCCTTGTAATTTTCAAAACATTCATTCTTTAAGTTCAGAAGGTGTCGTATTGACTAGGAGAACAGGCATTACCAAAGCCAAGAAGCAAACCATTTCCATAGTGAAACCAACCCTATTAAGAACTATTCATCTGGTTTACGAGGTTGTTAAAGATCCAGTGTCCTCTGATACAAGTGTGACATGGTTACCTGCAGTTGGAAAAGTGGTAATACAGCTTCAGGGTAATTACTGGAACCAAGACGGTATGAACAAAGCTGGGGAAGGGAGTGGGGTGCTTGTAAAATAATCAAGCAGGCGAAGATAATCTGTAATGCTGAAGACTGTTGAAGTTGAGAGAAAGTCAGTCTTGGAGTAGAGGCAGGCTATACTTGTAGCGGTAAGGCAGACAGAAGAGGCAAAGAGGATGCCATTTTCTTGGTGTATAGGAAAGAAGAGTGCCTTGCCTACCTGTAGAGGTCGAAGAATCTTGTCTTTAAATGCCTAATAATTCTAAAGAACAAAATTGTGTAAGAAGATGTAGTAGTACCTGAACTGTGGTGGTGTATAAACTGTCAGTGGATGTCACATTGAAATTGGTTGAAGTAGTAGTATACTGTGGAACAACGAAGAGTGTTCCCACGGTAACAGTAGTAGAAGGGTGGTTGTCAAGAGAAAAGCAACAACCCAAAAAGAAGCATCCCGACAATTATACCAAATGTACAGAAGAGGTATTCATTTTTTTACATTTCTTTTATTTATTTACTGCGCACTTAGTTAATACAAACCTTAGGCACCACTTAAAATTAAAAACAAGAGACAAGAAAGAAAAGTAAAAGTCCAAACGGACAAAACATCACACGGGTATTAATTGCAAACTGGTTAAGAAGAAGTTGTTAACCTAATCTTTGAACTGTGGCTATTAATCTTGGAAAGAAAATGTCCAGGATCACCATTGGTACTTTTTTCTTGGCTGATCTTGGAAGGCGAACATTTCAACTGAAAGCAGAGGAATTGTTAACAGTGGATTTTTGTTCGATGAACCTTTGTATTACCTTTGAACTTAAAAGATCTGGTTCAAGACTTTTCCTTTGAACTATGGGAGAATTGACTTTCAAAACCCCTGGGGAAAGGATTTACCAGGACAGGTGACGGCCATCCAAAATACTGATTAAATACTGTTTATTATTGTATGGTGTTTATGATTTCCTTTCAAATTTTGTGTTGTTTAGTGTGAAGGCCAGTTTGTTTGTGATAGGAGATATTCCCTTAGCATATAGACCAGGTAGGGAAATACCTGATACATTAGAATTAGCAAGGATTTATTTGGGCAATTTATTCTTAATAAGCAGTTGTCTGCCTCACATTACTGACCCCTCACTTATCACATGCATGGAAATGGTAATCAGTTCTTGGTGATTTATGTATAGAACACAGAAGGTATTCTCAATAGCTTCCACGGGTGGTTAAAAGGAGACATGACAATATGTCATCAAGGCAGGGGATTGGCAGGGGTATCCCTAAAAGGAAAAGGGGGATAGCATATCTCATCTGTTGTCAACTCCGGCCCCTCTAGGATCACCTCCCCCTGTGTGATCCTCCCTCATATAGCCGCCACATGGGGAGAGGATACCACTGGAAAAGGAGTGATGAAATCACCAAATTTATCACAGAAGCAACACTATGTCTGGACACTTAAACAATGGAAGATTGCTGTAAGGATGTAGAATGTTGGAAAAGTACTGGCATGTGAGGAGGAAGCAGGTAGCCCAAACTTACTGCTAAGTCTGAACAGTTTGAAATTATTCTTACTCTTGTGATCGGAATAACGGTGCATCAGCGACAGACAAGGGGAGAAACAGGTGTGTCACTAGCGAGCCAGTCAGGAATTGCAGCCTCCATGTGAATTCCGCCATAGCAGCTCATTAATCCTGGAAAATTAGAGGATTAGCAGACCCTTCCTCGGCTGAAATAAGAGGAAAAGGAGTCGGAATGCCACAAGACCTGCTGGTGAAGGTGGAGACCGAAATCTCACCCCGACTGATGCTGAATCAGAGCGACTATATTTGGGCAGGCGAGGCAGTGGCCGTGTGTGCCCTGGGCCGGTCAGGCTTCCAGGTCCAGCAAACATCGAGGGCAAGGAGCTGCCGAGTGCAGTCCCTTGGCGACAGACATGTCAATGGTGCAAGTTGGGTTGTCAGCGTGGTGACTTGGGTTCAGAGCCATTGGTCCTTGAGCCCGACACTCCCGAATGCCGGGGAGAGAGGTTAGCGGCCCGGCCCCTCGACTTGCTCGTGGCCCACTGTGACCAGTGCAGGGTGGAGTAGCCGGAAGATGACAGCTCCCAGGTTCAGATGGCGGCAAGACTGACATAGCTGCAAGTGTGCGGCAGTCGGCCTGCTGGAGGTTGCAACTTGGGTCGGCTCCACCGAGGATGTGAGCTGTGATCCAGGCTGGGAGCAGTAAGAGAGCAGCAACGCTGGTGGCGTCCACGGCTCAGTGGGAACTACATTCTGGAGGTTGCAGCACTTCGACTCCCAAAGGCACGTAGCTCCAGACGGGCGGCAGAGGAAGGTCCCAGATGGAGATGGCTGATTCAGATGAACAAAGCTGCAGGTACAGTAACAGTGGTTGGACATGATCTCCTGGGACAGCAGAATCAACAGTCCAATACCACCAAACATTGATTGTGCAGCTGATATTCAATGCCTAGTTGATTAGTGACTTTGGTCCCTTGCCCCACATCCAGTCTCCATCTTTTTCCTCTCTTTCTTGCTATCTCCGTCTTTCTCTTTTGACTCCCTCCTTCAATTGTCACTTTTCTACGGTTCATTTACTTCTCCCAGGTGGGTCTATATCATGTCTGTTGGTTGGCAAGGGAGACCTGCCATTGTCCTTCAGCCTCACGGTTCCATGTGTCCCACATGGTGGGGAACATGGTGCAGTCAGGTATGTCAGTTTATGTACAACACATACACCTAATAAAAGCTTTAAACACACTCCTAATGTGTCTTGTCTTTATTTATTTGTATACTTCTCATATATGCATAACTTCCTGTCTAAAAGGGGCCATAAGGGCTGGGGGGTTACACTCTGGTCCTCCCTGCAACTTAATTATGGGGGCCAACAACAATACTAAGCACACTGGTGCCCTGGAACTTCTCTTAGGCTCACCAGCAATTAAGGCTGGCTTCAGCGTTCATCTCTTGGATGGTGCGGTACAGCAGCACTTTCCATCAGCGTATTGGCATTGCCGGGACCACTCTGGTTTGGACGCCGTCTGGGTCTCTCTCATCGGGAGCCTGCACTGCTCCCTTCTCCGTGACCATGGTATTCCAGGTATCCCGGTTTCTTAGCAAACACTGGTTTCTCACTTTCCTGCATGCCAGCCCCTTAGTGCAACCTCTGCTCTCAAGCCACATCCTGGGAGAGTGAAATCTCTCCTGCTCCTTCTGATTTCACTACTACAACCCTGCACCTGAATCGCATCAACATTTTTATATATCAAAAAAACTAGACCGCAGGTTTCTTTCAATAGCATTTCCAATCCCCATTAACTCCTGGGCACTCTTCCTCATCCTAGCACCACAAGCATTATGGATCCCGAAGTCCATAACAGGTTTAAGTCTTTTACGCACATTTATTTCTGTGCAACTGTTGAATTGGATGTTATCAAGATTTAAGACATTTTACAGGGTCAATATGAGACTTAACATAAGGTTTAAAACTTACACACGAAACATAATCCTGGTTATTAAAGGACATCACATTAGTTTTAGAAACTCTCAATGTGTATGACCTATTCTGTTTGTGACTTTTCACAGACGCCTTTTTGGATTTCCTCATTAGAGGGACTTATGCAATAGCAAAAGGCCATCTGCTACTCAGTGATCATTGAACACTCATCCTCCAAAAAGATGAATACCACTTTTGTCCCAAAGGAGTCACCACTTCCTTCTGGCAGCCCTCTCTCCCTCATGTTACCATCCCTAGGGTTCGGATCACGTAGCGGCTACTGTGCGGGGTCTGAAATGTGAGGCGGTCAACTTTGTGAAGGGTTTTCAAAATATGCCACTTTTATTATCTGAAAGGTTGGATAAACGCCTCACTATGCCTACCCTGACGGGGCTTTCCCTGCCTAAAATAAACTAATAGAAAACACTCTAACAAAAAGGTTTCTGTCCATCACACCTATATACACAGTAAATCAATAAGGGAATATATGGCAGTTTAACAACAAAAATAACAGTATACGTCGCACCACAATAGCTGCTTCTTCTGATAACCTGGGCGAACTCCCCTTCCCCAGATTGAAGCAGGTTTTTCTTTAAATGTTCAAAAAGGATAAGGAAAGCCTATGTCATAACAAAAAGTTCCACTTTAGTTCGCTTTCTAATCCAATTTAACAACACAAAGTTCCAACTTGGATTCCAATGACGGTTTACAATTGCTTAACAACGCTTTCCTCTTTCCACTTGTAGTCAAGGTCTTGAGACAGATTCTTGTCATCATTATGAATAGCTCAGAACTTCATTAAATTCAAAACAAATGTCTTTACAGGATATTCTGGCACCACTTTAGCTTCAGTACTTCATCAAAAGAGACATTAGCTAGACAGAATTTATTAGCTTCAAAACAAAAAAGAAAGATATGTTGTCACCACTTTGTCATAAGCTTTACCTCACCACACTACTTTATGAGTTTCTACCTGGTTTACTCTCATGCCAGTTTTACCACTTATACAACACTCTGCTCCGGTGTATTCCTGCCAGAACAGAACCAATGGTTACAAATGCTCCTGGTTTAGTATACTCTTCTGGCAGCCAAGATACTACTGCAGTTCTCTGTTTGGGTATACTCTCCTGCCAGAACAGAACCAATTGGCACAAAGTTCTATGACCTGCTATACCGCTTTGCCAGGCCTAGATAATACCTATAAATAGTTCTGTGTTAAGGGTCAACTTCAAAGGTTTTAACAATGTCTTCTGCTTCACAAAATTAGGTTAAGGACTTTCTTCAAGTGATACAAAAAACACGCTGGTGCTATTTATCACACATGAGTGTTTGCTACACACAAGACAGGCAATACTTCCTTCCTCCTGAACCTCTTATCATAAGGGCAGCCCTCCTGCCAATCTTGATCCACCTTTATGTTATTAACCAAATGCTCAGAATAACACTTTCTCCTCTTCGCGCTTCTTTGGCAATGTGGGTTTAAAACTGTGGGATGCATTGACCCACTTTGCTGTCTATGCGGTATCACTCTAATACTTATTGTGCAAGGAACTGCAACAATGGCTGCAAAACTCTTGTGCGTGCCAAAAACCTATAAAAACCTACAAAAACCGCGTTCTCAAGCACACAAAAAGATAGATGCACAACCAGCCACCCATGGTGCATGTGTGGTGGAATAGAGCACACCCTGCAGAAAAGGTGCCAGTGGGCTCCATGACCAGCAAACAGAGTGCAGAGAGAGAAGCAGCGCTTTGCAAATGAAACCGCAAAATTGTGCCTACAAATGACATTTGCTTTGGTGCTACAAACTCCAAAATGCCTATAACACAACACTTCTCAACATCCAAAATCTTGCTTGGCGCTAGAATTCATGTAATCTTATGAAGCATTGCGAATATACAAAGTTCTAATGTGAAGAGCAAAACATTCATCAGGCAAACTGGATTGTCTGTAAACTGACAGCCCCTGTCAGAATCTGGGTGCAGTACCCTGGGCTACCTGAATGACACCTGTGAGATGAGTTACTGATGAAACTTTAAAGTGATCTAAACTAAAAAAGTCTGCCGGATCAGAAAACATAAAAAGGATTGTGGCTAAAAAGAATACAGATCTCAGTTGCTTTTTATCCCACAGAGTTAAAGCTAAGAAAGCAATGTATTTATGTTTGATGCAACAAATGTGGTTTGTCCTGGATTTTAATTAAAAATAAATTAGCTTCGGCTGAGCTGCAACCCTTTGGAAGTGGACAAACAGGTTTCTCCCAGGGGGAGGGATATCCTCTCAGCAGAATTCACGGGGAGCCGAGAGACGCCGCTCGCACACCTTCGGGCTCGGGTGGTCGTCACGATTCACGGGAAAGGTCCCGCTCGGACAAGGGGAATCGTTCTCAGCATGTCCGGTCCAGGTCCTGGTCCTCGACGCGCTCGAGACTGCGTGAACCTGTGAAGTCTTCGAGGAAGACATCGACGCCTGTGGCGCCGAGGTCGTCGACGGCCTCTCTCGAGGCTCTGCCTCCGAGGAGGTCTTCGGCACCCAGGATGTCAAGGGACACGCTCAGGGCTCTGCCTTCGAGACCTGTGTCGACGCTGTAGATGCTGTCGGAGCCACGTCTGCCGTCGACGCCGATTCACTCGACGCCTTTCGGGGCTGTGTCGACGGGGGTACACCGTGGCTCGGGGGAACCACCTAGAAAGGCTCTGGCCAAGGTCAAGCATGGCGTTGGTTCTAGTTCTGTGCCTTCTTACCGCCATCTGGAGTTCATTTCAGAGGTGGATGAGGGCTCTGATAATGGCATGGTGCCTGACACGGTGCCTGACGAGATTCTCTCGGGCCATAGCCAGTTTGAGGACCTGAGGCAGTCCCTGCATGATGCTAGTGGACTGGACACCTCTCCGGAGGTGGAGTTTTGTAGGCCTGAGCCTGGCACTCATGCCGATTCTTCGTACCGGCGCCTTATGTCACAGGTCTCCCAACACTTAGGATGGTCTGCTCCCCCAGGGGAGTTTGTTCAGGATGCCCTTACAGATATCCTCGACATTGGTCCACAACTGACCCGGTACTGCCGTTTCATATGGCTCTACAGAGGAGGGTGGGGGCGGCTTGGACTGCTCTGGAGAGTCTCCCTGCAGTGAGCAAGTCTTTGCCGCGAAAATACCGCCCAGCCAGTAGTGACCCCTGCTACTTGTCCAAGCACCCTACTCCGGGGAGTTTGGTGGTGCAGGCGGCTACGGCCCTGGCAAAGCAGGCGTCGTACCCTACCATCCCTCCTGATAGGGACGACAAGCGTTTTCACGGCTGGGCGAAGAAAGTGTTTTCTGCAGGGGTTATGGCGCTTCAGGCGGTCAACTCCATTTGTGCCTTGTCTCGTTTCACGCACACTCTGTGGAACTGTGTTTCCTTGGCGGCTGAACATATTCCCGAAGGGGATGAACGGGATGGTTTCCTTGCCATGGTTCAGGATGGCAAGGATGCTATGTATGAGGCCGGTCAGTCGGGTTAGGACATGGCAGATTGCGTCAGCCGGTCCATGGTGGCGAGCACCGTGATACGCAGGTTTGCGTGGTTGCGAAAGTCGGGGTTTGCTCCTGATGTGCAGGCCCGGCTCCTCAACATGCCCTTTGACAGGGAACATCTTTTTGGCAGCAAGGCTGACAAGAGCCTTGAGAGGTTTCAGACCTCAAAAGCTGCAGCAAAAACATTGGGCGCGGCAGTTCGGCAACCTCTGCCTTTTCGTCCTAGGGGACAGCAATGGAGGGGAGGTTCCTTTCGTTATTACTCATCCTTTGGTAAAGCGAGAGGAGCTGCCAGTCAAAGGGGCCACCGTAGGAGTGCCAGAGGTGGAAAGCAAGGTACTCGAGGTGCCAAGGCCGCTCGGGCTGTTGCCTCTTTGCCCTCAGGCAAAGCCGCAGCCGCTTCAGCTCAGTCATGAGGCCATGTCCCATGGTTCGCCGGTTGGGGGAAGGCTGGCGCAGCATCTTGCAAAATGGCGCGCCATTACTTCAGATGTGTGGGTTCTGGAGATCATAACCCACGGCTACTGTCTTCCTTTCCGGCAGAGGCCTCAAGACAATCCACTGGGGAATCTCTCTTTGAAAAGTCTGGATCCGCTGCTTGCGCAGGAAATTCAATCCCTGCTGGAGAAAGGCACCATAGAACTGGTGCTTGTAGCAGAGAGGAGCAAGGGATGGTATTCGCCTTATTTTTTGATTTCCAAGAAAGACGGGGGATTGAGACCCATCATGGACTTGCGCTGTTTGAACAAACTCCTCAGGAAGGACAAGTTCAAGATGGTTACTCTTTCTTAAGTCCTCCAGGCCCTTCAACTTTAGGACTGGTTGGTGTCTCTCGACCTCAAGGACGCTTTTTGTTCATGTGCCGATCCATCCGAAGCACAAGAAGTACCTGAGGTTTGCGGTTGGCGACTCGCACTTTCAGTTTCGGGTCCTGCCGTTCGGATTGACCTCCGCCCCGAGGCTCTTCATCAAGCTCATGGTAGTGGTGGCAGCGCACCTCAGGAAAGGGGGGATTCACATACCCCTACCTGGACGATTGGTTGATCAGGGCGCGCTCTTCCGAGCAAGTCCTGGGTCATCTGTCAGTCACCTGCCACTCCCTCCACAAGCTGGGCCTCTCCCTCAACTTAAAGAAGTTCCATTTGACACCAACTCAGAGGCTCCAGTAAATCGGAGCAGTGATCGACACGTCCCTGGGGCAGTGTTTTCCTCCCCAGGTGAGGGCTCATCACATTCAGCAGATGGTGCACAAGTTTCACCTTGCCCAGACTCTCCCAGCGTTCGAGTTCTTGAGACTGCTCGGCCTCATGGCATCCTGCATTCTTCTGGTGCCAGAGGCCAGGTTGCGGATGAGATCTTTGCAATGGGCACTCAAGCTCCAGTGGTCTCTGTCCTCCGGCAGGATGTCGGACCCTGTTCAGGTGCCATCTTCGGTCGCCCAGGACCTTCTGTGGTGGGCCGACAAAGGCAATCTGATGATGGGTGCTCCATTTTGGCTGCCCTGGCCGGAGGTGATGATCGTGACGGACGCATCCCTCACGGGATGGGGAGCTCATGCCAACGAGTTGACAGTCAGCGGTCGTTGGCCTCTGTCGGAGTCCAGACTCCATATCAATCTGTTGGAGCTGAGGGCCGTCAGGATAGACCTGAAGGCTTTTCTGCCGACTGTGCGAGGAAAGAATGTCCTGATCCTGACGGACAACACGGTGGCCATACACTACCTCAACAAAAAGGGGGGTGCAGGGTCACTTCCTCTGTGCAGGGAGGCGATGCAGCTCTGGTTCTGGGCAATACAGCAGGAAGTTTCGATCTCGGCAGTTCATCTGGCAGGAGACGAAATCGAGACGGCAGGCGCTCTGAGCAGGCAGAGCGCGATCTCTCACGAGTGGGAGTTGCTCAGGAGATTCTCCTGGAGATCTTCGCCCTTTGGGGGACCCCTCAAATGGATCTCTTCGCCTCCACTGTCAACCGGAAGTGCGAGAGGTTCTGCTTGCGGGAATTTCCTCCAAACTGAGCCTTAGGAGATGCGTTCGTGGTGGAGTGGTCATTCCCACTGCTGTACACGTTTCCTCTAGTCCCCGTCTTCCCGCAAGTGCTGCGGAGGTTACGGAGGTTCGGTTCCCGGATGATCCTCATTGCTCCGGCGTGGGCCCGGAGGACGTGGTACCCGGACCTTCTCGACTTGTCCATCTGCCCTCCACATCGTCTTGCCTACCGAGATGATCTGCTCTCACGGGAGGGGGGTCAGGTTCTCCATCCAGAGGTCAGGTCCCTCAACCTTCACGCTTGGTTTCTGAAAGGTTGAGGTATAAGGATTGGGACCTCCCTGAAGACGTGATGGAGGTGTTGCTTTCGGCCAGAAGGCCCGCAACAAAGTCCCTGTACCGTTGCCGTTGGAGTAAGTTCTGCGACTGGTGCAGGGTTAAGAATGTGGATCCTTTTGCATGTGAAATTCCCATAGTTCTGTCTTTTTTGCTTTCTTTGGCCCATAGGGGCCTTCAAGTGGGAACCATTAAAGGTTACCTGGCGGCGCTGTCCATATTTAAGCGTTCGTCTGAAGAGTGTTCCTATTTTAAAATTCCTTTCATTTCTCAGTTTCTGAAAGGGCTCACTAATGTGTTCCCTCCGTCACCTTTCCAGGTGCCCGGTTGAGATTTGAACCTTGTTCTCAAGTTTCTGATGGGTGCTCCGTTTGAGCCTTTGCATTCATGCCCTTTGAGACTGTTAACTCTGAAAACTGTATTTTCAGTTGCGGTCACTTCTGCTCGCAGAGTGAGTGAGTTACAGGCACTTTCAGTTAAGCTACCCTTCACTGTGTTTCATAAGGACAGGGTTGTCCTTGGAGTTCGTCCTTCTTTTTTTCCGAAGGTGGTGTCGGAATTTCGTTTAGGCCAGAAGGTTGTTCGTCCGGCATTTTATCCTCCACATCCTGGTAAGGAAGAGGAGAGGCTCCATACGCTTGATCCTAGGAGAGCGTTAAGCTTTTATATTTCACGCATGTCCCGGGTCAGAGTGGACGATCAGCTCTTTATTGATTACGCTGGAAAGTGTTTGTGACAGGCTGTGACGAAACAGACTTTGTCTCGCTGGATTATGTTGGCTATCTCTGAGTGTTACAGCTTGGCGGGTAAGGACCCACCGGTCGGCTTACGGGCCCATTCTACCAGGGGTATAGCTGCCACTACTGCCCTACAGAGGGGTGTTCCTATTCGCAACATCTGTGATGCAGCCACCTGGGCTTCGGTACATACTTTTGTACGTCACTATTCCCTCGATTCGGGGGCAGGATCTGGCCCTTGGCAAGGCGGTCCTTTACTCCGCAATTTGATTGGGCATGCTAAATTTCTGTTTTCTAAATTCTTTTCCCACCTCCTTGCATTGGTACTGCTTTGGGAGCCTGTCATAGATATGGAATAAGTCTGAGGCCCCAATCCCCTCGGAGAACAAGTTACTCTCTTACCTGGTAACGTTCTTTCGATGGGATGGTCCAACGACGTATTCCATATCGCTCCCTCCCTACCTTCCCTGCTACAGAATTTCTTATGCGATTGCAGCTTACTTTTCCGCAAGGCTTTGTGTACCAGACTGGCAGAAGACTGGTGGCACACGTTCTGGGAAAAAACTGCAACTGAGGCTACGAGCATCATGCGTCCTACTTATAACATCCAGTGATGTCGGCCGTCGGAGGAGGTCCTCGAGGGCGGCGTATCGACGTCATCGACGCAGGGCGCAGACACCGAACATTTTCTAAAGCAGCACAGCTATGGCGATTGTGTCATAGATATGGAATACGTCGTGGGACCATCCCATCGAAAGAACGTTGCCAGGTAAGAGAGTAACTTGTTCTTAGCTACTGGTTTCAAAATTGGATTTTATACTAAATACACATTTCTACATTGGTCACTTCTACACAAATCACACACAAAGATGCCATATTTTATGTAGTAACTGTTCATCAAAATCTCGCAGCTGTAGGATCTTGTTTCAATTTTCTACAGAATTTTGTCTTTTTTGCTATGAACACAATTTTCAAATTTTATGCAAATTTCCACAAATGTGTGTGTTTAACAAAGGAATGTGTGTATATTTTCACAATTCTAGGATTCATACATTTTACAT
Source organism: Ambystoma mexicanum (assembly GCF_040938575.1). NCBI lineage: Eukaryota > Metazoa > Chordata > Amphibia > Caudata > Ambystomatidae > Ambystoma > Ambystoma mexicanum. The sequence goes on from NC_090922.1 coordinate 343,437,279, forward strand.
GAAACCACATATATTTCCATTCCTGTCCAGAAAATGCTGCATGGTTCTGCCGCCTCTTAAAACGGGCAGCCAAAAATTAGACTAACAGATATGTCCTTGGTATATTTTTCACCATTTTGAATCACAAGTTATGAGTCTTTAAAAATTGTTCTTTGTTCATGTTTAACAGCAAATGGTACGCCCCTTTTTCTCTCCCTGCAGTCCAAGAACATCCCCACCTTGTTTGTTCCTTCCAGGAGCCATTTACGACCCCCTCACACCTCAGTTTCCTGGGCTGAAGGGCCTGCTAGGGACACCAGAGTCTAAGCTAACCCACAATCGGAGGCGCGGACGGACCAGTGCCCTGCAATTCGAGAATCGCCAACATCATCTTCCTGAAGGAAGCCCATTCCTCCAGTGTCGCATGCTTGGTGGGATAAGCGACCCGCCGATGGGCAGAGTCCTCTGATGAGGACGGGGAAGGCGACTGATGACGGCGCTTCCGGGAGTGCCTCGAAGAGGCAGAGGAGTGGCAAGACCGACTCTGGGACCGAGACCCACTGGACTTCCGACGACGACGCGGAGGGTCGCCCCTCGAGTCGTCCGTCAAAGGCCCCGTAGACCACGACTTCCGGGGCTTGGACACCTTACCTACCGATGATAACTTCTTGCGCTCCCGCAAGGCTTTCGACGTGAGTGACTGGCAGTCGACACAGTCATCCGTGTCATGGGCCTCCCCGAGGCACCAGAGGCAGGCGTTGTGCGAGTCCATGACCGACATCTTCGAGCCAAAGACCCCGCACTTCTTAAAGCCCGGACGCAGTGTGGAAGACGAGATAGACATCTTCACGAAGAAATAGTACACAAACAGGTTCGAAGAACCGAGAAAGCAACAGAAACTCCAAAGAGTCGAGGCGCGCTGAGATTCCTGAAGCAAACACGTTCACGGAAAAAACGGAACTGAGGCTACGGGCGTTGTGCGTCCTACTTATAACATACAGTGACGTTGGCCGTCGGAGGAGGTCCTCGAGGGCGGTGTATCGACGTCATCGACACAGGACGCAGAAGATTTTCCGAAGCAGCACAGCTGTGGTGATTGTGTCATAGATATGGAAAACGTCGGAGGACCCAATCCCCTCGAAAGGGAGGTCTCTGAGAACTGTAAAGCAAAACATAAAATGTGACTTCATCCGGCCTTGATCCAATCACTCAAATGCAAGGCGGAGATGAAGTTTTGACCCAATCCCAGCTTAAAGAGTCAGGCTTAGCTAAGCCGGCCCATACACCCATTTTGTGATGTCATTTTAAAGGATAAATAGAGACAGCTGTCAACACATAGGGACTCACTGATTCACTCACTTTCCTGATTCCGGCAAAGCACTCTGATCCAGCATTCTACATCCAGCTTTAACATCCTTCCAGATCCAGATGGCAAGACTATTGCAAGCAGTAGAGAACTATTGACTTTCTGCATGGCCCAATCCTCAAACTTATTCTTGTAACCCAGGGAAGCGCTGTGGTGTGAGAACGCCTTTTGAACTAGTATGCTGAAATTCTCTGGCTTGCTACCATAAGGCTCGCATGAGGAACTCGCTATCCAGCTGGTTGAAATATCCACAAACAAGGAGGGCAGATTCTGTGCGAATCCGGTGACCGGCATAGCTGATCTAGTACCGTGCCTGATGTGCTGTTCTTCCTAGACCAGATCCAATCCATGACCAGAACTGACAGTCCAATTTAATAAAATTCTGTGAGTATTGATAGGAAGAAAAGTGTCCCTAGTATATCTGCATTGTATGAACCCAATCTCCGACCCATCCCAATCTTTAACTCAGAACCATAGTGTTGCTAGAACTATCTTTGCGCTGACTCTTTTCTCATCTGAAGAAGTAGAGTATCCACAAAAGGCAGGTTACGCTGATCACGTGACTGTAAGATCCATCTGTGGCATTCGCTTTTTCATAGTCATAATCTATTGTAATCAACCCATCTGTCAATTTCAAAAGTGCATTTCTGTTTTCCATTCTCGTGCCTATTTTGCAAAAACGACTCTTACTAAAACATCTATAACTCCCTCAGTTTTTATGATAGAAACGAAATTTCAACTCCTACTTGTACCTAACATCCGTAGCTATACGTAGAACTTTGCAAGAAAGTGCGATTCTCCCGTTATCGTAAATATCGCGCAATGAAATGTTTGCCGCGATTTTACATTCTGAGAAATTTTACACGTATGAAATGGCTTTCATTTGTTTCCGGCTTGGACTTTAAGATTTCAAATGTTTTCTTCCGACTAAATCATTGCTTGTGATTGTTTGCAACTGTTCAAAGCAGCTCCCATAGGAATTTATGATTAAGTATTTTTGACCACATTTGGTGTTTTTGCTCAGTCAATTCCAAAGACAATTTCAAAGCCATTCTGACATCTGAAAAGTCAATTCCGTTTTTCTCTTGTGTTTGAAGGGGGAAGGTGGGACTGATATTCTGTTTGATTTATGCTATTCCTGAATACCTGCTCTCTCCTCACATCTATTTAATTGCCTATTGGTGGGTTGAGGGGTGTTGCAGGGGGGAATTCCCAACCATAGTGCCATCTATCCCAAACCAACTCAAAGTATTATTTACTGTGCTGCATTTGTTTTTGCGCTCCTTACTTTATTCCAAGTGCATTAAGTGCATTGTTCTGTCACCCCATTGTTGATTGTTGTTACCTATTAATATATATTGTTATTAAATCCTAAATACATAAATAAATATTTACCTTTGCAAACTAGCCTGATTCCTGGTTCAGTGTGACGGGGGGGGATGGGGTGGGGTCTCAGGAGAAGGGTGTGATACGAGTGGTATATAGTTCAGAATATTGAACTTATAGACAAAAAATAAATAAGGGTTTCATTTGCGCATTAGATTCTGGGTGGGACTTGGGTGTGTGCCGGATTGAAATCAATTACAAAATGTTCTTTAGACCTGGGCAATCGCCTTCACAAACACTCTCAGGCTCAGTTATCTTCTTTTGGCTTAGGCAACCTTGGTTGTTTTTAAATTGCCTTAATGTGTGTCCCTTTTAGCTTTGGTAATGGTAGTTTTTTTTAATAAACTTCCCCTTTGTGTGATTGGTTGTTATAATCACCCACTATATCACAATCACCTCCTTCTGGTGGGACCTTTAAAGTTTATTTATATCTGCCTTGTTTAATATCAGTTTGGAATACGTCATGAACAGTAATTCGTTTTACATCAGTTCGGTATTCAAAAGGGGAGTCTGGATTCAAGCAACAGGTAATCAAGGAGTGCTCCAGGGTCACAAAATAATGGTGAACTCACTGCGTTTGGTGTGCACATCTGTGTACCCTGCTGCTGCCAGCTCGTCTGCCCCTTGGTGACTCTTTGCACTGAGCCTTGTATGCCTCTTGGATGGCAGTCATCCATCTGGCAACTGATGCTTTGGATGCTTATTGTCCAGGCCTTCAGCCTCCAAGTGTGACAAATAAGGCGTTGGTCTTGCAAAAGGCCTTGGTCCTGACAATATAGAATCTTCTGACGTATAAACAGTGGAGAATCTTTTCTGCGTCTTCCTTGGGGTTTGGAAAAAAAAAGTGGGGAGTACAATCTCTTCATTAATGTGGAATGAGGAGACCACTTTTGGAAGTAACCTGAGGTGCGTGTGAAGCACAACTGTGTCCCGATGAAACAGTGTAGGGCTCAGAAGACACCAGAGCCTGAATCTCGCTACTCTGTGAGCTGAAACAAGACCCACTAGTATCAATGATTTGAGCATGACCAGGTTGATATCCACTGTGACCATGGACTGGAATGGTTTGTGCTCAAGGGCGCGGAGAAGAACGTTAAGATCCCAGACTGGTTGCAGGCGTCTGACAGGAGGGTAAAGCCTGGTCAACCCTGCTAGAAGGTGAACCTGGTCCATTTGTTCTTGTACTGCTTTGAAGTAGCCCGACTCCTGGCTCCCTGGAGGATTTCTAGGTTGTCTTGGGACAGCTGGAGATGTTGCAGTCTCACCTGCTGAGGTACCAGGCTGCTAGGGCTAGACTCTCCGGGCAAGGGTGAATCACCCCCTGCTGCACAAGGTGCTGGCCCTCCCCGACCGGGAGAGTGACTTCTGGTTGGGTTGACAGCTACCGTAGGTCTAAGAACCGAGGCCTGGCCGGCCACTGCAGTGCTATGAGGATGGGACTCTGCCGCCGGGATTGTCTGATCTTGCAAACAACCATGTGGATGAGCGGGGTAGGAGGGAAAGCATATGTCCGCATCCCATCCCAGGGGATCTGGAGCGCATCCTTGAAGAACCGTGCCCCGTTCTCCCCCATGAGGCGAACTGCTGACAAGTCTGGTTGCTCTCTGTCGCAAACAGGTCTATGATCGGGTGACCCCACCTGCTGAAAATCTCTTGAAGGACACACATGTTCAGCTGCAACTCATAATTGTCAGAGCCCATCCAAATGAGACTGTCCATCTCGAGGTTTGATTCTCTCGACAGATGCAATGCTGAGATCCAAATGTCCTGCTCGATTGCCCACTCCGAGATGCTGAGGGCCAGTCTGCCTAGTAGGGGGGCGGGATCTGTTGCCCCCCACTTGTTTATGTAATACATACAGGTAGAGTTGTCCATGCGAATGCAAACTGTACTGCTCGTGTTTAATGGCAAAAAGGCCTTGAGTGCGAGACAAATGGTCATCTTTTCCAGCCAATTGATGTGGTTTTGCTAGTCGGTCTTGAACCATTGACCATGTACTGAATGAGCCCCTTGGAGTGAGGAATCTGCAGTCATAGTATGATCTGTTGGAGGCGGTCTGAATGGTCTTCCCATCATGAGTAGACCGACCCCCACCACATGAGGTCTTGCTGCAGGAGTGCAGGTATAGTGATCGGGGCTCCCTCATGACCCGACTCCTGGGCCCAGGATGCTGGAAAATGCAGCTGCAGGCTCCTCATTTGCAGCCGGGTGTAAGGGATGGCGCCAGTACTCCTAGCAGGTGCTGGTACCACCAGGCCGTAGTTACTGTTCTGCTGAGGAAGTCAGCAACTGAAGCTTCGAACGCCGCCACCTTCTCCCCCATAGGGAACACCTTCTGCTTCTGAGTGTCCCAAAGCAGCCCCATAAACACCAGAGTTTGTGTAGGGTAGAGCGGAGACTTCTGGAAGTTAATTGAAAACCCCAGCTCGTAGAGTGTAGTCATGAGTCTGGTCGTTGAGTACCTGACCTGCTCCTGGCACTCCCCTCTGACTGCCGGTCATCGAGGTAAGGATACACATGGAGGCCTTCCGGCCTGAGAAGGGCCGCAACCGCATTCATCAGTCTTGTGAATACCCTTGGCGCCGAGTTCAGGCCGAGCAGCAGAAACTTGTATTGAAAGCGCAACCCCCTGACACGGAAACTGAGGAAGGATTGATAGGACTGCATTATGGGGACATGCAAATATGTGTCTTTCAGATCCAGGTAGCAAGCCCAGTCCCCCCAACAAAGCGTGGCAGCTATAAGCGCTGGCGTCATCATTTTGAACTTCTGCACAGGTAGATATAAATTGAGGAAGAAAAGATCTAGGACCACACGCGGGCCAGCCAGGTTTTTTTTTAATGGCAAAGATGCAGGAGTAAATTCCTGCCCCTGCTGAGGGAGAGGAACCTCCTCTGCCGCAGCGCTCTCGACCAGGAAATGAATCTCCGCCAAGAATAGAGGAGGCCCGATCTGTGGAGGGGGGAAACAGGAGGGGGGGGAGTGGAAGTCGGAAGCCTGAGGAGACCACCAAAATCACCCATGAGTCCGTGAACCGTGAGCACCAAGCCTGACTGTGCAGGGCTAGCCTGCCCCTGTCTGGGGTGCTGTGGACCTGAGAAAAGCCACCATTGCTTTTTGGGGTCTGCGGCAGATGACGGAGAGGGGGACTGAAAAAAGCCCTTGTGCGAAGACTTCTGGTGTTTTTGCCTATGTTGGCTGGGTGATCTGTCTGATTGCCTGAACCGGCGGTCCTGGAAACCCCGGAAACTGCCAAAGAATCAGCCTCTGTCTGAACGAGAGTGGCTCTGTGAGAAGGCTTTGATTGCTGGCTTGATGAGAATGGCCAGGGACTTGGCTGTCTGTGAGGTGTTCTTTTTGTCGAGTTCCTCGTCCATGGAGGAGTGGAACAAGTCACTGCCCTCGAAGGGTAGGTCTAGGATCCTGTCCTGAACATCAGGATTGAATCTGGTTGCCTTGAGCCATGCCGTCCTTCTCATGGCAGATGCCACACAGATAGCCCGGCTTGCAGTATCTATGTGCGCCACCGTGGACTCCATGATGTCCTGTGCCACGAGTTTCACTTCTGCAAGTCCTGCCTTGAAAGAGGGTTCCTAGTGATTTCATCGACAACCATACCATTGACAAAAAAGCATCGGAAAAAAAATATTGAATGCTCCGTGCTCTTTTATTGTCATATTCTCACTGCCAACTGCCTTCCCAGCCACGCCTCCTCTCCCCCCACAGCCCTTCAGTTCTCTCGCGCACTGTTCCATTATTTTCTCGAGGGCTGCATTCTGCTCAGCCACAACACCAGCTATGTTCTAACTCCAGCGGGATGGGGCACTAGATCACCAAACCTCTGCTAATTACAATTCAGATTTGGAACTGTGACAGAATGCATGGGATTTGGCTCAAAGCAGCACAACTCCCAGGTTAAGACGATATGGAAGCGGATTGATTGAGCCTTCATGAAGGTCACCCAGAAGTTATTCAAGCTTTGGGGCACTCCGGAGGTAGACCTATTCTCCACAGCCAACACCTCCAAATGTCACAGTTATGCCTCGTGGGGAGGTCTGGGAAAGAATTCAGTAAGGGATGCATTCCAGATACACTGGTCAGGAATGACAGGTTATGCATTTCCGCCGACTCCTGGCCAAGTTCACATCATCAGAAGACTACACTCAAATATTGATAGCTCCTCTATAGCCATTTAAGACTGTGGTTCTCGGACCTAACTAGGAAAGCATCTCAATGCCCACTGAACCTGAAAATATCCAAGAACCTGCTCTCTCAGCAAGGAGGAGCGGTTCCTCATCCTAATCCTAATTCAATGGTCCTAGCAGCATGGCTCTGAAAACTAACATTAAGTTAATTCAAATCAGAGGACAAACTCGACATAATCCAAAAAACCAAGAAGAATTCCACGAGCGCTCAGTATAAGAGCAAGTGGACAAGATTTTGTCACTGGTCTGAGCAAAAACTTTGATCTGCTAAACTGTTAAAATGATGTACTGTCCTTCTGTACTTATTTCGCTCAGTCAGGAGTTCAAGTAGATATGTGTAAAACCTATTTAGAGGCCATTGGTGCATACATAAATTCAGAGTGAATGATATTTTAATCAGCAAACAAATAGACGGTTTAAAAAAGGTTATACCCACCTATCAGAAGGCAGCATCCAGTTTGGGATCTCAATGTGGTTTTATTGGCTCTGACACATAAACCAATGGTATTGGTAGAAATCAAAATGGTCACCATTAAAACGGTATCGCTGGTAGCACTAACTTCTGCTAGGAGATTCTGTGAGCTCCAGGCGCTAGCTGCTTCAGAAACATGCACTACATTCAACAAAGACAAGGTTGTATTACAAACACACCAGTAATTTGTACCAAAGGTAGTACCAGATTTCCAAATTAATCAGGAACTAAACCTTCCAAAATGTTTTCCCAAGCTGCAAACACAGGAAGACAAAGTTTTGCACTGCTTGGATGTCAGGCGACCTGCATCGAAGGCATCCATAGCTAGATGGACAGTCTGGTGCATTTCAGAAGCTTACAAAGTGCAGGGCTGTGCTGCTTTCAGTGGGAAAACACGTTGTTAGGGCAAAGGGTGCAGCTGTAGCTTTTCAGCAACATTTACCGTGTGAAGTTATCAGTAAAGTCACCACCCGGGCTACCCCATCGGCTTTCCGCCACTACTACCAGATGGAAGTTCTAGAAAGGATGCAACATTTGGACAGGCAGTTCTCAGAACCCTATCTGCGTAGATAGTTGTATAATAACCTCCACCCAGTAATTTCAGCTCTCTTGTAGTCGCTCCTCCCCCAGAGTATGGAGGAACAGACGTAGGAGTGAGAAAGTTACTCACCATACCAAACCAACCGGTGGTCAGTCAAAATGTCGAAAATAAAATGTAGAAAAAAAATGGCAAATTCCCTTTTTTTTTAATTATATATTTATTTTGGGGTATGGGAATAAAAAAAAATAGGTAAAACAAAAAAAAAGAAAAAAAAGAGGTTTCGGGGGGGGGGGGATCCCCCATTTCGAATAAAAAACGTCATAAAATAAAATTCGACATTTTTATTTTCTACATTTATTTTCCGACATTTTGACTTTCTACATTTCGTCTTTCTACATTATCACTATAAACCATACCAACCTTTCCTCCATGCGCCCCACCCACTATCCCCCTCAAAATAGTGGTAGGTTAGGGCTGTCGTCCTCAACACATTTGTAAAGATGGACTGAGGTGTGGCGCTGAGGGGTGGAGTTGATCTGTGTGCTTGCGCCCGTTGGTGCGACTCTGTGCGCTTAGGTTGACCCTTGGAGGGCACGTGCAGTTTCTTGCAGAGCAGGGGGCTCCGGTTCCGTCCATGTATGGTACGCTCATGCGCTATGGAGGAAAGGGGAATATGGTCTTGGAGTATGTTAGGCAGAAACCTGTGCAGTTCCCTTAGGGACCACTGCAAAAAGTTTAAGACTACAGGAGTAAGCAGTAAACCCAATTGGTAGCAGTCTGCACCACCCAGATTTACCCGGTAGCTGTGGCTGAGCAGTCAGACTTCTCTCAAGAAGAGTTAGGCAGTATATAGAGTATACACAATAGGGCTAAGAATACAGTAGAACAAGCAAACACTGACCAGAGCTTTGGTATAAAAGTATATCATTATTTATTTAAAAACACACTTATGAAAATACACTGGAACTAATATATCAAGCAAGTTCAAACACAGTCACTATAAGTATATACACCTCCCTAGTTAATTATTCGACAAGTCTAGGTTAAGACACCACTTATTTAGCAAAACAGAGGTGAGCGCGTAACCGTAGATAGCACTCCAATAATTCGTTTAAAAAGGGAGAGAAAAGGCAGAGTAGGAAAATAATACAGTACCAACACATTTAAGAAACCACAGCAAGTCAAGAAAGGCAGGGTCTACTGTAGAGCAAAAAGTTCATAGGCCAGGCCCACTCTTGGAGAGAGCAAGGCGGAATGTGCCCAAGATCACACAGTGGAAATGCATTCAAAGTCTTTGCAGAAAAGTCAAAAAGAGGTTGGATCAGTTCAGAAAGGCAAAGTTAGCAGGTCTGAGGTCAGTTAGAAAGTCAAGGATTTACAGGACACCTCGGACAATCTGTTGCAAAGGAGACCAGGCGGGACACAGTACCTGAAATGGTGAGAAAGCTCCAGCAGTGGCAGTTGTTCCTGGCAGCGGGTGCAAGTCGTGGCTTGAACCAGAGGAAGAGATGATCTCGACGAGGAAGAAAGCTGAAGGTCGTTGCAGTGCCATCGAAGAAACCAGCCGCGGAGTTCCCCATTAAAAGGTACAACCCTTATATTCGCGGTAGTGGTGAAGCGTGGCTATCTGGCCGTCGGGGTGCTTGGCACGGACGATTCGACCGCAAGACGTCCAGGAAGGCGAAAAAGGCGAACTGGATGGTCCCACCAGCTCAAAGGAAAGAAGACTCTCCTGGAAGAAGATCTCCTCTGTCGTCGGGGAAGTGTTGAGTTCGTACAGAAGGGCTCCGTGGACTCCATGATGTCCTGTGCCACGAGTTTCACTTCTGCAAGTCCTGCCTTGAAAGAGGGTTCCTAGTGATTTCATCGACAACCATACCATTGACAAAAAAAGCTTCGGAACAAAAACATTGAATGCTCCGTGCTCCTTTATTGTCATATTCTCACTGCCAACTGCCTTCCCAGCCAAGCCTCCTCTCCCCACCGCCCTTCAGTTCTCTCGCGCACTGTTCCATTATTTTCTCGAGGGCTGCATTCTGCTCAGCCACAACACCAGCTGTATTCTAACTCCAGCGGGATGGGGCACTAGATCACCAAACCTCTGCTAATTACAATTCAGATTTGGAACTGGGACAGAATGCATGGGATTTGGCTCAAAGCAGCACAACTCCCAGGTTAAGACGATATGGAAGCGGATTGACTGAGCCTTCATGAAGGTCACCCAGAAGTTATTCAAGCTTTGGGGCACTCCGGAGGTAGACCTATTCTCCACAGCCAACACCTCCAAATGTCACAGTTATGCCTCGTGGGGAGGTCTGGGAAAGAATTCAGTAAGGGATGCATTCCAGATACACTGGTCAGGAATGACAAGTTATGCATTTCCGCCGACTCCTGGCCAAGTTCACATCATCAGAAGACTACACTCGAATATTGATAGCTCCTCTATAGCCATTTAAGACTGTGGTTCTCGGACCTAACTAGGAAAGCATCTCAATGCCCACTGAACCTGAAAATATCCAAGAACCTGCACACCACCAGTGTCGTCGTCGTAGATGGCTCAGGTTGTCCCCTCTTTGGATTATTTAGGTCCTGTGGCGACTTCTGAAGTTCCGGTCCCCAAAGCCCTGTTTTTATGCAGAACAAAAGCCCATTCAACAGCCTAGCTGTCACTCAATCATGCTAAGTGGTGAGCCGGGCGGCTCACCACTGGGCCAATCACACAAGAGTGCGACTTGAGTTGCGAAGGCACTCAGTACAGGGTGTCTAATCCCCCTCCCACACATCCTGTAGACCCCAGACAGAGTGTCACCATTTGGAGGGCTTCTGTAGAGAAGCCAGCCAAAAAGTGGAACAAAGGGCTCGACTTGGGTTAGAGTTTCAGAGGCGAACACAAACACCATTTTAAAACCGAGTCCTGGCAAAAAGGCCCAACCGGGGAATAAATATTAAATAAATAACCCGGCGGTATCTTTAACATTGCACCAAAAAAGTGGTGCGTTTAAAATCAATGGGAAAATCCCATAAGAAATATTCCGGTGGAATATTTTGCGTGGTATCCACTGCCACCAGCCAGAAACCCGACAAGGGGGGACTGGACAGTGCCCCCCTTGGAAAACAGACCCAGGGGCAATCGAATTACCCCTACCAGTACTTCCACAGTATGATGGTTTGTACTGGTTCTGTTCACAATTTGAGACTAGTAAAGCCAATGATGACTTTACATGCCCTGGGAGACAGTAGTCAGTCCCAGGGTATGGAGTCTATGTTTGCGGGTCACTATGACACCCCTGTGTTACTGCACTGAGGGTGCTGTGTAAGAAACATACCAAAAACACATGAAGCCCTATGGAGTAAAAGTCCCCATTGCCCATAAAACACATTTACAGTCAAAGGACATACTCAAATCATGCCTAAGAGTGGGAGAAAAAGAGTCTCACTCTCAGCAGGAGAAAAAAATAAACCCCAAAAATCCAGCAAAGCTGCCGGGGGACTCACTAGGTTTGGGAAATTAGATTTAACAGAGAATTCTCACTAACAGAGTACAGCAGTCACTACGATGAATAACTTTCTTTAACCAAGAACCTTTATAGGAATGCTATCCAATTTGGTTAAATTGTGCTCCATAACAGTAGTCATTTTAACCTCTAGATAATTGCGAAATGTCTGCCTTTCTCCCTATGAATTACTATGTTTGATCATACAGGCCTTAGTTGCTTCTTTCAGTCGGTTTCAATGCTTGAGTCTCAGTTGTGGGATTATCCCAGATTTCTATAATTTGTAGGACGATTAAGTTGCCCCTAATGTGATTCAGCAACAGCTTCACGAGCCCCAGGACAGAAAATAACATTGATGAGGGCCCTCTTATAGTTAGATAATGTTGGGGTGCTTCAATCAATGGGAAACAATTACAAGAGCTGAATCATAGATGAGGCCCCAAATTCTAAATGTGGGTTTACAATCTATAACTTGACTGCTCTTAAGATTTAAAAATGTATATGGAGGGTAGCCAATCCCGACACTCACAATTTCACTTTCTTCTCAAACGCACACGGAGGTCACTCCCGAATTGATGTACTATTTGCCACCAGCACCTTATACCCATGCTTTAGTAATATCGAAATCCACACAAGAATGGTGTCCGTCCACGCGCCCGTCTCGGCAGACCTCTCTATCTTGGGAGGCCCTGACCCCCCCCCCTCCTAGATTCTGGAAACTTAACAACACCTTATTATTAGACCAGGCGATCAGGGGCGAGGCAGAAGAAGCATCGATCAATTATTTTGAGGAAAATCAGAACCCCGAAACCCCAATTGGGCTGTTATGGGAGGCCATGAAACTAGTTATAAGGGGAGTATTAATTAGTGCAGCCACCGAGCAAATCCGAGCCTCCAAAATCCTCACACAAGCACTAGAGTCCAAACTATCCTCCCTAGAAAATGACCTCAAGAACAAATACTCTAGAAAGGCGGACAGGGAGCTAAAAAAGGCAAAAGGGCTCTAGAGATGCACTGGGCCGACCGCACAGCGAAGGCTCTGGCATATACGAAACAATTTTACTATCACAAAAGTAACAAGGCGATCCGGTTGCTAGCGTACAAATTGCGGAAAACCCACACCAGAATCAACATAGTTAGCCTTAAAGAACCAGATGGACCAAGTAAATTTACTACCCCAGACATAATCGAAACCCTATTGGACCACCATAAAGCGGTCATGCCAGGACCACCCACATCTCAGGAGGATAGAGCCCAACAGCAACGCTATCTGGAATCTTTTCACACCCCCACAATTTCTTTCCCCTTAGACTCCCTGGAAGCCCCAATATCCTCGAAGGAAATTCTAGAAGCCATCAAATCACTTAAAAACACCGCCCCAGGCCAGGACAGGCTCACACCTAAGTTTTATAAATCATTTGCTCACATCCTGACCCCACAATTAGCAGTACTATTCAACTCATTTCAATCTACAAAAAAGGTAACACACTGTATGGCCGAATCAACTACCATCCTACTGCAGAAGCCGGGAAAGGACCCGGAGCAAGCGGCCTCAGATAGGCCAATTACCCTAATGAACACCGATGGGAAAATCTATTCCAAGGTTCTAGCAACTAGATTAGCCAGGATTCTCTCCGTGCTAATTCACAAAGGTCAAACAGGCTTAATTCCTGGCAGAGGGACTCATGATAACATCAGGTGCACACTCAACATAATCGAGTCCGCGAACAGAATGAAAATTCCGCTCCTAGTAATTTCCCTCGACGCACATAAGGCGTTTGATCTCGTGAACTGGGACTTCATTCGGAATACTCTTTCTCACATGGGCCTTGGTCACAACTTTACAACCTGGTTAATGGCATGCTACGCACATCCATCAATGCAACTCCGAGTCAATGGGAGGAAATCGACGAGCATCTCTATATCCAGAGGGACCCTCCAGGGGTGTCCGCTATCTCCTTTGGTGTTTGCCTTATCGATGGACCCATTTGCCGCGAGAATCCGACTCAATCCCAATATTAAAGGGGTCACAACAGGCGGGACTGTCTACGCCGACGATGTACTTCTCACAGTCACCGATCCAACCAGCTCGCTGCAACCTCTACTCGAAGAATTAGAAGCATTTGGTGCATGTTCCGGGTTCAGGGTAAACTATGATAAATCCTCCGTCCTCCCGATCAACCTCCCAAGGTGTCAGGCAAATACTCTATGTCCCGATCTGCCATTCCCGTGGGCTCACACCTCGCTGGAGTATCTGGGCGTTCAAATCCCCAAATCCAGCCAGTTAATCTACAAACACAACTTCCCTCAGTTATTTAAAACGCTACGCTCAGACCTGAAACAATGGGACAAACAGGAGATCTCGTGGCTGGGCCGAGTTGCAGCGGTAAAACTGATATCACTGCCACGCGCTCCCAACTCATATTCCGGAAGCGGATCTTGTAGCTTTGCAGCGCAATATTATGAAATTCATTTGGGGAGGCAAAAGATCCCGCATTGCCCGGAAAATCATGACCCGCAGCCGACAACTCGGAGGTCTAGGGCCCCAGACATCGCTAGATATTGGCGCGCAGCTCAACTCGTGCACGCCTTCACTTGGACTTGCTCAGGGGATCGCCCAGCCTGGCTACAACTGGAAGAAGCATGGTGCATGTTCCCCTTATCAGACCTGCCCCACATCCAGTCCTAGAATCCCCCGCCCGCAATATCTCCGCTTCCAGCAACTTGCAATACAGTGGACAATTTGAAAGCTGCAAATAGAAAGTGGGGAATCAAAAGCTCACTGGGTCCGCTGACCCCAATCTGGGGCAATCCGGGCTTCTCCCACGGCCTTTGCCGCCGAAGCTTCGTCAAATGGTCAGATGGCGGCCTCCACAGAATCTCAGACTTTTTAAATGAAGGTCAGCCGCTCTCCTTTGAGGACTGTAAAGCAGAGTTCAACATAACCGAGGAGGAACGATTCCGGTATACTCAAATCCGGCACTGGATCTCGCAACGCTCCGTCAGAGAACAGGCTCCAAGGACTTAACACCCCTCGAACTATCACTAACGGCATCCCCTCCAAGAGGAAAGATCTCTACCCTCTACAAACGCCTAGAAAAAACCAACCCCGAATCAAAGGAAAGGTACATGCTGAACTGGGAGCGCGATCTGGGGCGCCCCCTGGACCCTGAGGCCTGGGACAAAATTTGGACAAGACTTCACAGGAGCACCCAGTGCGTTACTAATAGGGAAGGAGGATATAAAGTATGCTTTAGGTACTATATTACACCGTCCCAACGGTACAAAGCAGGTGTGCGGCCCTCACCGAACTGCTGGAGGGGATGTGAGCAAGAGGGGTCCTATGGGACTGCCCAAAAGCAGCGCATTATTGGAAGGGGGTTCTGACACATATCCGAGCAATAACAGGCCTCAATATCCCATGGGAACCTGGAATCATTTTACTGGGAGACTCGGGGGAGGGGGACCTGCCGATGTCAGGAAACGCAGCCTGCCTCTGCACCCATCTACTATTGGCGGCCAAGATCACCCTCACCCGTCTCTGGAAGCACCACAAGGGCCCCCCCATCCCACTTTGGTGGGCTAAGTGCTGGGACATTATTGTTGCGGAAAGAGTCATTGCATCCCGCCTGGGCAACCTCAATCCCTTCCTGAACACTTGGGCCCCATTCATGGACTATGCGGACCGTTACCCTGCCCTCACACTGAAGCCACCCAATGTCCGCTGGTTGAACTGAACTCTGCATAGCTATAGCCCGGCCCAACTTAGAAATATCCCCCTCCACTATCGTCTCCCTATCAGAATATTGCTATGAATGAGCTGCATACTAAATTTCACCTTTTAATAGCCATTCTTCCACTGTAATGAACTGTGTCATCACAATCTTGTGCTAATTCCGTTGTCTACCGTTTGATTTGTTTTCTTCCTTTTCTGTTTTGCTACTGTTATTGATTTATATTGAATAAAATATATATTTTGAAACAAAAAAAAATATTTAAAAATGTAACATGGTGCTCTCTGCTTTGTGTAATGAAGAAAGATTCATAACGACCCATAATTTAATCTAGCAGCATCTTGGACATTTATTCTAAATAACTCAAAAAGAGAGTGTCACCCTACCCCAACCAAAAAAGAGTGTATGCCTCCCCTTCGTCTATTGTAAAAATATTGCTTTACTCTTTTGGCTTTTTGAAATCAAAGTACTACAAATGCAGATGCTAAGATAATCATAGTGGGTCATAAAAAATAGAATTTTGCATAGGAGCCAGAGGAGGTCCTGGTTTCAATGTCTTTATAGAACCGACCATACCTTTTGGTTTTGTTAATATTAAGGCCTTAGTTTCTGCAAAGATTTTCAAAAGTTGTTCAACTGTTTTTGTACGCCCATTGCAGTTTTGGATTTCATAACTGCATCATCTACAAACCGTGCCTATTTTTCTCACCCACTAACATTGAGGAGTTTGCTTCAAACTGATTAATCCATTTAATACAATATTTAATAAACCATGTAAACCGTAATGGAGTGGGTCCTGTCTCTCTGTCCTGGCCTGTGTGGTAAGAACCCCTCCGTGCCTGCCCTGAAATACCCCCTGTCAATTTTTGTTTTCTTGCTACTTTTTGCAACTCAATGTTCTTTTTTCTCGTCCTCTCCCTGTACCAGGTTTCCCTCCCCGCCCTCTCTCTTGTCCTCTTCCCACCCCCCCGCCTGTGACTGGTTGATTCCGTTCAGAAAGCTGCCTTCTTAACAGAGGTTCCAATGGGAGCCTTGCCCGGGCAGCCGGCTAAGGGCCATAAGGCAAAGGGCAACTCCTCTGGGCAGCTCACCTCCCGATTTGCCTCAGTTTGCCCTTGAGCGCCCAGCAGGACAACCTACAGAAACAGACAGGTAAGGTGGTCCGGGTGGGGAGTACAGCCACTACTGTACTCAAGTAAAACCTCACCTCTTCATTACCTTTTAATACTTGATTAGGGACAGGGTATTGCTCTTTAGCTTTATTCTGTGGTAGGAAATGTGGTACACTTAGATGTATGCTAGGGGGCAGACGTCATGCTGGACTTGGATGTATTTTGGGGACAGGAAATGTGTTACAATAGACAAAATCATGAAGATGTTCATGTTAGGGAGAATTCTCATTTCATGGCTAATTTCCCTTACCTACGGAGTCCCTCAGCAGCTTTGCTGGATCTCTGGAGTTGTTTCTTTTCCACTTGGTAAGAGTGTGAGCTTTTTACCACTATTACTTGTATTTTGCTATGTGTTTTTACCTGTTTTTGGGATTGTGGGCTCTGAAGTACACCACTTCAGTAGCCCCCTTCTTTGTGTGTGTCACACAGCATCTTCTGTGCAGTGGCACAGGGTTGTCGTTTAGACTTCCCACCAACTCCATTTCTGAGGTGACTACTGTCCCCCAGAAAAGGGTAAAGTTACTATTAACTTTACTTAGTCAAAACTAACCACAGATCCAGTACACACCATCTTACATGGAGTACTGGAAGGGTTAACTCTTAACTCTTTTCATCTGTACCTCTTAAGAGCATTGTTTTGCTTTTAACATTTAGACATGGCTGGTGGCAGTGGTATCTACCTTAACTTTTCTACCGCGATTATATTAGATAAACGTGGTATTGTTCTTGGCTATTATATTTGCCTTGAACATAAACCCGCTTGACCAAATTGTCTTTCTTTTGGCTCCGGTTGGGTTTATTCGCCATTTCTTTTTGTTAAAGTCCTTCTTGTGTTTTACTTTGCGCAGCAAACTAGGTTTGCCTTCTTTGTTCACTGTCTTTTGGCGGGCTTCTACCTAGAAGCCCTCCTCAAGGCGCCTTGGTGTCTAGGTGGGCTGAATGTGAGGGAGGGGTGTAGTCACCCCCTGCACAGGGTATCCTAGAAAACCCAAGTCGCACTTTGTCATGATTGGCCAGGGTAGTTGTCCAGACTGGACAATCCCCCTGCTGGGTGATTGACAGCCAGGCTGTGTGATTAGGGGTTTTTCGCATAAAAGGCAGGTCTCTTGGGCTAGAAGTCGGAGTCGCCACTGGAACTACAAGGAACCGAAGAGAACGACGGCTGCTGCAACTACCCCGTCCCGGTGATACTGCAGCAGTACTGAGCTATCTGCCCCTCAACGACTAAGAGGAGATCCAGTTCGGAGTCTTCTTCACTTGAGCCTGGTGGGGATAACCAGCTCGTCTTCCACAGCCAGAGGATCCTCTTCCTTGGTCGAAATTGCTGCACACAGCTGTAGTGGTCCGGATAGCCATTTGAAGAGCCTCTACTGTGTTTTTAAGGAGCGCACCTTTTATTCGTTGTTGCTGCTGCCGGCTTCATCCCTGTGTGGTGCAGACCCCCTTCAGACGTCCTCCTTCACAATGAAGCTCCAGGAATCGTGGGAAACCAACAGGAACAACTGCCAGGGCACCAGCTGCATCCTTGGAATAAGATACTGTGTTCTGCTTGAGGAAACTGGGTGAACCCCTTTTCTTCATTTCCAAGGCTTGCCCTTGTCTTCCCTCCTTCTTATAACTTTTGCTTCCGAACATTGACAATATCGAAGTACTCTTGGCTACGTTGAATTGTGAACTATCTGACTGTGTGATCTTCTGCAACAGGCCCCG
The DNA here is from genome assembly GCF_040938575.1 of Ambystoma mexicanum. Taxonomy (NCBI): domain Eukaryota; kingdom Metazoa; phylum Chordata; class Amphibia; order Caudata; family Ambystomatidae; genus Ambystoma; species Ambystoma mexicanum. Next base: position 343,455,338 of record NC_090922.1, read on the forward strand.
TTGTCACTTGACCCTGGCTCCGGCCCTTTGACTTTTGAACTCTTGTATATGAGTGTTTCTCGATTCTATCAGCCTAACCAACATATTGCCTGTGATTTTTCCCCTCCAACTCCCTCTGAGTATCTCAGGTGCTAAGTGTGTTTTTGCCCCGGTAGCATTTCATATTCATCAACGAAAAAGGCCACACTGTTGTGGCTGTGGTTGTGCCCGTGGGCTAACGTACCGGTAGCATTTCATGTCACAGATATACGTTTAGTTAGTAGACCGAACTGTCAAAAAGTGATCGCAATCGTATTCGCGGTAACGTGTTTTGTGTATAACACCGGTTCATTCAGACACAGGGTACATACCTTGAGACATACTATACAAAGTGAATTGGTTAGTTCTAGTATATTTAACGTGTGTTTTTTGTTTAAGTTTAATAGAAGTGTTGTGTTTATAACGAATGGTTTAAAAATAAATGTACTTATATTTTTCTACCTGAAACCTTGAGTCAGTGTTTGCTTGAGTCACAGTTAACTGTGGTCCCTTTGTGTAATCTCTGCTACTGCACATATACTCTTGAGATAAGCCTGGCTGCTCTGCCACTGCTACCACTCTAACATAGTAGTACAGGCTTGTACCAAAGGTAAACCTTGTATTGCCACCTGTAGTCTTAATTGTGTGTAGTGGTCCCTACGGGCACAGGATTCTGCCTAACAGTTCACATTTAGGTAGATTTGTGAAGATTAACCATGTGTTACATTTAGATAGTGTGATGAATCTGATGATGTCATCACTCCTTTACCTGATATAGCCTCTCCTCATGTGGCCATGGGACAGCAGCCGCTACCTGATAATGACCCTGAAAGCGGCTATTTGAGGGCTGACCCCATGAGGAGGTGACTCTTTCCCTTTTAGGGATATTCCCTCCATCCCTCATGGCATACTGCCACCATCCCCTTCAACAACTTGACAATTTTACAAGAGGCAAGGAGAAATAATAATGACTCCTAATGCGAATCAACGCCAGCAGTCTAGTAGCTGGAAGAAGACAATTGGCCTGACATGGTTTAAAACCATGCCGGAAAAAGAAGCATGGAATTAATCTTCTTACCCAGCTGTGGTGAGAACAGCCTAGGAGAGATACCGGGAGTACGGTGGCTGGCAGTGGATGAGATTCTCTGCGTCCGACACCGGTCGGAAGAGCCAGACGGTCTGGTCAAGTCGTGGGAGTTCTCGGAACGTCATCCAGAGAAGCTCACGGGTCAAAGCACTGCTACGAGACGCTGAGAAGAAGCTGCCAAGGGGAGCCGGAGGCGTGGTGGAAGCTGACTAGCAAACGAAACGCTACGCAGACCTGACAACAAGCCGCATACCGACACAGGAGATGCGAAGGGACCCAGAAACCGATGAGAACTGGTGAGCCTGCTGGGAAGGATGGGGCCACCCGGAGCGCTTTGGACGGTGTACCGCATAGCGAAGGAGAAACAGTGTGAGAGATGGGGGAAGCGTGAGCAGGATAATAGAGCCCATGGGACATTTTGTTACAAGATAAGAAGTCCATGAGAACGGGTTTGGGACCCGTAGCCATATTAGAAAATATACATGGAGAAAACAGTGTGGCAGAAAAGACTGAAATGCAATGAATGTTAAAAGACCTGGCAGGACAGTATACCAGGCAAAGCTAAGTGGGAGAAGTGAACGACAGTAAATGTGAAATGGAACCTGGCAGGCGAGTATACAAGGTGTTTTGTGAGTTAAAGAATCCCAAGGAAACCCCATCCCCTGTTACGCTCACCTGGTCTCTGCAGGGGTGTTGGGGCACGGTTGGAGCCCTCCCTCGTCTCGGCTCCCTGGTGTTGGCTGTCTTCCCTAGCTGCCTCAGAGAATAGGGTTCAGGATAGTGATGTTGCACCTGAGGGGAGAGGCAATGAGGATGGCATGGAGGTATTTTGAATCCCCTCGTCACTTTCGTGCCAGAACGGTGTGCGCAACATTTTTCCCATGCAAGCTCACCTATTCTTTTGTGATGCTGGGCTCTCCGTCCTGCTATCTTCAGCAGGGGCGTGTGGAACGGGCCTAGTTGCTTCACTGGCCCGCGAAGTGGCGATCCAGACCGGCTGTGACCAATCCACTTGAAGGTAAGTCTTTGGTTCTTAATAATGTCTTTTGCGGCGAGTATTGACGTAGTGATTAGCAATAATGGTAACTTGCTATGTTTCTGCTTGTTCCCCAATAGGTGTGAAAATGAGGGTCGGAAGCGTAGAGCTGCTCTTGGAAGTCCCCTGAGGAAGATGGGCTCTCAAGGACAACAGGTGTACTGGTTGATATGATGGAAGTCAAGACTTGGGTAAAATGCAGCCCAGAGTTCATGATTGTGAGATTTCTAACCTGTTGTATTATTTTCCCTCATAGGAGCGGTCCGACAGACTGGAGCAGAGTCCGGAGGCTAGAAGATAGTTCGATGGCTCCGGAAGAAGTTTCCGTGGTGAAGCGGAGAAGATGAGAGATGCTCCCGCATCGGTAGGAGTCCGAAGCGGAAGTGAGAAGGCCCCGACTCTGGCGGAATGCAGGTAGGGTGCACACGCAGCGATGGAGCGGCTGGAGTCAGGTAAGCGCACCTTCAGCGACGGAGCGGCTGGAGTGAGGTAAGCACGCCTTCAGCAATGGAGCGGCTGAAGTCAGGTAAGCACGCCTTCAGCGATGGAGCGGCTGGAGTCGGATAAGCACGCCTTCAGCGATGGAGGTACCGGATTCAAGGTAAGGTGCGGCGGTAAGCGTCACACTGCAAAGCAGATTAACACAAAGTAAAGGCATGCAGCTGGGCTGGCCTTATATAGACTGGCTCTGGCCCCTCCCTTAAGCCACGCCCTGTGGCTCCACCTTGCCTCGCCCAAGGATTCCAGCATGTGCCTCCCAATGCGATCCTATGGGCACGCCCGGCCCGAATGCATGTGCCTTAGGCACAGAATGTTCCAAGCACATATTTCTATGAGCCTGGCACCAAAGGTGCCAGGACTGGGTCCAAGTGGCCCTTGGGGGTGATGAAGGCTTGGGCCTTTGCCCCATGGCCATGACAGAATTCTGTACTGCAGTGAATGTGTAAAGAGAACCTGGCAGGAGAATATACAAGGTGCTTCGGGAGTCTGCGACCCGCATCCAAATTGTATCAAAGAACTATATGAAAGAACCTGGCAGGGGAGTATAGCAGGTGTTGTTGGGTGAGTCAGAGAATTCAAAGGAAGATTCATGCTTTGGGATTACGTTGAATGTGAGAAGGACTTGGGGAAGGGAGACAGTTCCCCTGGAAAAAGTGGCAACATCAAGAGGAGTTATCTTTCTGAGCTTTTGAACTTTTGATTTGGTGGAGAGAAACCGGGAAAGGGAGTCATTCCCGGAAACTGTGAACATTATTCCTTTGCACTTTTGTTGGATTCATGTCTTGTTGAACTTGAAAACATGTGCAATTTGCAAGTTAGAGACATTACCCTTAGCACCTTAGAGTTACTTTCAGAGTGTGAGGGCTAGGATAGGATAGGATTTCAGACAGAGGAAACTTTGCTTTGGACACCTTGACGCACGACAGGCCATTAGTTTTGGTTGAGGTAGGGAAATACCTCTGAGGTTAAGGACAGCAAGGCATTTTCCACCCCCTTTATTATTTAATAAAAGTCTCTGTACATTCTCCAGTCTATACCTTCCAGCTCACTCTCCCCTTGCAACACTTCCTTATCTTGATCTTATCTAGCCCTCTCCCTTTCCTTGTCTCCACCAGCCAACTTCCTCTGGATCCTATCTGCATCCCGCCTAATCTAACTCCTCCCCATACTAACCTGCCTCTACTCTCCTTCACCCTTCTGTCTCTGACTTCATCCTCCTCTCTCTCTCCTACTCTAAACATGTCTCCTACTATGCTTGCTCAAAAATCACATCCAACCACTTTCTTGCTCACACCCAATTGGTACCCCCTTCTCACCCCAAAACCTTATCTTCTCTCTCTGTGAACTCCAATGTCTCTTTCAAGATTTCCTCCAGTTGCTAGACCCTCCTCTCTAGTCTTTAGGCCCTCCTTCACCTGCTTTCTGATCGTACCTTTACACCACTCACTGTCAACTGACTTTGCTGGCTGCCTAGAAGCTTCCCTTTGCTCTCAGTGGCTACTCAAGTCAGCTGATTCCCTTGCTCAATCACTGTCTGAGCTATGCAATTATAGCCAGGGACTTGCCTTCAAAATCTTCATAAGGGCCTCCAATGCAGCCCATGTGGTCATTGGGGCAGTTACTCGTGGATCAAGAAAGTTGTCTGCAAAGCTTTTGGGAAGGGTTCCTTGGTCTCCTCCCCAATGCTGAGAAGCTCCCTGCTAGTTATACCTCCTCCTGTGCTGCCCCACTGCTACTACTGCCAAAACCAATCTGGGGTTTGGGGTTAGGTGTTTTAAAAGGCACGGTCTTGTCTGTTCGACACAGCTGCATTGTGGTCCTTGAAAGTTCTGTTTCCAAATGGTGCAGCTTCCAAGGAACTATTATCGATCCCAGGTGTCTGAGGAGTGTGGTGCTTTCTGGGGACCAGAGAATCTTGTAAACCACCTGAAAGAATAGAAAAAAACAGACCTAACTAGCGCAGAGGCTGATAGGTATTGGGACAGAGGCTTAGGCACCAATGTACAAGTGGGACCCAAATTGTCTTTAGATTTGTCTGGGGGACGGGGTCTTCGCTAATTGATAGTGTAGATACTAAGACATGACCTGAAGGGCAGAAAAACGTAATGAGAAAGTGATAGGGCTCAAAGTGGCCTGCACGAAAGTCAATTTATATTGTGACTTTGCTAACCTAGTTGTCTCATACCTCAGCTGTTGATCTGCTATAGTAGTGACATTGCCAAATTCTGCTTCATTCATAACATAGGAGATGGAATACTGCATGATAGATCAGAATATATGGTTTTTCAAATAAGCCTGTGTAGATATAAATGGGTATATCTGAACATACCCTTTAATTTATGTTGTTTTACGTTTATGTGAGACATGTAACTAAGTAACAAAACCACACTTTAAAATTGTCTGTCTCTTTCAGAGTTGCAATGACCACACTTGTCCACTGCTTCTGAAAAAGAACTATAAACCTAGTAGCACCACCATGCCCCTCACCAGACATATGAAGCACCGGACAACCCTGGTGGCGGCTTCCGTGGCAGCTCTAAGATCGAGGAATACGACGCCCCAGGAGGCAATGCAGTGATGACCTCACAATGTGACCTCTTGAGATCGCAGAGAATCATATTTTGATAGCAACAATTAAGAAACACTAAAACTGTCACTGATAAATTGCAAATCGAGATTGACGCCCTGATAAAAATAAAATGTTGATTCATTGCATTAAGGGATTCATAAAGGTCAGTCCACATTGACATGCTTCGTATGAAAACTCAATTTCTTATCAAAGAGCATGAGTATGGTTTCTAAATATTTGAATAAAATGAGTGTCTGTGCGTAATGCGCAAAAGACAAAATTGTATCTCATCATTTTAAATTTCCTTTGTTCTGTGTGGGCTTGAGAAGTATGCAGTTTTCGGTTTCCTCTACTACTAGGGTAAATAACCTTTTCTCCACATCATAAACATTTAACAAGAACACATTTGTATTAATGAATGATATTTTGAGATTGCTTCCATTAGGGTTGTCAGTCCATTTTATAAAGCAAAACAAGGGGGGTTCTGGGAATCCCTCTACCAGCACGAAAACAGCACATTGACCTGTTCTTTGGTGGATGGCCCCTGGGAGAGACTCTACCAAGTCTTTAGCTCACTGTGCCTTTCACAGAGGAGACATTTCCTGCATATCAGTCTTTGTCCTGCCCAGGTGCAGTCCATCACCGAAATGCTAGGCAATTCTCCGCTGAACAAGAGTACCAACAGCAACCCCAGACATGTGTTTCAGCCTAGTCGGGCCTCATCAGTGAAGTGGAGCTATTCCTCTATAAGAGACTGCCAGACCCCCCATTTGATTTCCATTTTATAAAGCCTTAAGTTATTGGAGCTAATGGCACATCGTTATGAGGCCGGCATGGCATTAGGCGACTGGCAGAGTAGATTGCTGTCTTTATACACGAAGGCCTTGGTGCTAAGTATCACAAAAGCTGGACACTTAAAAGGAAACTGTTTTAAGAATGTAGAACTATGGAAAAGTACTTGCATGTGAGAAAGGAGGCAGGTAGCCCAAGGTTACAGCTGTGTTTGGACACTTGCACATGATTCTGGGTATTGTGATCAGCATAGAAGTTTCCCCAGAGATTTGCAATGAACTATTGGAAAAATGGAAGAAAGACTGAGCAGGACTCGCTTCTGAAAGTGGAGCAAGGCATCTTCCCAGGGCTAGCCAAGGTCATATTGCATTCACTGTGCTAGTACAGTTTGCTTCTCATCCTCATATTGTTGGTTATACATTTAAGGCTAGAGGGATGGGGTCAAATTGTTGCTTGAAGGATAGCATGGGCGTGCTGTTGGTTTGTTACCGATTACGGGACAAAACATTGCTTTTTCACTTGTGTCAAGCTGGGCTCATTATACAAAGCTTACTTGAAGTGCGAAGTAGCACCCAAAAGGTGTGCCAAGGTGTCTGGCTTCTGTGGTAGGTGAAATTTAGGAGACAGACAAGGAGGTATAAGTCACACAAGTTTTATTCTCTCTTTTAAAAAGGTCTAATCCCTAACCTATGGCTTTAAATCCTATTCTGTACAAAAGAAAGTCAAAAGGGTGCTTTTCAGGGTGTCACATTGACTAAACATAAATACTGTCCTCTGTCCGGCATCTTCTCTAACCTAGCTTCTTTCCCTATTACTCAAAAACAAAAATACAAAACCACCAAGGTATACTTTGGGGGAATTTCCCAATGAAAGGGATGGCTGCTGGCTTCTGACACCCACTCCTGTGGTTTCTTTTCTTGTCCCTACCCCTGTTGCTCTTCTCTCTACCTCCAGTGGTTTCCCAGTTATTTTCTCCCAACCAGAATGCGTCTCTTTTTTTGCCCCACTCTGGGGCTTTTCGGTTCATGCCTCGATCCGGTGGCTGGTTTTGGTGTCTTTTCTGTTAGCTACCCACTCCTGGGCTTGTTTCTTCTTTTCCCCACAGTGGGGCTTCAGATACGCTCTCCCACACTAGGAATGGTTTCTCTCTCTTTCTCACTTGTGGAGATTTTGATTCTCCCACCCCGGGCTTGTTATTCTCTCCTTCCCCAATCTGGGGCTTTTGATTCTCTCATCCATAGCAGGGCTTATTTCTCTCTACTTCCCCTGTTGGTCTTTTCATTCTCTCTCCCACTCTGGGGCTTGTTTCTCTCTCATCCTCTTTTCCATCTACCTCATACTCCTTTGGAGCCACTGCGTGCCTGCTGGAGATTTGCAGTGCTCCCTGGTAGTGTTCTGCAGACCTCCTGGACCTCCTCTCCCTGAAGAGCCACTTGTGAGACTCAAACTAGACTCTGCACCAGCCGGCATCTCCTCACTTCTCTGCTCACTTTATGCAAGGATCGCTTGGCAGCTCCTCCTAAGGCAGTCAGATCTCGTTTCAGTTGGGGAGTGTGGTGCACTTCCCAGATACCTATCACTGTCCGGTACACTGCGGCTGAGTCCTCCCTCTCCTGCCGGCCACAACCCTTCAGTGCGCTTCTGCACAATCTGTGCAGGCTTCGCATAGAGTTTCTTGTGGTTGGTCCTTCCAATGCTGTGCCTCAAGGAGTATGGTCTTTCTTCCTTTTTGCTGTTTTCAGTGATGACTGAATCAAAGTTGGGTCAGAAGATGAGTCAACCATTAGTAAAGTGGTCATATGATTATCATACACCTTAGCCTCTACATATCCTATAAAGGTGTTGGTCCTGTGGGGATGAAGGTTGACTAGAGTCACCTCAAGAAGGATATTGCTTACCCTGTGTCCTAAGGAGTGTTAAGTGTAGCAGGCTCACGTCACTAGTCCCAAAGGGGTGGCTCCCCCTTATGGTGAGGTGACAATTTATTTTTTATTTATTTATTGCATTTATTATACGCCCAAACCCTGAGATATCACAGCGTAGGTTACAGTAGGCTTAATTCTCTAGTTACAGAGGGAAAAACATGGTATTTTACATACATAGATATTTATGATATCATGGGTTACAACTTTAGGTCTGTAGTTCACAGTGATATAGTTACATATAGAGGAGAATGCTTTTGCAATAGTCCAAACTAGTACATTTACAGCATAAGTAGGGTTGGAAGATCAAGCATAAGTGGTAGGGGTTTCCGTCTAGTACTTCCGTCCTGAAGTATGTGTCTTTCAGTTTAGTATTTGTTGAAAAGCCAAGTTTTTAGTAGCTTTTTAAATCTCTGGTAAGATGGCTCATATCTGGTATGCATGGGGAGGGAGTTCCAGAATTTGGGTGCCAACACAGGGAAGCTACTTCCTCCTGCCTTTGTCCCACGCTTCAAACTCTCAAACAGTTGGATACAATTGTTAGATCAAAGTGTTCTGGTGGACCTGTTGATGGTAATGGCATTATTAAGGTAGGTGGGTGCCGTCCTTGAGAGGCATTTATGTGTGATATAGGGTGTTTTAAAGATGATTCTTGCTTTCACGGGTAGCCAGTGTGCTTCCCTTCTGGTCTTGGATATGTGGTCAGACCTTTTTATTCCTAGTGCTGCTCGCAGAGCTTTATTTTGCAGTTATTGAATTTTAGCAAGATTGGTGATTGAGGACCCTAGCAGTAGTACGCTGCTGTAGTCTATTTTTGACAAGATAAGTGCACGGGCAAGTGTGATGCAGTTTTGAAGAGTCAAAAATTGACGACTAAGCGCGATGAGCCTGGCCATGTAGGAGGTGGCTGACGCAAAGGCATCAGCCTGTTTTGTCACTGTAAGACTAGTGTCTAAAAAGACACCCAGCTTTTATATATACCTGCTTGAGGATGGCAATGGGTGTTCCATCAATTGTGATGGACGCATAGTCAGGGTGGAGAGCCTTGATTTTGGCGGGGAATCCCACAGTGAGAATCTCTGTTTTATCATCGTTTAGACATGAGCTGTTGGTAGCCGTCCACTTTTGGATTATGGCATAGATCTTATTCACAGTGATTGTGTCTTGCTCGTGGTTCCCTGTGACAGAGATAATAATCTGGGTATCAACCTCAAAATTCGTGTAGATAACAACCATGGCAGCTAGAGCCGTAAATAGCAGTTTCGTGTAGGCATTATAGAGGGTCGGCGATAGGCATGAGCCTTGCGGTACCTGTATGGGGACTGGTATAGGGTCAGCAGCTTCCTTACCTAATGAGACTCTACAAGTTAGTTCTGAGAGAAAGGATTTGACCCAGAGGGTGGCTTCTGGAGAGAAATTGAAGGTTTCAGCTAGGGTATTACACAATTTGTCATGGTCGACCGGATCAAATGAGGCTGACATATCTAATAGTAGTAGGGTACACAGCTTGCCAATATCTCTTATGGAATCCATCTGCATGTTGAGGTGCAGTAAAACTGTTTCCGTGCTGTGACTGGGCCGGAAACCAGATTGTCTAGCTCCTAGTAAGTGATTTTGTTCAAGATGGGCTTGTATTTGTGTGTAGGCAATTTTGTAGATTATTTTCAGCAGAAAGGGGATAGTAGTTATGGGGTGGTAGTTGGTGGGCACTAAGGAGTCGAGTGTGGATTTTTAAGAAGAGGGGTGACCCATGCTTCTTTAATGCTTGCAGGGACAACAGTGTCAAAAGAGGAGTTGATGAATTTAGTGATGATGGGAGTTAGCGCGGAGGCGCACAGTATAACTAGCTTTGCGGGGAAACTATTTTGGAGGCAAGAACCTTTTGTATGGTGGTGCACCATGCTTTGCTTGTGTTGATAAGACAATTAAGAGGGACAGGGTTTTCCAACTCTCTAAGAATGGTGAAGAGTTCTTTGGAGTTCGAGGCAGCATTGTTAATACGTGTGTTTAAGGCATCAGCTTTATGTGCTATAATGGCGGATGTGTAATGTTTATTTGCTTCAAGAACAGATTTGGCCGAATTAGCAGTACAGGATTTTTTATGAATGTGTTCTAAGGATCTTTTATTGCGTCGGAGCGCTACTAATTCCTCATCAAACCCGAAATTAGAGCGTTTGAGTTTTAGTGGTGAGTGGGGCTACTGAATCTATGGTGTTTTTAAGGCACTTGTGGCAAATATTAGCAAGGTGGTTAGGGTTGGAGTTGGAGTGATGTTCAGGGTGGATAGGGCCTTCGGCAGAACCGGGCTGAGGTGATCAGCTGTGACCTTGCGTGTGTTCCTGATTTTTATAGGGCAGAGTGGGGTTAGCTGGGGGATGGGTTTATCTTGAGTTAGTAGTTGGAAGCAGATTAAGTGGTGGTCAGACGAGTTTATTGCTGTGATGGAGTTCATATTTACGCAGACATTAGATGTCAAAACCCAGTCTAATGTTCTTCCCTTTTCATGAGTGGGTGCTGTCACAAGTTGGGTAAAGTTCATATCCGTAAGGGAGGCATGTAGGGAGCTTGCTTTATGCTCTTGAGCGTCATTAAAGCCTAGATTTATGTCACCAAGTCTGATGAATTTAGTGTTGGGTTTGATGATAGATGATGAGTATATTGGTAGTAGTTTTAGGGTCTGTTTTAAGTTTCACAAGGAGCATTGCATAGCCTGCCAGAGTTTCTAGCAGGCATGATCTGAGTTTGAGGCTGGACTTTGCAATTATGGCAACACCACCTCCCCCTGTATTCAGGCGGTCGGATCTCAAGCATACCTTAAGAAGGGCTCCTTTAGGGTAGTGATCGGATCAGGAGTGGGCCTCAGGGCCTGGGGGGCACTAGGCTGATAGTGTTAAGTTTTTTTTCTGTCTAGTGGTATGGATAATGTAGGGGTTTGCGTCGTCCGTTGCTGGTTAAGGCTCTGAGCATCAATGTGATATGTTTGCTTGGTACTATGGAAGTTATGATAGCTGAGCCGTGACGCCAGTATTGTTAGTCTGGTGTTTCCTCTGATGGGATACATAATAGATGGAAGGGGTAGGGGTAGTCTGGATCCGAGGTGGGTTGTTCTTAGTGATCCAGTACAGGCAATGGTATTATCACTAGGGTTATTAAAAATATTAGCAGAGGTGATCTCAACGCTGTCTGTTGTGGCAGTGGTAAGACTAGAAGTCTTACTGTACAGTTCTTGTAGGGGCTTCAAAGATGGAAAGGGGTAGGTCGTAGGTAGGAAGGGGGTGGGGCAAGGGTGGGGGTGGTGACAGTAGCAGCCAAGTTTAATTAGGCCGTTGCCCTTTGGGATGAAGGACCTCCCTAAAAGGGAGGTAGCTTCTCTGTACGTGAGGGAGGGTCCATAGTGGTGGTTACTGGAAAGTGAATAGTTATAATGGTGTTTACGCTGACTAGTGGGCAGTTCCTGTGAAGGCTGGATAGGCTGTACTGTAGGCTATGTTTCTGAGCCTATGTAGTCCTCTGGGGTGATTCAATCTAGTCGGGGAATCAGGAGTAACGGCTAATAAAACACACCAGTTCTTGTAGTATGGTCTGGCGTGGGTAGAGAGACTCCTCTGCAATTTGAGGCAATGGCTTTGTCACGTGCTAGTCGGGGGTTAGCAGGAGTCTTAGCTGCATGACAGTAGTGCTGTGCAAAGGCTTTACTTAGGCGGAAAAGTCTACTTGGCAGTCGTGTACTGACACAGTGTCGGTTGCGATAATATGCACTCGTATTGTGGAGCATATCGCGGACTGATGAGTTGGCTTTCAGCGATGGAGGATTGGGTAAGTGCAAATCTAATTACTAGACAGGAAGAAACTGTGAATTAATCTATACAATTCAATGCCATGCACAGTGCATAATACGTAGTAAAGCAAAAAGTATAGTGAGGGCACATCAGTGAAGAAAGCAATAGAAGTTCATAGCGAGCATACAGTTACTGTTATTACAAAACTGTAGACACATTGGGACGCACGCATTGGGATCTACATTAATAAATTTGTGCAGCATTAATGGCGGTAAGTGGGTCACAACAGGGATCATACAAGGGCAGTGGTCTTGTTTGGGCAAGTGGCTTAGTTCATTGTGCATTGGATTAAGTTCAGCCAGAGTATGCGTCAGCGTAGGAAGGGGACGTTGGACCAGGGACTGGGAAGCATGGCTTAGGAGAGCTGCATTAGACAGGCACGCAGGAAGCCAGTAGGTCTCACAGAACAAAGGCAAGAATGATGGCAAGTGTTACTGTAGAAATGGTGTTACCTCGAGGTTTCGACATGTCCTGTTCCCATTTTCTCCCGGCTCTGACAGGCTCAGGACAGGAGCCTTAGTTTGTGAGCCTTTGTTTGTGGGCCGGCTCTCGCCTGCCGGCATTGCATGATTGGCTGATGAATGGAAATTCAGCCAATCTGCATGCAGGCTTCGGCTAGCTGATCGAAGGCAATGGATGGGGAATCCGAAAAATTAGGCGACAGCCATCTTAAATTGGTTAATCCTCGTGGTTAGTAATGGAGGATAACTATGAAGCAGGGTGAAATAAATGAAAATCATTGTTGCAGCGCTTCACGGAGCTGGGAAATCAGATTGCGGCAGCGCTAGATGATCATCTGAGGGCACTGGGCACTTCAGGAAACACCCAGACTTGGATATGTCACACTACCGTTCGGATCGGCTGGTGTTTATGAACTGTAAGCACTTTCATGGGTGCAAAGCCCTATCACAGATGACGCCATTCTGAGAATTTGTCTTTGATGGCTAGAAGTTCACAAATCGATTGTGTCATGACCATGCCACTTGAACAATAGGAGGCACCCATTGTGGACTTCCTGGGGTTCACAAATTCATAGTCCATACACTCCACTCTGAACGATATTCATCCATAGTTCACATTCCCTTTGGAAAGTGTTGGACCCCTTAACTGGAATGCACAATCTACAAGTCGCATATTACACCTTTTTGTAGGTTGGAAAACTTGGCTATTCCTATATGTGAGTTTCAGAACAACAATAATTCAGAAGTACAAAAAGCCTTCTTTTCACATTCCCAGGCCCCAAGAGGAAGCAAGGAGATTACTCTCATGTCTCAGGTGAATCCAATGAGTCTGTTTTAGCCCCGGGTACTTGAGTACATAAGCAACTGCCCGGAGGAGCACTCAGTTCTTCAAAGAATTTGCAGCCAAACACTCCTGCTTTGAACCATGATTTTCCTCAGAGTACTGTTGCTACTTTCTGCTGTTTCCAGAACCTGCTCCAGTTCCAGTCTGTGTGTTCTCAGCCTTGCAGCCATGTGCTCTTTTCCCCAGTTACTCTGCTCCTCTGCCTGCAACTTTTGTTCTCTGCCCAAAGTTCCCTTGTTGCACGCCTGCAGTTTCTAGATTCTAATTCAGAGTTTCCATTCATGGTTTCTCTAACCCGAATATTCAGTCTGTTTACTGGATTCCAGTCCAAATTTTCAGTTTAAAGTTTGGGTACAGAGTTTATCTGTAGATTGCCTGACGTTTCTTTGTTTCGAGTCTTTATTTCCTGAATTCCATTCTGCGGTTCAAGAACTTTTATTACCCTTGTCCTAAGTGTGCACTTCTCTTGCTTATTGCTCTTTTTCCCGGTTCTCTGTGTTGAAACTTATTTTCTTTGACTTCCTGTTTTTTTTCCCTGGATATTTCTACGGGGGATTCTGTTACTGTTCTTGTTCTTACCTATTGTCATGTGGTTCCCTTGACCTCTTTTTGGCTGCTGGGTTTTCTCTGTCCCATTTCTTTGTCACATCTCTGTATTGTCCATTGCACCATACTTATAAACAGTATGCTGGTTCCTGTTTCACGAAGCAGGCACTGCTGTGTTCGTGATGGACCCGTACAGGCTACTATGTTGTGAGTATTGTTTCCTTTTTCGTGCCTTGCGGTCTAGACACAGAAAACGACTCCTGTTGCTCCTTTACATGAGCTATCAGAATTAGGCACTGTAATAGTAAATTGCTCAGAAGGCATGGAAGGAAGCGTGTTTGTCTTAGGTGCATTTCCTTACCTTCTTCGTCCACTGCCTTTGTTGCTAGACTATATTTATAGCCTATCATTTTGTGTCAGTCTGCAGGAGTCTTTTCTGTCATGTCACTTGTATATCTTTCTATCTTCAGCTTTGGGATACCAGTCACCATTCAAGTACCTGAAATGGCATGATTGCATTTTGCTTGAGTGCGTTTTCATGAATGATAGGTGTCACCGATGTCACAGGAAACACTCAAAGTCTTTGAGATAGTTCATGGGTTTATTTTATTTGTGGATACTAGGGCTTCCCCCCTCTCTGCCCATTAACCTCCTCCGTAACCCAGGCATCTGCAACCTCTGGTTAGTTCTACCATATGGATCTTCTCTTCCGCTATAGGTGGTGTCGCTATATGCAGGCTATCTAAACTCCCCTAGGTACTTCCTAACTTCCACTACTCTAACAAAGGTTAGTGTTCCAATGAGAGTTTGGCTAGTGCCTTGCACTTGCTCTGTAATATATAGGCAAGATCAGTCACGCCCAATCAATTTCCTTCTGCTCACACTACCACATCCTCCATCCTTTCTACTCCCACCAGTTCTTCATCCCTCTGCTGTTTCACTCTTCGATGTAACCACTCCGCCCACTGCACTGCTCCTTCTCTATTACTACTCAACTACACACTTCTACTTCCCTCACCACCGCAAGACACTTCTTCCACTATTGATGATCTCTCGCTACTACATTCCTCTCTCCCATTACACAAACACCTTTCTTTCCCCCTGTATTAGACACTTCACATTCTCTCCTCACACCAACTACTTCTACTCACACGCCAAACAAGCACGCACACTCGCACCGTAGGACCACTTTCACTCCTAAACTAATAACTAAGTTATCCAAAAATATCCTCCAAAAGCTCCTGCTGGTCTCACTGTCATCCTCCATCTCCACCTCTGACCTCCCCTGAAAAACCCACATTTCCCCTCTCTCCCTAAGTATTTCTCACTCCTTTGGGATCGGTCACTTTCCCCTATCCAATGTGGCCTGCCCTTCTCTCCCCAGGATGTGCATGGGGAAACTTTGAAAAGAAATCGAGCCCCACCCACTGTCCCTGCACGCTTGCCATGCAATGTCCATGGCTGTGTTAAGGCTGCAGCTCATGTCTCTGGTTTTCTGCAATAAGGTACAATATTCACAGGGAAAACAGGGCTGTTCCTTAATTAATCTCTGGAGGTCTAGGATGGGGGTCAGGTTTTCGGTCTAGACTCCCGCTAGTGCTTTCTGCTGGCACAGTGCTGTCTCTATGACTTGCACGTGCACACAGGCTCGCGGTTTTCTCCGGCATCTCTCTATTTCCCCCACCACTCTTTGGGTTGCTGAGCGCCAGCTCAACCTGATGCTGTAGCAATTGGGATGCTCTCAAGGCTTTCAGTTTCTTGAGAGGGATATTTCTGCCCCTTTTATTCCTCTGATGTTTTGTGTCATTTGCGCTAATTACCTTAAGAAGCTTCCGTTCTGAAAAAACAAGAGAAACACTGGTGAGCATGTGTGTAAAGAGCCATGCTGGAGATAAGGGAGACACATATACTGGCACAAGTGGAGGCGGGAGGGCCAGGAGTTTGGGCCCTCTCTGCTGCCACCCTCCACCTTAGGGGAAAGACTGACTCTGGATGGCTCTGGTAGGCCTCCCACCACCAGATGAGAGGGCTTCCGAGGTATCCTTGGTCATAAGGTAAGCAATACATGAAGCAGGAACCATTCAAGACCAGGAAAAGTAAAACATGAATGCTTGTTTATTACTTCTTGGCTACAGGAGTAGCTTAGAAGTATGAGAGTGGTAAAGTAAGCATCCTTCAGGTTCCTCTGTCTCTCTCCAAGTGTACCAACAGCCACAGATCACTACAGCTTCCCTACCCCTCGGGACAAGGCCTGGTTACCGGCCTTGTCATACAGGCCACAGGGTTGAAGGAATGCATCCTTTCCTATCGGAGAGAGGCTGACCACCATAGCTCTGCTATAGGTGTCAGCTTCTAGTAAAAACGGGTAATTCGTGTCAGCTTAGATCAAGAAGGTGGTCGAAAAAACAGATTCCTGCACGTCTTTCTTCCAAACGAAGGGAACAGACTTCTGAGTACCTTAATTGGAAGTTGTGCCAACCAAAAGAAGTCGCTGACAAATCGGCCTTAAAAATTGGCAAATTCCAAGAATCGCTATTCCGTGTGGGCCTCCCCAAAGCAGCTTGGACCTTCCAGTCATCGATCATTACCCCAGTTGGGGCGAGCAGATAGCCAAGGAACAGTGTTTACACAATAGGCAAAGTATTTCCTGACATGATCTTGTCTGTTAAGCGAGTAGATGAGTATATGATATAAATTCACAGCTATCCAAAACCCTGCTCAAGTCCTGAAACACATTGGTGATATTGTGTTGAAAAGTGGTGTTAAAGAAACCAAAAGGCAAAACAGTATACTCCAAGTTGCAATACTTAGTCTTGAATGCAGTCTTCCATTCATCTCTTTGGATCCATATGAGATTGTGTGCGTCTCATAAACCCATCCTCGTTGAACAGGAGGATCCTCAAACTTGTTCGATGAAGACGAGAATGAGCAGTAGCAGGTTCCTGACCGGGATCTTTCTTTACCGAGATCTGGTTTAACTCAATGTATGGCCAGAGCTCTACAGATTTCCTCTTTGTGAAAAAAAACATGGGGCACGAGAGGTGAGATCAAAGGTCAAATTAACCGCTTCTGCAAGGATTCATCCACATAAGACTTTAGAACTACTACTTCTTCCACAGATAAGGAGTAGATTAATCTATGTGGCATCGTCTGCTCATGTATAAGGTCAATTGGGCTGTGATAGGCGCAGTGTGGCGGTAGCTTGCTAGCTTCTGTTAGCGAGAAAATATTTGTGAATGATTGATATTCAGGTGGCCTCTCACTTGAAGTGGCAAACACAGTGTGGTTTCCTGCGGCTACCATGGGAATCTCACTGACAAACACAGGGATCCATCAGACTTGTGTACAGTTCTGAAATAAAAAAGAAACTTTTCCTTAATCCAGTCAGCGATGGGAATGTGACAGGATAGATCCCCAGAATCATTTGTGGGGGGTATGTGAATGAGTTCAAAGCGAATGAACTCCATATGCTCTTTCGAAGTTTATTCACAAAACAGTGGTTACATGGTGTGCTAACCATGGAGGGCAGGAGAGGGAACCAATCACAGAATACATTGTTACCGCTTGAGGTATCAAAAATATGCTTATTGAGTGTTTTCTGGCTAAATGTAAATCCATAAAGTTGCCCGTTGCCACACAATCAATAAAGACGGCACACTTCACTAACACTGTAGTGCCTACTGAGGTAGCTGAAAGATAGGCACACAGAGAATAAAAGAGAGAAGTATAAACAGTGAAAGATAAATTCCCCATTGACTGAGGATGGGCATTCCCTGAATTAAAAAAAGGACAGTCTCATACAAAGTGGCCCTTGTTTCCAGAGTACATGCTTAGGACTTCAATCGTTTAACAGTCGACTCTTCCAAGGAGAGGGGATAGCGGAGTCGGCCAATCTCCATGGAAGTAGCTTCTGCCACAACTCAGATCTTATAAAATTTGACAGATTGGACAGAAAAGAATGAAAAGGTCAACTACTTTCATATTTCTTTCATTCAGGCCAATGGTCTACGATTCACCGATCAATTCGAAGGGCCACATCGATATGATTTTTGATAGTGAACAAGGGAGGGTGATATGATATGATAGGTTATTTATAACGTGCTTAATACCCAGAGGTTACCAAGCGCGGACCCAAGCATCAAACCTGTGTTGCTCCACTTCCAAGGCGAGCATTTTGCCCCCGAGCTATCCTCCCGATGTGTACTAAAGGACAGAAACTCTGGCAAAATATGGAACAATCAGTGACCCCCCCTATGTCCTTAACGTTCCTCATTAAGAATGTTTGCACCTCCCTATCAGATCTTCTAGTACCAACCATGACGCCTCTATCCCACTGGCACACCGGCATGGCCCTTCTGGGAGAGACCTTGACATAGGACCTCTGGTCACAATCCTTCAGAATCCTGACACCTCATCAGGAATAATTAAAACATCAGTCGCAGCTTGGAAGCAGAAAGGTAGCTTTGCTCTTTTCCAACTAAATTCCGATACTAAGCCCATTCAGGTCTCCAGATAAGTGTCATAGAAGGATTTTTTACGAATTAAAACCATGTTATCTTTCTAAGCGCATCATTTACGCACCAGCTCAGAGCAGACGGAATGTGATTTGAAAGAAACCAGAACACATCCTTTGATTCATACCTGCATGGATGTATTGTAATGCATGGAGCAGCGTCTGAAAACAGATTTATTCTCTACTGTTTCGGACAGGCTCAGTGCACATAGCTCACAAAGTGAGATAAGGAAGGGTTTGTTTCTTTTCAAAATCTGTTGTGTTTTGTGTCTGTAGATGCTGAAAGAGCAAACCAATATGCAATCATATGTATTTTTCTAGCATTTTAGTATATTAGCAATAGGATGCACAACATTTACAATTGGCAAGTATATTTTCTAACAAATTGTGATTTTTTTCATTGAATGCATACTTGCTCTGTGCAAAAGTATTTTTAGGAGTTCCTGTGTTGTGTGCATTAATCAACAAGATGCATCTATGTGTTGTGTTCATACCCATTAACGTATACAATGTTTTCCACAAATCTAATACATTATCTGAAGTCAGACACCTCTGCTACCAAATCGGCGTGATTTCTTGCGTTGTATTCATTTTGAAGTTTAGTCATCTTCTGGTTGTCTGTTGCATATGTTTTACACTCTTGCAGAGCAAATCATTTTTTCTCTTCAAATTTATTTTACTCTAGTTTTAAAAGCAATGTATACAAGATGACAGAAGAAAAAAAGTTACCTGGGGCACAGATTAGTATGCTCTGTCTAGTTTAAGCGTCCATTCAACCATAACTTGGAGACAATGGGGGTCATTCCGAGGTTGGAGGTAAGGAATTACCGGCACCGGTAAGGGTGCCGATGCCGGTAATCCCTTACCTCCGTATTCCGAGGTCCCTTTGCAGGTCCTTCCTTAGCTCCTGCTTTTAGCAGGAGTTAAGTACGGGACCCGCAAAGGTACTTCGGAGATAATTACGGTACCGTAATTTACGGTGCCATAATTACCTCCTTCCCCATTCCCATTGAGCCCTATGGGGCAGAAATGGGAAGGGCAAAAGGTGAATGGGGAATTACCGGTCCCTCCAACCCTGGAATGGACTGGTAATTACTCCATTCACCATGCCGGATTTGGGACGGTTTCGGAGGCAACCATGGAGCTAATTACTCCATGGTTAGCTCCAAACCCGGAATGAGGCCCAATGTGGTAAACTTGCTATAACACTACCTATTCTTTGCACATTGGGGAAGCTCAGTGTGTTACTGCTAATCTGTTCCATTTGAGAGAGGGTGCTTGTGGTCCTGCACCCTGTGCTTTATCTTTTAATTGTGAGGGAAACTTGCTTTTCTGTCATGGTGTGGACCACTGCCACATGATAATGATTTCCAACAGTTTTAACTTCTCGCACACGTCGTCTGAATGTCACATACCTTTCAGTCTCTTGCAAAGGAAAAAAACAGATTTTTACTTCCTTAAAATCACATTTACTCTTAAAATATCAAAATTGGGGGTAAAATATCCCCACCCCCAAATCTTATCCGGCGCACTGAGCCTATAACATATGAGGAATGCAAAACAAACATAAGGGTACAGGAAAACGACATTTACATATATACAGCTGAAGTACTTCACAAGGAGAAACAGCTACAGTTGGAACCCATTCACCTTAATGTTTGGAACTTGTCCTGCATGAAGGCCTTACTAAAAAAAAGAATCACCAAGATTTACCAACTCTTACATAGACTTCCCTAACTACTCCTTTCCTTACATGAGTAAATGTGGAGAAGGAACTTGAGGTTGAAATTCTTGAAGAGGACTGATTATGCATATGGGTAAGAGCCAAATATGCCTCGAACAGCACTTCTATTAAACAAAATGCTTACAAAAAGTGTTTTAGATGGTATCTAACCCCTCATTGAATAAATTAAAGCAAACATATTATTTGCCATTATGCTGGAGAGGGTGCAGAGAAAGAGGGGATCTCGAAAACATGTGGTGGAGGTGCCCAATAATCAAAACCTTTTGGAAAGAAGAGTTGTCACACATCAAAACAATCACTAACTGTGCACTGCCATGGAACCCATTATTGGTAATAGTGGGCAATGGAGACCCTGAAGCGCAAATCCAATGTCCGGGGCGATAGCCTTGTTATTGAACCACCTACTACAGGTGGCAACACTCACGGCAGCACAGCAATGGAGGGATCCCTCTGTGGTTACTGTTGCAAAATGAAAGACCTGGCGATTGGGAAAATGACATCACTAATAAGAAACAAATTCAAACAATTCTTTGATACTTGGTCTCCTTTTATTGATTTTGTGAAAGAAAGTGTCCTGTTACTTCAAGCACCTCCCTACTTAAGAACATCTAGCTAAGTTGAGACAGAACAGATTCAATATCATATTTTTTTTAACATTGTAATAAGGAACAATAGTCCATACAACTTACGTTCTTATTCTTGAGCACTATTTTTAACTGCAGTCCCAGCAATCTTGATATCCAACGGTTATCCTAATTAGCTTTTCTACCTTATTTTCCCTTATACTCTTCATACTTTTCTTTTTGTTATTATTTCTTATGTATGACAAAAGTTGACGGAAATGTCAAATACAAAGTTTTTTTTAAAAATTGTTAATTCCCATTCAAGTAGAATTGTACAACTTGAATGTTCAAAGTGCAATTATACATAATTATTGCACTAATCCAATAAAGTGAGACTTAACTGTGCAAGGGCAAACATCGTGCAAAAATGCATTCAGTGCCGAAATGTCATTGTACTAAAAAAACTCCTAAATCAAAAGGTTCTTAATGTCTTTAATAAACATAATAAAGGTTGTAAGTGATATGCAAAACAACACGCATACTGGGAACAAGCCGCTCAGGTGAACAGCCACATTGAGCTGCAAATGAATTTGGGGTAGAAGACCGACTCATTTTTCTTGTTCTGATTGGTTAGTCTGATAAGGTCACACTCAGGAGGATACTGAAGGGTGATGCAGGAACCTTGGTGGCTGGGGTCTGCCACCTGCTTCGTCATGCTAGCCCCACAGGACCTTTGTAGATGATCCCACAGGTTCTGGACACCAGGCCCAACCTTGTATGGGAAGACTTTGGTCAAACCAGCAGACTCCCATTATGGCTCAGAATTACAACCAGCATTTTGAAACTTCAAGCTTGGAGAGATCAGGCTGTCCTGTTCACTGGCCTGCGATCTTAGGGCTACATGGAACAAGAGGTAACTTCAGAAAAAATCTGATAACAAAATATATTCATGCTTTCCACAGCCTCCACAAATCCTACCCACTTCAGACAGCGGGAGAACATGGTCGCTCAAAATCAACAAGAGCTCATACCACAGAGCAAAACACCACACCGATGGCATCAAGGTACTTGCTGGCTAGGAGAGAAGCGATGCCTGAATGCAAGATGGCAGCCAGACATAAAATAGTCATATCCCTCACTAGCTAAACATAATATTATTTGACAAGGGAAATGTCTTTTGGCTGGCGACCTACAGATCAGCATTGCAGTTCAAAACAAAAGTTCCAAAAAGGTGTAGAAAAGCACACTAAAGTTTCACAAGACTCAAATGGATGCTCCCCCCAGAGTCTTTCCAGCTTTATACAAAGAGTTTTCAGTCCCTTCAATGCTTACTATATGTCCTTAACTATGATTTGCAGACCGGTCTCTCAGGTCCTGTGACAAGGAAGAACCTTTTCCAAGACGTCCTGAAGATCCCAGACCCGTTGTGAGCAGACCCAGCTCTCAGGGTAATGCGACAAGGAAGAATAGATTAGCTTTTTCTCCCAGACAGTGCTGAGGGTCCCGGGCCCTGTTTTCCCCAATACCCCCTTTCTTGGTCCACTCTCCTGCCAAGTGGGGTGTTCAACAAACTTGTTCTCACTGTCCTCTCTGATGTCACTTCTACACACAACCTTGGTTTACTCTCCTGCCAAGGTCTCAGAGTGTCACTTGTGCATGTTCGCTTTGTATTTCTCTTGGCCACTGGTCGGGGTGCACCTCCACAGCACATGTTGCAGACCCCTTTGCTTGTTCAACCTCACTGTTCCCTTTATCTGATGTTTCTTGATGCCACTGCCTTGGTTTACTCCCCTGCAAAGGTCTCTGAATGTCAACTGTAAATGTAAAGTTCATATTTCCTCTTAATGCTCTTTGGGATATGTTTCTCAATGTGGGTCCCAGACCTGTTTACCTATGTTAGTCTTTATTTCACTCACTGTTTCTTGCGTTCTGTGGGTCTCCCCAAACCCAGCCTCAGCTACCCTAGTACCTGCAGCATACTGCGACCGCTCTCCTGGTGTGTTCGGGTCTCCCACAGTCTTCTGTGGGTTCTCCAGATACTCAGAGCATTCTCTGGTGTCTCGCAAGCCTCTCCAGCTGCCCAATGTCAGATTTCATACACCCAGTCAGTCCCCGCTCCCAGCAAGCATATTTCCCCCTCTGCAGGCAGCTTTATGCTTTGTGGGATCCTTGCGGACGCGCTGCTTTCATCGACTCTGTCTGATTCTCTAGCCTGACCTCCTTCACATAGCCTTAACGGTCTGTGCGAGAAGAACAAGTTACTTTCTTACCTGGTAACGTTCTTTCGATGGGATGGTCCGACGACGTATTCCATATCTATGACATGTAATCACCACAGCTGTGCTGCTTCGGAAACTTTTTTCGGCGTCTGCGTCCTGCGTCGAGGACCTCCTCCGACGTCCGACGTCATCCGATGTGATAAGTAGGACGCACGACCCCCGTAGCCTCAGTTGAACAAGTTACTTTATTACCTGGTAACGTTCTTTCGATGGGATGGTCCGACGACGTATTCCATATCTATGACATGTAATCACCACAGCTGTGCTGCTTCGGAAACTTTTTCGGCGTCTGCGTCCTGCGTCGATGACGTCGATGCGCCGTCGTCGAGGACCTCCTCCGACGTCCGACGTCATCCGATGTGATAAGTAGGACCCACGACGCCCATAGCCTCAGTTGTAGTTTTTTCCCCCAGAACATGTGACATAAGTCAACTGCCAGTCAGACACAAAGCCTTGCGGAACGTAAGCTGCAATCGCAAAAGAAATTCTGTAGCGGGGAAGGCAGGGCGGGAGCGATATGGAATAAGTCGTCGGACCATCCGATCGAAAGAACGATAGCAGGTAAGAAAGTTACTTGTTCTTCGAGGGGATTGGGTCCTCCGACGTATTCCATATCTATGACAGACTCCCAAAGCAGTACCAAAGCAAGGAGGAGGGAAAGAATTTAGAAGCAAAATGTAGAATAGCCAATCAAATAGCAGAGCAAAGGACCGCCTTGCCAAAGGCCAGATCCTGTGCTCGGACGGAATCAAGGGAATAGTGACGTACAAAGGTATGTA
Source organism: Ambystoma mexicanum (assembly GCF_040938575.1). Classification (NCBI taxonomy): domain Eukaryota; kingdom Metazoa; phylum Chordata; class Amphibia; order Caudata; family Ambystomatidae; genus Ambystoma; species Ambystoma mexicanum. The sequence goes on from NC_090922.1 coordinate 343,478,831, forward strand.
CTGAAGCCCAGGTGGCTGCATCACAGAAGTTGCGAATAGGAACACCCCTCTACAGGGCAGTAGACGCAGCCATACCCCTGGTAGAATGGGTCCGCAAGCCAGCCGGTGGGTCCTTACCCGCCAAACGGTAGCACTCCGAGATGGCCAAAATAATCCAGCGAGACAAAGTCTGTTTCGTCACAGCTTGCCCCAAACGCTTTCCAGCGTAACCAATAAAGAGTTGATCATCCACTCTGACCCGGGACATGCGTGAAACATAAAAGCTTAAAGCTCTCCTAGGATCAAACCTATGGAGCCTCTCCTCTTCCTTACCAGGATGCGGAGGAGGATAGAATGCCAGAAGAACAACCTTCTGGGCCAAATGAAATTCCGTCACTACCTTCGGAAGAAAAGAAGGACGAACTCTAAGGACAACCCTGTCCTTGTGAAATACAGTGAAGGGAGGCTTAACTGAAAGTGCCTGTAACTCACTCACTCTGCGAGCGGAAGTAACCGCAACTAAAAACACAGTTTTCAGAGTTAACAGCCTCGAAGGGCAAGAATGTAAAGGCTCAAACGGAGCACCCATAAGAAATTTAAGAACAAGGTTTAAATCCCAACCGGGCACCAGGAAAGGTGACGGAGGGAACACATTAGTGAGCCCTTTCAGGAACTGTGAAATCAAAGGGATTTTAAAGTAAGAACACTCTTTAGACGAGCGCTTAAAGATGGACAGCGCCGCCAGGTAACCCTTAACGGTACCCGCTTGCAAGCCCCTTTGGGCCAAAGAAAGTAAAAAGGACAGAACCATGGGGATGTCACATGCAAAAGGATCCACATTCTGAACTCTGCACCAGTCGCAGAACTTACGCCAACGGCAACGGTACAGAGACTTTGTTGCTGGCCTTCGGGCCGAAAGCAACACCTCCATCACGTCCTCAGGGAGGTCCCAATCCTTATACCTCAACTTTTCAGAAGCCAAGCGTGAAGGTTGAGGGATCTGACCTCTGGATGGAGAACCTGACCCCCCTCCCGTGAGAGCAGATCGTCTCGGTAGGGAAGACGACGTGGAGGGCAGATGGATAAGTCGAGAAGGTCCGGGTACCACGTCCTCCGAGCCCACGCCGGGGCAATGAGGATCATCCGGGAACCGAACTTCCGTAACCTCCGCAGCACTTGCGGGATGACGGGGACTGGAGGAAACGCGTACAGCAGCGGGAATGACCACTCCACCACGAACGCGTCTCCTAAGGCTCCTTTTGGAGGAAATTCCCGCGAGCAAAACCTTTCGCACTTCCGGTTGACACTGGAGGCGAAGAGATCCACTTGAGGGGTCCCCCAAAGGGCGAAGATCTCCAGGAGAATCTCCTGAGCCAACTCCCACTCGTGAGAGATTGCGCTCTGCCTGCTCAGAGCGTCCGCCGTCACGTTTTCGGCTCCGGCCAGATGAACTGCCGAGATCGAAACTTCCTGCTGGATGGCCCAGAACTCGAGCTGCATCGCCTCCCTGCACAGAGGAAGTGACCCTGCCCCCCCCCCTTTTTGTTGAGGTAGTGCATGGCCACTGTGTTGTCCGTCTGGATCAGGACATTCTTCCATCGCACAGACGGCAGAAAAGCCCTCAGGGCTAGCCTGACGGCCCTCAGCTCCAACAGACTGATATGGAGTCTGGTCTCCGACGGAGACCAACGACCGCTGACTGTCAGCCCGTTGGCATGAGCTCCCCATCCCGTGAGGGATGCATCCGTCACGATTGTCACCTCCGGCCAGGGAAGCCAAAATGGAGCCCCCTTCATCAAGTTGCCTTCGACGGCCCACCACAGAAGGTCCCGGGCGACCGAGGACGGCACCTGAATCGAGTCCGACATCCTGCCGGAGGACTGCGACCATTGCGTCTTGAGTGCCCACTGCAAAGATCTCATCCGCAGGCGAGCCTCTGGCACCAGAAGAATGCAGGATGCCATGAGGCCGAGCAACCTCAAGAACTCGAACGCTGGGAGCGTCTGGGCATGCTGAAACTTGTGCACCATCTGCTGAATGTGAAGAGCCCTCACCTGGGGAGGAAAACACTGCCCCAGGGAAGTGTCGAGCACTGCTCCGATGTACTGGAGCCGCTGTGTTGTCGTCAAATGGGACTTCTTTAAATTGAGGGAGAAGCCCAGCCTGTGAAGGGAGTGGCAGGTGACGGACAGATGATCCAGGACTTGTTCGGGAGAGCTCCCCCTGATCAACCAATCGTCCAGGTAGGGGTAGACGTGAATCCCCCCTTGCCTGAGATGCGCTGCCACCACCACCATGAGCTTGGTGAAAACCCTCGGGGCGGAGGTCAATCCGAACGGCAGGACCAGAAACTGAAAGTGCGAGTCGCCAACCGCGAACCTCAGGTACTTCTTATGCTTGGGATCGATCGGCACATGGAAGTAAGCATCCTTGAGGTCGAGTGACACCAACCAGTCCTGAAGCTGAAGGGCCTGGAGGACTTGAGAGAGAGTAACCATCTTGAACTTGTCCTTCCTGAGGAGTTTGTTCAAACCGCGCAAGTCCATGATGGGTCTCAATCCCCCGTCTTTCTTCGAAATCAAAAAATAAGGGGAATACCATCCCTTGTTCCTCTCCGCTACAGGCACCAGTTCTATGGCGCCTTTCTCCAGCAGGGCTTGAATTTCCTGCGCAAGGAGCGGATCCGGACTCTGCAAAGAGAGGTTCCCCGGTGGATTGTTGCGAGGCCTGTGCCGAAAGGGAAGACAGTAGCCGTGGGTTATGATCTCCAGAACCCACACATCTGAAGTAATGGCGTGCCACTCTACAAGATGCTGCGCCAGCCTTCCCCCAACCGGCGAACCATGGGACATGGCCTCATGACTGAGTGGGAGCGGCAGCGGCGTTACCTGAGGGCAAAGAGGCAACTGCCCGAGCGGCCTTGGCACCACGGGTACCCTGTCGTCCACCTCTGGTACCCCTGCGTTGGCCTCTTTGACTGCCAGCTCCTCTCGCTTTACTGAAGGACGAGTAATAGCGAAAGGAACCACCCCTCCACTGCTGTCCCCTAGGACGAAAAGGCGGAGGTTGGCGAACTGCAGCGCCCAACGACTTCGCTGCAGCTTTCGAGGTCTGCAACCTCTCAAGGCTCTCGTCAGCCTTTCTGCCAAAAAGGTGTTCACCGTCAAAGGGCATGTTGAGGAGCCGGGACTGCACATCAGGAGCAAACCCCGACTTCCGCAACCACGCAAACCTGCGTATCACGGTGCTCGCCACCATGGACCTACTGACGCATTCAGCTAAGTCCAAACCCGACTGCACGGACTCACACATGGCGTCCTTACCATCCTGGACCATAGCAAGGAAACCATCCCGTTCGTCCCCTTCGGGAATATGTTCAGCCGCTAACGCAACACAGTTCCACAGAGTGTGTGTGAAACGAGACAAGGCACAAATGGAGTTGGCCGCCTGAAGCGCCATACCACCAGAAGAAAACACTTTCTTCGCCCAGCCATCAAAACGTTTGTCGTCCCTATCAGGAGGGATGGTAGGGTACGACGCCTGCTTTGCCGGGGCCGTGGCCGCCTGCACCACCAAATCTCCGGAGTGGGGTGCCTGGTCAAGTAGCAGGGGTCGCTACTGGCTGGACGGTATTTTCGCGACAAGGATCTGCCCACCACCGGGAGACTCTCCGGAGCAGTCCAAGCCGCCGCCACCCTTCTCTGTAAAGCCATATGGAACGGCAGTACCGGATCAGTTGGGGGACCAACATCAAGGATGTCCGTCAGATCATCCTGCACAAACTCCCCTGGGGGAGCAGACCATCCCAGGTACTCAGAAACCCTAGCCATAAGGCGCCGATACGAGGAATCGGCATGAGAGCCAGGCTCAGGCCTACAAAACTCCACCTCCGGAGAGGTGTCCAGTCCACTGGCATCATGCAGTGACTGTCTCAAATCGTCAAACTGACTATGGCCCGAGACAATTTCATCTGGAACCTGACGAGGAACCAGGCCATCAGAATCCTCATCCGCCTCTGAAATATAGTCCAGGTTGCGAAAAGAAGCCACCCGAGAGTGCTTGCTCTTAACCAGAGCCTTCCTAGGGGGTTCACCCGTGCCACGGGGTACCTCCGACACGAAAGGCGTCGATGGCGTCGAGCGAATCGGCGCCAGCGTCGAGAGAACCGGCATCGGCGCCGAGAGGATCGGCGTCGAGGAAATCGGTGTCGACGTCAGATGTAGCGCCACCAGCATCGGCGGCGTCGACACAGACCTTGAGGCCGGAGCCCCGAGTGTGTCCCTCGACGACCTGAGCGTCGACGGCTTCGACGACATCCTCGGAGCCTCGAGAAAGCCTGTCGACGCCCTCGACGCCTCAGACGTCGATGTCTTCCTCGAAGACCTCACAGGTGCACACGGTCTCGAACGCGTCGAGGACCGGGACCTGGAACGGGTACGTCGAGAACGAGTCTCCTTGTCCGAACGGGACCTCTCCCGTGACTCGTGCCGACCACTCTTGCGAGCGGTGTCTCTCGACCTCTCACGACCGACCCCACTCGGGGGCGTGGACGGCTTAGTACCCTGCGACTCAAGAATCGCCAGCATTTTCTTCCCGAAGGAAGCCCATTCCTCCGGCGTCGCACGGCTGGTGGGGTAAGTGACGTGCCGGGCAGAGTCCTCCGAAGAGGACCTGGAAGACGAGCGGTGTCGGCGCTTCCGAGAATGCCTCGAAGAGGCTGAGGAGTGGCGAGACCAACTCCTAGAAGGAGACCCACAAGACTTCTGACGATGACGCGGAGAGTCACCCCTCGAATCATCCGTCGAAAGCCCCGCAGACTTCGACTTCCTGGGCTTGGACACCCGACCTACCGACAACTTCTTCTTACGTTCGCATAAGGCTTTGGACGTGAGCGAATGGCAATCGATACAGTCATCCGTGTCGTGGGCCTCCCCGAGGCACCAGAGGCAGGCGTCGTGCGAGTCCGTCACCGACATCTTGGACCCACACTCCCCGCACTTCTTGAAACGCGGACGCGGGGTCGAAGACGAAGTAGAAGACATCTTCACACGAAGGATTGTCACAAAACTAACAGGTTCGAAGAACCGAGAAGAACAGAACTCCAAAGAGTCGAGGCGTGAACCGAGAATCACGAAGCAACACGTTCGCGGAAAAAATGGAACTGAGGCTACGGGCGTCGTGCGTCCTACTTATCACATCGGATGACGTCGGACGAGGTCCTCGACGACGGCGCATCGACGTCATCGACGCAGGACGCAGAAAAAAGTTTACGAAGCAGCACAGCTGTGGTGATTACATGTCATAGATATGGAATACGTCGGAGGACCCAATCCCCACGAAGTAGATGATGCCATCATTCCGTTCCCTCTCCTGGTTTGAATGATTGCTTGCCAATTGGTAGATTTGAACGACTAGACAGCCTGTCTTGGTTCGCAGCATTGATCTTCATTGCTCTTGTCCTCTTTCCCCTCCCAGTACTGCCATTGGATAATTTACGGATTGTTTCCTTCCCAGTGGTTTCCACCTGAGATGTGGAGCCAAAGTACATTGTAAGATCCTGTGGGGAAAGTAAAAGAAGGTTTTTGAGGGAAGGTGGGGTGGTCAAAGGGATATTGTGCGCTCCCAAAGTGGTTACTAATCTCAAAAGGGTCTGCCTTCCCCATGAGATCCTTCCACATATTACCCCGCAAGGGGGACTAATAGGTAGCAGCCTCACCTCCCTGGCATCATGGAAAGGGGCTACCCGTCAAAAGCAGTGACAATACCTCGGGGCTCGTCACAGAGGGGAGAAAAAGAGAGCAGGAGGAGAGAGGCAGAGTGCAAAGGAGGAAGAGTGGAGAAGGGGTGAGAGCAGACAGCAAGGGGGCTCAGAAAGAGAGGGAGTTCCAAAAAAGAGGGTGTGCCATCCATCAAGACCTGGACCAAAAGGGTGTTCTTGAAGTTTTAGAGGAAGTGCCAATAATAAGAACAAAGAAGCCTAGCCCAAGCCATTTTGCGAGATTAGTTTGGCAAATGAGGGGGGGATATTGGAAATATCCTGGGAACTTGCTAACTGTACAGTACCTGCCACACCTTGGAAGAACTAAAGTTATTGGGTGGGTTGCCTGGTAGGAGAGTCCGAAAGGACAACCCAATTTGAACTTTAAAACTTTGCTAGTAAACAAGGAACATGCTGAGTCATGAAAGAAGCGTTCATGACCTTTAAAATGCCAGAGACTGTGAATGACTGGTTAACTCGCTGGCAAGGTGATTTGGGGGAAGGAAAGCGGGAAGGACTGAGGGCCACAACACTGAAGAACCTGTGAAAATACCAGAGTGTTTGTTGTACAATCCCTAACTCAATCCCATTGGGTCAGTTGCCCCTAATCTGCTTTTGTGTGAGCAAAATCAAACCAAGAGTGAACGAATATTTGGATGAGAGAAAACTGGTGATCCCACAGCATTACATGGGCCAAAGCACAACAGGGAACATGCAGTACTTTTAATAAAAATAAAAAAAAAGCGTATTGCCATTTGAATTGTTCCAACAATACATACAACTGAACAAAACTGCCCTACCCCCACCCTGCACTCCTCCCCTTCTGATTGCACACATTATGTAGGCATCAACAAGGTATACATATTTTTCTGGCAACATGAACCGTGCAATGCATCTGTTAGGCAGAAACCTGTGCAGTTCCCTTAGGGACCACTGCAAAAGGCTTATGACTAGAGGCGTTGGCAGTAAACCCAATTGTTAGCAGTCTGTACCACCCAGATTTACCTGGTAGCTGTGGCTGAGCAGCCAAACCTCTCTCAAGAAGAGTTAGACAGTATATAGAGTATACAAGATAGGTACCAAAATACAGTAGCACAAGCAAACACTGACCAGAGCTTTAGTATCAAAGTATATAATTATTTATTTAAAGACACACTTATAGAAACACTAGCACTATTATTGTATTATTGTCTTGACTGGGACAAAAATAAAATTGTAAGTGTATTGCCTCTCAAAAATCAGAACGCAAAAGCATATCAGCCGCAAGCTACATTTTTCAATTTCCACATGCCGGTGGGCGGGGGGTAAAGGGGTAACACTATGCTGCAAACGGGGCCTGAGCAGCCAGGTAGTATAGCTCAAAATCCAGGGCCACCAACACCTTTCCCCGTGCATATGGTCTGACCATGCTCTCCCATGCCACCCTAACCGCTCCAGACCCACTCAAGAATGTTGTGGTGATCGACCGAATATCATTGAAGAAGGCCCTCTCAGGCCAAATCTGTATGTCAGTGAAATAATAGAGCAGCTTGGGCAAGACTATCATTTTCAAAAGCGATAGTTGGCAATACTAAGAAATCAGTAGCCTGGACCAGAATTCCTGCTTGCCAGTGAGAGTCAGGAGGTAAGCCACCAGATTACCTGCAAACAAGGATCTAGAAGCCTTTGAGACTCATATCCCCAGAAATGTAATAGTTTTGCGGGCCCAATGGAATCCCAACAGCTCTACAAGTGACCTAGCACAATTCATCAGTGGAAACAATTAATTTGGTACCCCGAATATTTGGGGAAGTTCTGAATTTCACATAGGATGGGGTGGGCATTCTGCTCCGGGTCACAATTATATGGCAGAGCATCATCCTGTACAGAGATATATCAGGAGGGCCCGGAATTCGCAGATCAAAATGCCAATGTCTCGACCTTACTATCGCCACTAATGATTCACTGCACAGCGCAAACAGAAGAGGATACATGGGACATCCCAGTCTTGTACCCCACCCCTTTCTATTGATATACCTTCTGATATAATCCCATTTGCTCGTATTTTAGCGTGTGGGGAAGAGTACATTAGCTTAAAACAATTCATAAAGCACTCACGCAGGTGAAATGACTCCAGGATCGATACAGAGTCAAACGACTTTTCGCCATCTAAAGTCGTGCCCACTGCTTTATATGTGACAGCATCATGAAAAAGGACACAGACAGCAGATTACAAATTCAAACAATCCATTTTTATTAACTTAAATGTCAGGATGGAAAAAGGCCTAACTTGCCCTATACCAGGGTGGGATTTCCCTACCTAATTAAAACTAAGGAAAGTCTCAGTCAAAGAGTTCAACTTAGCAATCTGCCTGTGTCCAAAACCTATGCTTGCCCTCACAACTATAATTATACAATATGTGGGGATGTCAGCAACCAAAAAGAAAACAGTGTTCAACATGAAATCCTGAGCTTCTTCCAGCTCGCATCTCTCTTGTAAAGTATGAAACAGTTCAACAAAGTAAAGTTTCAAAATTCCCTTATTTAGAATTAGAAAGCAAATGTTCTCTACTGGTCTCGGGGTTACCTTCCCCAAGTTAGGATTCTGGATTCCCTTCCCCAATTTCCAAATCAGACAAAACGACCTTGACATGAAAAAGACTTTTAGTCCGGACTCAGTGTTCCCTTCCCCAAGTTCTAAGTTACACCATTCTGTGAGGAAGGCATGGAATCGAGCAGTAGGCACAGACCCAATGGATAAACGTTTTGAAAACCTGTATTTACACTTTTGATTGGGATGATAGAATTTCTAACTGGTCCTAACTCTAAAATGGGAGTTGTCTCGACCATTAAACAATAACAAATAGGTCCAGGTAAGTCTGGTCAAATATAAAAGTCTATACTAAGAACACCTTACCTTGTCCTCCTTCTTAGAATAACAAATGTGTTAAGGGAAATACAAAATGAAAATAGTGTCTCAAAAGGAAATATCTGAATGGCTTCAGCACCAACTCCCTTCCCTAGGTTCAACCCCACAGGGTCTAGACAGTCTCTCAAAAAACAAAGGATGGGAAGATGGCACAGTTCTGTTCATCTTGCACACTTTGGCTTACTGGTACAATTCAACAGTTCAATCTCTGGTATTTCAATCACTTCTTTAGGCTTTGCCCACCTTGCCATCAGTATAATGTAAATTTCCTATAGTTCTGCACAGGCTTCACTCTGGCGGGCTCGAGCCTGTCTATCCTTTGGGGGATGGGGGAGGTAGGCTCCCTTCCCCACATTTTATCCCATATCTCTTTTCACTTTCAAAGACTTTCGAGGCTGCAAGGAATTTACATAGACCTCTGCATGACCACTTCGACCTCTCAACAGTCCTTCAATTCGCAATTTTCTCTTGCAGCACCAATGCCTCTTAGTACTTGTAGTTCTCCTTCTCTTTCACGTGCCTTCTTGGCCTTTTCCAAAGTTCTTATATTTCACTTTTGCCCTCTTGGCATATTTCACAGTTCACAATGTCACTTTCCTCTTATTCAACTTTATTTCCTTATTGTGGTTTCCTTTCATCTACACTTATAATATATTCCGAATTTCAAAACATTTCACAGAGACTTTTGAATGTGTGACTTCATCTTGCAGGACCACTCTACTACTTTGGATCCTTGTCTTTCAACAATTGTTCTCTTCATTCACAATTTATTGTCATACGCGCAACCTTAAACTTTCAAATTACAGTCATTTTCCCTTTAAGATCAACCAGACTTATTTCCCTCGATAACTCACTGGCTACGTTACTTGAATTTATTTAATTTCTTTCCTATAGCTCAGGGCTGTTACCAATGCCTCTTCTGCTCCTCCCCAACTTTGCCGTTCGCCCGGGAGGGTCGCAGGCCGCTTCCTGGCAACATGAAGATTTCTTTCCTCCGCTCACTCAGCTTTGCTCTTCAGATGCCCCCAGTGACCCAAATGCATGGACATGTTGCCTGGCTTTCACTTGAGCCTCTCAACTGTCGACCAGCCCGTTGACCTTCTACAGCCTGGTTCGCATTAGCCTCTGGAAAGACGCTGCTTCTCGTATCCAGCCTCGCTCAAAGTGTGGTTGTGTGCGCCACCTTTTATCTTCACAGGGAGAGTTAATATGTGGCAGGTGTAGATTGTTAGAGCTACGTGCCTGACTCTGCCTGGCCTCATTACAGGGACAAGGACAATGCAAATCAGGGGAGGTAATATTTCTAAATGACACAAAAAACAACAATCGCTGCGAAAAAATTGGTGCTCTTCACTTTAGACATTTGTTAACTTAGTGAGATACCTTTTTTGGTCGGGGCAAATATACCTATTTCTGCCCCAAGCAACAACATATTTATGCACGGTTCAAGAAAATAAATGCCACAACAGCTATAACATTTTTGGTAAATGATTATTAATGTTTGCACACTAAAGAAAATATATACGCAAATGAAAGTTTTAATGTGCCAGACATAAAATGTAAATGCAATAGAGGAGGTACAGAACCTCGTTGTACAATCCTATTGTTTGAGAAAAAAGTAGCAAAAACCAGATTTAGAAAAGGTAGTAGTACCAGTGCACAGAAACTTAGTGCTTGAGGGAAAGAGGAGTAAAAGTGAGAGAATTTCAAAAAGCAAGCATCCCTGAGTTGAGTCATGTTGAAGAGAGACGGTAAATGCAAAAATATTTCAGTTTTTCAAAAATATTTTTGAAAGCTTGGTTTCAAAATAAAGTCTAGGCCAAGTTTCCTTACAACAAAGGGTTGAATGAGAAAATAGAAAATTAAGTAAATTCTTATAAGAGAAAGATTAATCAACAATAGCAATAACAACTATGGGTTTTGGGTTCATACGCCACAAACTTCTCTGTGTATACTTCGAATCTAATGTGTATACACATAGTCCCTGTGTTTCGAATTTCAGGTTTGCTCAATTTTTACAAGTATGAATACTGAATACAGGTTTATAAATAATTCAACAAATCCATCAGTTCTGTAATTCTTGCAACTGTATTGGTTTGGTGTATTATGCTTGTACATGAATGTCCATGATTTTAAGAGATTGACTCCATAAGTTCCATCAGGAAAACCCCCATTGGGTCTGCCAACGCGTATAAGGGGAATGCTCTCAAGGGAGAAAAAAGAAAAACTCGGCTTCCAGACAGTCTGTTACTTCCCAAAGAAGGTGAGATATTTCATCTGTCCAACCACTGGAAGCGGAATCCCCTTAATATTGGTTTCGTACTACCAGACGGGATGGGTGCCCCGCTATGCACGAGCCGCCACCTACGGGATTCATTATAGCTATCTAGGGATCACCACGTTGCCAGTGAGCTAATGATGGTTCCAGATTCTATCATACCACTGGTCACCACGCAGTGCTCTATGTGCTTCCTGGGCACAGGACTCACATGCCAGATGGTGACGCAAGGGGGTGTCCAAAGTAGGTTTCATCTACCCACCTCCCTGTACCACCACTTCACCCTGCTGAGCCCCTCCCCCCCCCGCCGTACAGGTTCTGCCCTTCCATTATGTGTGTCACCAAAATATCCCTCCGGGTGTCCACATTTAACTTATGCAAATCGCCAGTGCCCGGGGTCTAGTGCACACACATATGGGGTACAAAATCTACACTCATGTGTATATTTGGCCCCCACACCATGGTGGAGTCCTTGATAGTCCTTGTTTTTTATTGCTAACAAGGAAGGACCAACTCACGTTCTTCCCTTCACACACCCCCATGGACGGACCAATCTTTCTCCTCCCTTCAGCCACTGCCCTCGCCTACTGCCGCCAGTGGGCTGCTACTTCCGGGTTACGTGACTCGGGAGAAGCACAGCTCCCAGTTGCCTAGCGACTGGCCCACAGAGCAAGGCTTTCTTTCTTTCTCCTGACGCCGCTGGCAAAGGAATGACACAGCGGTTTTTCACTCGCCCGCTTCATTCAGAAGTCAGCACTTTGCGGGAACACACAGCAACCTCTTGAAGTATACGAATTAGATTAATTAGATTCGAAGTATACACAGAAGTATCTGGCGTATGAACCCAATACCCAGAGTTGTTATTGCTATTGTTGATGAATCTTTCTCTTATAAGAATTTACTTTATTTTCTATTTTCTCATTCAAACCTTTGTTGTAAGGAAACTTGGCCTAGACTTTATTTTGAAACCAAGCTTTCCAAAAATCTTTTTTTTAAAACTGAAATATTTTTACATTTACCATCTCTCTTCAACCTGACTCAACTCAGGGATGCTTGCTTTTTGCAATTCTCTCACTTTTACTCCTCTTTCCATCCAGCACTGGGTTTCTGTGTACTACTACATTTTCTAAATCTGGTTTTTACTACTTTTTTCTCAAACAATAGGATTGCACAACAAGGTTCTGTACCTCCTCTACTGCATTTACATTTTATGTCTGGCACATTAAAACTTTCATTTGTGTATATATTTTCTTTAGTGTGCAACCATTAATAATCAGTTACCAAAAACGTTATGGCTGTTGTGGCATTTATTTTCTTGAACCGTGCATAAATATGATGTTGCTCCGGGCAGAAATAGGTATATTTGCCCCAACCAAAAAAGGTATCTCACTAAGTTAACAAATGTCTAAAGTGAAGAGCACCAATTTTTTCGCGACTGTTGTTTTTTGTGTCATTTAGTATTCCTGGTGCCCAGCTGCTTCCCAATAGCGCACCCCAACTCCTTTAGTATTGAGGTAATATTTCTAACCTCATTTCTCATCTTCCTTGGTGCAGTCCCATGGGAGTTGTAGTTTCCCATAAAATAAACAGGGAGAGGGGTTAAATGGGTTTTGGAAAAGGGGTTATACCATGTCTCACCATTGGGTGCTTCTCCCCCACTCCTAGAGGACCCCCTACCCAGGTGATCCACCGTCGCTTGTCCAGCCTCAGGGTAGGGATCCAACAGCGATGGCGTTGCCCTGGTCCCGAGTACAGGATCCCCGGGGACTAGGTTGTGAAACACCAATTCCAAAAAGAAACACAGAATGTTTTTATAGTCGTCAGTTTGGTTAATATTGTTTACAAGTGCCCAGTTTAGGTGATTTTGCAGTTTTTCCACAGGTTGCAAATGTCTCCGTTTATCAGGCTGCATTGTCCTTTGTTTGCCTGTTCTTGTCACCTCTATTCTATTCCAGCATACGATGGTTCGTTTTATAATTATTTTCGTTTTAGCACCTGTAGGAATTGTACATGTTTAAACCTCCTTTCCTCTTTTTAATGTCAACTGTTCAATTCTGTAGATGAGCAAAGGTTTAGTTATATTTAAGAGCAAAGTCTTAATTCAAATGGGTGTTCAATAATTAAGCCTCTTGCTTAAGGTTTGTTTTCTCTTATATGGAATTCCATAATTGTCGTTTTACTATAGATGCATAATTGACTGCATGGAGACCTTCAAAAACTTGTTTCTCATAACATGCGATCACTCAGATTCAAGATATTCAGTTTTGTTTAATGGTAGACAAATATAACTACTTGTTTTGCTTTAATTGTATAGTTGGGGGTTCAGAGACTTTCGAGGACCAGTTCCTTGCCACACGCGACCAATCTGATACAAAGTATTCCCCTTGCTTGTATACCTAACAGATATGAATTTTTGTTCCACTTTAATTGAGATTTCTACTGTTCAGAGACCTTCAAAAACGTGCTTCTTGCCGCACGCGACCACTCCGATATAATGTATTTCAAAAGAATGATTAAGTTCACACATGCGCACCGGGTTTCTTAAGCCCCAGAAGCTCACTGGTCTCTTAGGATGTTTGGGCTGCAGCGCAGATCACACAGCCTTCTTCCTCTAGTGCCGGGGCTCTAGTTTCTGCCCCTCAGACACTCCTGGGGTGGTCTTCCACTCCAGGAGAATGAGCACGCAAATTAGAAAGGAACCAGGCAGCCTATCGGTACGGCTCCTTTCACCTTTCTTGGTCTGTTCCAGGTAGACCCACTCCCATGCCATGCTGAACGGTCCTCTGCTGTATGCTCTGGGCTCCCGGTACTTCTCCTGTTAACTCTCTTGTTGATTCTCTTGTTACTGGATTAGGCTCCATTTATACACATGCAGTCCCCTGACAGGCTGCAGGTGTGGGTGATTATTCATTAAAGGGGCATGCCTGACCTACGCTGCTCTTGGCAGGCATCTTCCTCTTCCCAGTACTAGAGTTCTAAAATAACAGAGTCTTCATTGCTCTTAGTTGCCTCTTCCTCGTCCCAGTACTGACCCTAAAATGCGAGAAGTTGAGTGCCAGAGCATCAAACCCCTAAGTAGCCGCTAAAAGCTCTATTGGGTTTGATATATGTAGTAGTAGGAATGACAATATTCCCCCAACAGAGAGAAGACTTATACCTACTGACTTGATATTGATACCACACCCTGATGCACATTTTAAATATCTTTATTTGTTTTGGTTTCTTACAAACCTTTACAAAAGTACATATGATAAGAACAGATTTCTTTTTTTCCCAGTACAAATCACATAAGCAAACACATTTTAAGGCAAAGACAACAAAAATCACTAAAACTTCCTCACATAGAGATATTCTAACAAATCAGATAATCTTCCAGAATTCAAAGAAAGACATAAAAACCGAACAATTACATGACAGTACTAAAATTTCATACCAAGTTAAAAGAATAAAACATTTGTGTTTAACACAGATAGCATATAATTTTTCAGAAAGGCTGTTACCCTTATAATCAAAGTTGTTGAGTTCTCATGCATCATTCTGTACCAAATAAATTCTCTATTAACAGAACAAGTTGATCTTACAAATTGTGTCAAGTATTCAATCCTTTGACAAAGGAGGGCAGGAGAGATGAGCAGAATGTGTTGAAGTGTTTCTTCAACACCCTCTATTTTACAATATCGACACCATTTCCATCCCTAAAGACCCTTACGTCTGATAGTAATTATCTGATTGGTCTGCAATACATTAATCCTAAATAGCATGTAGTCATTGCGCATCCTCCTGCATGGATACTTCTTCAAATATCCTTCCATTACCCGGAAGAATTTCCAAAATGAGTAAGCCTGATTGCACAATTTCGAGTCGGATATTCTGTTTAGTGTATTCTGCCAATCTTTACCCCTAAGAATTTGTTTGATTTTATCAGGTTTATTAAGCAAAGTGGCAACTGACATCCCTAGAGACCATAAACAATTGTCAGTATTGTTTTTCAGATTCCTCATAAAAGCACATTCTATTTCGGTTCCAGCACACATATACAGGTTCTCATTCTTTTTAATTGTACATTTCCTCCATAATAATAATATTTTCCATATTACCAGCGATTTGAGAGACTGCAGACCAAATTCATATTTTATGAGTTCAAATGGGATGCATTTGGGCAGGAAAAACAGAATACTTCTCCATATACTACCCTGTAACACCTTCAAGTGATCCATAAAGTCAGAGGCGAAAAGTTCCAAACCGTATAACAGCCTCGGCAGGACTTTCATAATATAAAATTCCCTCAGCGGTGTCATAGAGAACGTTCCCCATTTTTTATCAATGGACCGCATTTGCCGTATTGCTACTTCCATTTTTACTTCAATTAATTTTTAATTAAAGCAATCGATCCAGTACCAGAGAAGCAATATCCCAAATATTTGAGGGCACTTTGAGATTTAATATATTTGCCTTCGCAGTACCATGTATAAGCCCCTGGTTGCTTGTTAGGCTTTCCCAAACAAATAATGATAGTTTTTGTGGGGGTAATTTTTAGATGTAGCTCTGCAATTAATTTTTCAAATTCATTAATCAGGCATTGTAGACCCACCTTAGTATTGTCCAATAACAGAAAGTCATTCGCGTATGCAAGCCAAGCAATGCAAATATTTCCAAGTTTGCGAAAGACTAAGCCTTTGTTGGCCAGAACTCTTTCCGCTCTGCAAACATAAAGGTTGAATATTGTAGGAGCTAACATACAACCCTGACAAAGGCCATTTGTAATGAACATCTCAGATGATAGCCGCCCATCAGAATTTAAATGCACTTTTAACTTCATATCGGTATACAGAGCTATTACAATCTCCAACAAATGTTTTGGCATACCCAGATCACTCAATTTACTCCACAAGAGCGGCCTGTCAACAAGGTCAAACGCCATACTAAGGTCCATTGATGCAATGAATGTAGGCCTCAATACCTTTTTCAATGCTTTATCTTGTATAAATCGTCAAATTAAAACCCCACAATCGGTGCCAATATTTTTTTAAAACCAATTTGTTTTTCGTCCAAATTTGATTAGCATTAATCCATTTCTGAATATCCGCTAACACCATAGACGCAAACATTTTGGACTCTGGGTCAGCAAGTGCAATTGGTCTCTAACTCAAGGGGCTCTGACGAGATCCGTTTTTGAAGATTGGTAAAACAATAGAGACCCTCCAGGAGTAAGGAATAGTCTTGGTTGCCAAAACATTGTTGAAAAGAATGCACAGTATTCTCGCATAATGCCCAGGATTTAGCTTCAAAATTTTGTTTGAAAGATTATTGGGGCCGTCTGCTCCATAATTTTTTTATATCTTGATTTAGACCCTCCACTGATTCAATTGTATTGTCCAAACCCCATTCAACTTTGGTATCAAAGATTATCTGGTCAATCTGAGGCCTTACATTATATATGCTAGCAAAATGTCCTGACCATATCGCTTCAGAAATAGGATTTGAACTCAGATCTTTGTGTGACCTCTCTGTGTCATTAATAATGTTCCAAAAATTGGCCGAGCTGAAGCCCCTAAGGCTTTCAACATCCCTTCTCCATCTAATTGGGCTCTTCTGCATCTATAACTGATTAACCAATTTTTGTAATGTTGTTTAGTTTTTTTGATCATATTCATTATCTTAGGTTCATACTTCCCCTCTCTCTGAAGACAGCGTATCACTTTCCTCATAAGGGCTTTCTGATCATGAACCTCAGTAGCCATACAATGTCTGTTGTTCTTGTTAGACATGAAACTGTTCCTAAAGTGTCCTTCCAAATCTTGGATATTTTTACTTATATACAATGTAAAATTACTGGCTGAGTATCTACATATCCGTTGGTTTAAGGGTGACATATCAAAGTCCTTTATCAGGATAGTTGAAAACCTCAGTGTTTTTTTGAAGGTCCATTTAATTCTACTGCCTTTAGGATTTAT
This sequence comes from Ambystoma mexicanum, assembly GCF_040938575.1. NCBI lineage: Eukaryota > Metazoa > Chordata > Amphibia > Caudata > Ambystomatidae > Ambystoma > Ambystoma mexicanum. The sequence continues at coordinate 343,495,708 of NC_090922.1, forward strand.
CAAGACCCCTTCATTGTAGGAACTAACATGTTTGTGAGGGACGTGAGCGGCCATTACCAAGGATAACATGCTATGGTCACTGAAGAACGAATCTTTAACCTCGAACTTTTGAAGACTGTTGCTCATTTCAGCTGAAAGAAAAATATAATCAATTGTCGATACATAACCCCTTGCTTTAAAGTATGTGCCTCGCTTTGAACCAATTCAAGGCCCCAAAGTTCACCGAAGTAAAGCCTTAGGATACCTCTGAGTTTGGGATAGCCCCCCACTATACTGGAAGAGTCCCTGTTGGAATGTAAAACCAACCACCCGATCAACAGAACAGGCAGCATTCAGGTCCCCTGCTACAATGATTTGCCCTTCCAAGTTATCATAGAGCCACAGATCGAATTTAGTCCCAATATTGATTAACTTGGTCTCCAACTCATGTTCAGTGTGCTCCCTGGGGTTCCTATATACATTCACTATTAGCAAAGGATAACCACCATCACCAACTTGACCTTAAAAGATACGGTCAGCATTGATTGTAAAATACACCAATCCCCCGTTTTGACAATTTGCCTTGAATGTTTATATGCCAGAATCAAACCTCCCTTAGGGCGTCCTTTTATGCCACCGGAAGCACACATTTCAGACATTGAAAAACCCTCCCAGCACAACTTGTCACAGGCCCATGTCTCTTGAATTAAAACAAAATCATAAGTCGCCAACTCCTCCATCAGACTCTCATTGTTCAGTAGATGATAGCATCCACGAGAGTTCCAACTGACTAACCTTAGTTTATTCCAAGTGCTAAAGCAGCTTCTGCAGTTGTTTTAGTGTATCAATCAATTATCTTAAAAAGATGGCTAACCACCCCCATTCTTGTTTTTCCGGGTTCGCACCTTGGCTGGGGTACAGTCCTTCCTCTTTCAAATCCTGAGCCCCCCCATTCGCCTTTCCTTACCCCTGCTTCAAATGTCTCAACTAATGATGTTATAATTTTAAAAGGAAAAATGTTGAAGCTGCTACATTGCAGTGCTTCAGCTTCTTTCAGTAACAAGGACCTTACTAAAGGAGATGGTATAACCAAACGCACAAAATCATATCTGTGTTTGTGGATCAAATCAACCAAGTATATGACTACTGAGGCAATTAAACTCAGATCGGGGATGGTTGCAAATAGTGACAGAATATATGCTCTATTCAATGATACATGCCCACCATCATTGAATAGTGAACAAAGTATTAACCCTGATAGTTCAGGATGTGCTGGTTTTCTTAAATCGTCATAAAAAAAACACATACCCAGGATACGTCTGGGCACCCCTTAATTCATTGGTATGACCATTCAGGTGAGAGTTATTGTACGTTGGTCTTTTGCTGATAGACTTTCATATGGTGTCTTTTGAGACTCATTCAGAGTCACCACTGGTACATTCGCATTTGAAAATCGGCTTTCAGCCAAAACCTTTTGTACAATATGCAACAATGTTTCTTCGTTGGATTGAGGATTTGTGTTAGTCCTTTCAGTCTGGTCATTGTTGCCTGTACTTGACATATTGACCTGTCCCTTGGGCTCGTGGCATTGATTAGATTCGGTAGCCAAGCTGAAATTATTAGAGGGCACCATGAAGACTTTTTTTAAATTCCTTACCTCCTAAACCTGTATTTACTGAATGAACCACCCCTCTCGTTTTAAGACTTCTTGGTTCGAGAGTAATAGACGGGACTTGCTTCCTCATGCTTCCTCTACAGGAATAGAAAAAGATATTTTAGTACCAGATGCCTCGCTGCCATTTGTCGAATCCCTAGAGTTAACAACCCTTAAAATAGGCATCGGATTTAAGAAAATCTCAAATACATCATTTGAACCACACTCGGATGATTTACATTGTTTGTCAGAGTTAAATTGATTGATTGATTGATATTGTATTTCTATCGCGCTCGTACACAAGTGTTTCAGAGCGCGACAAACCAAGGGAGGGGAGCAGGGGAGAACAAAACAGCGATCTTCTTTTTTCTTTTTCAGGACATCTGACAGGGCATCATCATCTTCCAAATACTCACTCTGGGTAGCCTGATCAATAGTATTAGAAACAGACGAGGACCCGACCGACTTCGTACAAGCCTTAGAAGGTTTTGAAAGGGGAGCTTTCTGAAGCACCGATGCACTTCTTTCATCTTCAATTAAGTGTTTAAAGTCAGAATACCTAAGAAATGTCCTAGACAAATTCTTTTTCAGATCAAATTTTCTTTTCAATTTTTCCAATTTTTTTTAGAAATTTCTATTTTAAAATTATCACCCGAGTCAGCGTGCGCCAAAGGACCCCCCTTCAAGTCCTCATTAGAGCCACCCTCCAGGATCCGTTCATTCGCAGAGGCCTCAGGCCCATCCACCCCACTAAGTGAATTGGATATTATAATTACCTCCCCCCTAAACTGCCAAAACACTAGCTGAGTTAGAATTCACAACCGCTAGCTTGACATCCTTACTGGCTGGCTGACTCTCCAAGTCAATCGTCTTAAAAATAGACTTGAATGCATTACCAATTTTAGTTGGCAACACATCAAAATCAGTTGAAATTTTCAGAAGAACATCAGTCTGCTTACGTAGTTCGTGGAGAATTAATTGATTGAAAATACCCATCATAGTTGAAAGATCTGCCCCCCTACCTGTAGAGTTTACCTCATCTGTAATTGGGTCAATATTTGATTCATGGTAAAAATCTTCAGCCGAGAACATTTTTGGCTTATCAATGACGGACTCATCATGTGGAAAAGAATAGCCTGCGGGTATGTCCTTCGAGGTACCAATTAATGGGTCCCCCAGAAACAGTGATTGGGAAGCGTCAACACTGCCAGTATTATTTTCATTGCATTCGAGCAATCTTGGGCACATTGTAAGAGTTCTTCCACCTCTGCACCAGGTAGAGGGAGAGGCAGTGCAACCGCCCGCGCCAGACTAGCACGTCTGGCATTTACTGCCGCAAAAAAACTGCCCCAGGCGCTTTCCTTAGAGGCAGGATTTTGTTCCTCTTCATTGTGAAAGATTGACACAGCTAATACAACAATAGCAATCTAAATGTTAATAACAGATGCAGCCAATGGACTCAATCAGCTGAACCCCAACCTTAGTTTGACAAAGTAGTTTATACAAAAAAAAAGGTCGCCCCCCTCCTCACAACAAAAAATCATTAATGAATTAAAAATTTACCGCCAGACTTAGACCCAAGCCACCGAACAGCTCAACAGCCGACACACTTGCAGTGCACACTTCAGGTGCGCGCGCACGGGTGTGCATAGACTGCGTTGATAAGGCTGTGCGTGAAGATGTGGGCGGGGACACGCACCGAAGCAGCGCGAGAATTGTAATAAAGTCCACTGCCGTTTCGCCAGATTAGGAAGATACAAATGTATTCTTGCCCATAGCACAAGGACCCAAACGATGTAGTTTCGAAACACTGCAGCAACAGAGGAAGAGCTTTTGCAGCCCAACAGCCAACACACTTGCGGTGCACTATTAGACTAGCTCCCAAATCAGGATTAGCATGGAGATTTGGGATTGATGTTTTAGCAAGGGTAATAGACCCAGACTTCTGAGGATATGTTATGGTCTTTTTGCAAAACCAATCCATGCCAGATCCACCAAGTATATAGGATTGCTCAAGGGGTGCTGGAAAGAGAAGTATTACCTAGGCTTAAAGTGACACCTGAGAAGGAAAGCACATAAAGAGAGACTCAAGGCTTCAGGCAGGCTGATGAAACAACCAAAAACCCTCCCAAAACTCAAACTAGGAAACCTATACATGAAGAGCCCGAGACACTTCATGAGTTAGCTTTTGCTCAGAGAAATTATCCTTTATTAGCCGACGCATTCCTACAGGCAGTTCTGGAACCCAAGGGTCACGAGAAAGGAGGACCTTTCTTTTTGGTAAAATGTAGACTTCTGTATAGAGGAGATACCACCTCAGAAGGTCTAGTAAAAACACAGTTGGTGGTCCCCAAGAGTCATAAGCAGGTGGTATTAGAGATAGCCCATTCCCATCTGACAGGAGGTCATCTGGGGCAGGCTGAGACACAAGCACATATTGCGACTAAGTTCTAGTGGCCCGAAAAGAATGCAGACATTAAAACATTAATTCAAGCATGCACAGTCTGGCAGAAAACTAGCACCCATATATCACTACCACTACCAGCTCCCTTGAATCCGTTACCATTCATTGAGAGTCCATTTTCCAGGGTTGTTATGGATATTGTAGGACCCCTGGAGATTTCTAAATTGGGGAATAAATATATCTTAGTTATTGTAGATTTTGCCACACTTTATCCAGAGGCACCTCCCCTTGAGAGCGAATACAACCTAAACGATCCTGAAACACTTCCCTTTTCTTCTAGGGTAGGAATTCTGAAGGAGATCTTAACGGAGCAAGCTTACGGGGGAAGTTAAGGAATTGCTGCACAAAGCTACCCTTAGAACCTCAGTGTACTATCCCCAAACAGATGGTCTAGTATAAAGATTTAACAACACTCTTAAAACTACACTCCGAAAGTTAGTAGAACAAGATGGGAAAAATAGGGATCAAATGATACCTTGGGTCTTTTTTTTAGTTCGGAAAACCCCTCGGGCCTCGACAGGATTTTCCCTGTTTGAGCTCCTTTATGGACAAGAACCAAGGTATATGCTGGTTATGTAAGGGAACATTGGGAGGAGAGAGAGGCAGCTCAAATTCCCCTCTCCCAGAATGCGAGCAATTTGAAAGAACACATGAGGATTGTAAGATCTTTAGTACAGGTTGATATGGCCAAAGCACAAGAGGAACAGAAGACCTCTAACGATAAACAGGTATCCCTTAGATCCTTTTCAATAAATCAAAAGGTACTCCCCCTGTTGCCAACTTCAGAAAATTAACTTGTGCCCAAGCAGCATGGACCTTACGAAGTAATAGAGCAAACAGGCCGATGTAATTATAAGATCTCACAACCTGATTGTTGCCTTAAAACAAAAATCGATCATGTTAATTTGTTAAAAGAGGACAAAGAACACCCCACGGAGTCTCCAACCATAATATTGTGTTGTCTAGGGGCGTGGCTACGAGAGCCATGTAGGAGGACGCGTTCTGGAGGAGCTCCCGAGATCCTGCAACGATCCGGGCAAATATGTGCGGTACGACGGATCGCTGACCACCGACGATACACATGATGGTGTGTGAAGGTATTGGCCACGCATTGTGAACTTCTGGAGAGAATAGGATTAACAGCAACGGAGATCGGTGGCTACGAGTTAAAAGACTCTGCGAACAAAGGGCGACTCAAAATGGCCGACCAGGGCCCGGGACTGGAATAGAGGCGAGTTGTACGGTGGCCTAGCTGTGAAGGTGCACTGTACACAAACTTGCTACTTTAGCAACCGATCGATTTCCTGAGCCATGTCGAACAGGCCGGTGCGGCCGAAGGTGAAACAGCCTACCTTAGACGATTTCACTAAAACTCCCCCGAGGCAGGACACTACCAAAAGTAAGGATGCGCTGGCTGGGAGTGGCACGACGTCTTCGTGCACCAACCAAGAAATCCTGGCGGCGATTGTGGAAGTGAGGGCGGCCTGGGAATCAAAGCTGGAACTGGCCGTTATTGAACTGAAGACTGCACTGGATCGCAAGGTTGGAGAGGTCCAAGAGGACGTTAATCTGCTACGACAAGATGTCAGGACCCTGGCGGAGCGCACGGAGTCCCTCGAAAAAGAAGTTGGCCCGAATACAGCAGATTGCGCCAGTCATTAGGCCGACCTGCATGCCCTGACACAAAGGATGGGCAACCTGGAGAGCAGAGCGGAGGAGGCTGAGGGACGAGCCCGTCGCAACAACATCCGCATCGTGGGCTTACCGGAGGGGATGGAGGGCCGTGACCCTACGGATTTCATCGAATCCATGCTCTTACAGGAGATACCTGGAGGGGCCCTATCTCAAGGATTTGCAGTAGAAAGAGCACATAGAGCCCTAACTAGGAGGCCACCTCCGGGGAACCCGCCTAGGCCTGTGATCGCCAAAATCCTTAACTACCGCGACCGTGAGAGGATACTGGAATACTTCCGTAAAGGAGGGACGATCACGAGAGGAGCGGCAAACATCACGGCTTATCCAGATTATACTCTGACTGTACAACGTAGTCGCATGAACTTTGGGTCTGTAAAGCGGAGGCTGAGAGAAGCGGGCCACAAATATATGTTACTCTATCCTGCAAAATTGAAGGTCTTCCATGCACATAAAACCTTGTTTTTTGAAACCCCGGAGGATGCTATGGGATGGCTCGATGCGCAAGGATGCCCCCAGGAATCAGAAGTTTGGCCCAGAAAGGGCTTGGAAGAGATACGGGAATCGTAAAATGGCGTCGCAAGATGGCGTGGCTCGTGGGACTTGAATATAGTCGGTGTGACACCTTCGGTAAAGAAGGTCAGATGATTGCACTATTTGTCAAGACATTGTGAATGTTTATTTGATCGGGAGCCTTACGGGGCGATACTCTCTACCCCACAATAGTTTTAGTTGGGTGGCCGTTAGGGTGACCTCACCCTACTGGGCTCCGTTCACCGACCGGTGCTTGCGGTGCTAGATGTGGGGGTGCCTGAGCTCTGAGGCTGGAGCTGGGCAGCAGTTGGGGTGTGTGATGTTGGGGAAGGCATGGGTGGGGGGAGGGGAGGGAAGTTGGGGTTTAGTTGTGTATATAGTTGAAGGGAGTTTGAGCTTATATGAGGAGTTACTGGACCGAAACGCTATCTGTGTCATGAGGGCGGTTGGGGGTCGCTACATGGGAGGCAGGGGGGAACGTACTTGCCATGGGAGACCTTAAGATTGTCACCTGGAATGTCAGGGGACTTAATAGTTATTTAAAAAGGAATAAAGTTATGTTGTACCTCAAAAGGCAGAGAATTGACATTGCACTATTGCAAGAAACACACCTGAACCGGCACAAGTTAGAACTGGTTGAGAAAAAGTGGAGTGGCATGGTGGTGGGCTCCCCGTACTCTGCCTATGCCAGGGGAGTGCTAATCTGGGTAGCACTGCGCGTTCCGTTCAGAGTCACGTGGCAGGAGGTGGACACGGAGGGCAGGCTGGTTATGCTCAGAGCCCTGGTGGAGGATAGAGAGGTTTGCATTATTAACACATACGCCCCCAATCAGAATGCTGCTGCATACTTCAGGACCCTATGCACCCGTCTGGGCACATGTGTGGGGGGAGCGATCATTTGGGGAGGGGATTTTAACTGTGTTCTCGGGGGGACGCTATTTCCAAGTCAAAGGGCCTGCAGGGTGGGGTTCTGATGGAGCTAGAGGAGGCGGAGAGACAATTGGAGCGCGAATGTAGCAAAGCAGGAGGGGATGCAGACCTAGTACTTGAGCTGCAGCAGTGGTGTTCGGAGCTTTGGGAGAGGCTCTGTAACCTTAACTGTAGAAAATATGTTGAGAGGCAGCATGCGGGTGGAGACAAAACTGGCCGCCTACTGGCATGGTTATATAAGAGAGAAACCCCTAGGCCCCCGATCAGGATGATAGTTAGAGAGGACGGAGAGGAGGTAGACACCCAAGAAGGAGTTAATGCAGCCTTCCTTGATTATTATAGAGCACTGTATGAGGACATAGGGGGAGAATATCAGGCAGAGATCAGAACTACATTGGAAGACATAGAGCTGCCCAGGATTAGTGATGAAGAAAGAGAGGAGCTGGACGCACCTATTACACTAGAGGAACTGGAGGAGGTAGTGAAGGGATTGCCCACTTGTAAGACTCCGGGCACGGACGGACTCCCGAGTGAGTTTTATAAAGTGTATGGAGCAGAGATACTCCCCCCGATGCTAGAAATGTTCAATGAATCTTTCGAGAAGGGCCGGTTACCGGAAACGCTCAGAGAAGCGCTGATAGTGCCACTCCCCAAGCCTAATAAACCCTGACAAAGCTGTGGATCGTATAGGCCGCTGTCGATGTTGAACCAGGACAGCAAGATCCTGACGGCGCTCCTGGCCAACAGGCTACGAAGGGTCATCAGTAAACTGATACACCCGGATCAGACGGGCTATGTCCCCAACAGGAACATAACTCACAATCACAGGCGACTTCACCGGGTGATTGAAGAGGGGAACAGAAGTGATGAAGAGATGGTGGTGGTGTCCCTAGATGCAGTTAAGGCATTTGATTCAGTGAGGTGGCCGTGGTTGCTGGCGGCCTTGGAGGGGTACGGGTTTGGGCCTGGCTATGTGAGGTGGGCGAAACTGCTGTACAGCGAGCCACTGGCCAGGGTGCGCACGGGATCTGTGATATCCAAAAGGTGGCGACTTAGCAGAGGCACCAGACAGGGATGCCCCTGGTCCCCGATGCTGTACATATTGGCCCTGGAGCCCCTGGCGGTGTACCTCAGACAACAATATGACTTGGTTGGCATCGAGGTGGGAGGAGAGAACCATTTGATATCCCTATATGCTGACGACCTGTAGTTGTACCTGAAGTATCCGGAGGAAAACCTCCAGTACATTTTAGAGGTCATGGAAAAGTATGCGGAGTTGTCCGGCATAGCGGTTAATCCCAGTAAATCAAGCATGTTTCCGCTGGGGAGCTTCATTGGGGTCCCTCTGGAACGGTTGCCGGTGTTGCCCGTGCCCTGGGCAACTGAGTCTTTCCGCTACCTCGGAATTGATGTATATCATGCTGTGAAGGAAGAACACTTGCACAATACCGAGGCGGCGGTAAAGAAAATCCGCGATAGTATGCGGTTTTGGGAGAAGCTGCCGCTGGCAATGGTGGGCCGGGGGGCGATGCTTAAAATGGTGGTCCTGCCCAGGCTTTTGCACTTTTTCAGCAATATACCATACTTGATACCCAGGAAGTTCTTTGTCAAACTTGATAGTGTATGCAGGGACTTCCTGTGGTACGGCATCCGCAACAGGTTAGCCTTGTGGAAACTGCAAAATTTCCACGATAGGGGAGGCATCAAGCTGCCGAACTTTGAGGCCTATTATGTGGCCAGCCAGCTGCAATACGTGACCAAATGGCTCTCTGATGAGGAAACTCCTGAGTCTAGGCTGGTTGGGAGGGACTGCGCCCCGTTTTATCTAAAGGAGGTTGTCTGGGTCCCTAGGTCGGACTTGCAAGGATGCCCATGTATGTTGCTGTTGGGGTGGAGAATTTGGCATAGAATGTGCCAGTTGATTGAGAGCCCGCACCCGTGTTCCCCGCATGTGCCACTGGTCGCCCTAACTATGGGGGACAGCCAGCTCAAGAAAATTATCAGGACATATTGGGAAACGGTTGGGCTGGCCACATTGGGAGACATATGGCAGGATGGGGCCATTAGAGAATTCGTAGACCTGGGTGAAGAAACAGGGCTGCACGGGGGCCAATATGTTACATATCTAAGGCTGGTACAGATCATCCGCAAGACTTGGCCGGAGACGGTGCTAGCGGAAGATCCGGATGCACTGATCGGAACGATATATGATATATCAGAGGGCGGGCATGAGATCTCTAGATTATATGAGGTGGTGATGACCCGGGTGGGGAAGGACTTGATGGATTTGAGGCTTGATTGGGAAGCGGAAGTGGGGGCACAGATGACTGATGGGATGTGGAAACGGGCCATGGGATACCATAAGAAAGTGTCCAGGAATGCTAGATTGCAGCAAATACAGCTGTACATCACGCACAGAGCATATATGACCCCGAAGAAAATAGCCAAGTTTGCGAACGCAGGTAGACAAGCATGCCCGAAATGCGATGAAGAAGACGCAGGTATGACACATATGTTCTGGTCCTGCCCAGTGATTGAAGGCTTTTGGGGGGAAGTGGCACAGAAATTAGCAGATAAGGGGGTTCTGCTACGCATTGACACGGCCTGGGCCTGCCTCCTGGGAGGGTTCCCTAGACCACGGAACACCAAACATCTCGGGAAACTGAGAGACCTGGCATATGTACTTGCTAAGAGAAGGATAGCTATGAGTTGGAAGCAATGCCATGGGCCAAGAATAGAGATATGGTGGCGGGACCTGCAGAAGTGGGCGGAGGCTGAAACGGTGGTATGGCAGGAAGCGTGTGGTAATTGTGGGGAGGAAGAAGTGGGCAACCTGGCGGCTTGGAGAATGTTAATTACGGGACTGTTTGGCGCGGAAATGGACCCTGCTGCTTCCGAGAGGGGCGACGCCCGGCCACACCAAGTGTACACAGAACTGTAAGGTTGATAAGCTCTTCGGGGGAGGTGGGGGGGTTTGAAGTCAGTAACATGGCATTAATTGATGTTTACAGTTTGTAATGTATAATGCTGCAAGTTTGTTTTGTATTGTTTTATTTTGAAAATAAAAATTATTTAAAAAAAAAAAAATATTGTGTTGTCTAATGCCCGAGGACTCAGAAAGTAAGTCCCTAATTTCCTGACTTCAAGAATAATCAGAAACAAGACCTACATGAATTCATCATCATATCCGCACTCCAGTAGGTATAGTGGTACATCTAAAACCGGATAGGTTACCTGAGGCTAGGAAGGAAATTATATTTCAGGAAGTCAAGACCATGATAGAAGCTAACATCATTGAACCTTCTACTAGCTCTTGTTCCTCACCCATCATGTTGGCGGCCAAACTCGATGGAAGTGGGAGATTCTGTGCAGATTTTTGTAAATTGAATGCCATCTCTGCTTTTGATGCTTACCCAATGTCTCGTATTGATGATCTGATAGATCAGCTGGGTAATGCTGTGTATCTGTCAACACTTAATCTCACAAAGGGGTATTGGCAAGTCCCTTTACATGAACCCGATAAAGAAAAAACTGCCTTTGCGACTCTCTTGGGGTTGTTTCAATCCAAAGATCTGCCTTTTTGGTTACAGGGAGCTCCTGCAACGTTTCAGAGACTTATGGATACAATTTTACAGAGCCTATATAGATTACATTGTACTTCATAGTAAGACATGGGAAGATCATATTTACCACCTCTACACTATCATGAGAGTATTAAGAAAAGCGGGGTTGACCGATAATCCCAGAAAATGTAAGCTGGCCCAATCAGTGGCAAAATATTAGTTTTTTGTGGGTAATGGTACCATCCAAACACAACAGGAGAAGGTGAGGAATGTCCTGGAAACACCCCCTCCCAAAACAAAGAAAGATCGAACTGCCTTTTTGGGATTAATCAGATATTGCCGCAGATTTATTCATGGCTTTTCCAGTAAACAGCCAGAAGGACAGACAAACTGAAAAATGTTGAGCCCCAAAAAAACAGGTGGGAAGAAGAGGATGAAATCTGCTATACAACCTTGAACAGGCCTTATTCCAGAGTCCAGTTTTAGGAGCAGCCGATTTCTCCAAAGAATTAATTCTTCAGACTGATGCTTCCTTAACAGGACCAGGAGCTGTTCAGTCACACCATTCTTATGGGTTTGAACATCCCATTCTATACGTTAGTAGAAAGCTCTTCCCCAGAGAGAAATACTATTCAGTCATTAAGCTACAGGCACTATTTATCAAATAGGCCATACTTCATCTAAAATATTATCTTTTAGGTCGTGAATTTTGCCTAATAACTGACCATTCTCCTCTAGTTTGGATTAGTCAAAGGAAATAGTCCAATCTTCGGGTAATGCAGTGGTTCTTGGACCTTCAGTCATATTGCTTCTCAGTGGAACACCGGAAAGGTCGACAGCAAGGTAATGTGGACTTCCTCTCAAGGTTCCCCTGTGAAGCACCTTGTCCAACCCACATTGGGGAAGGGTATGTGAGAAACCTGAGGGGACCCCTTGGATCCTCTGTGCAGGTGGTCAGGGAAAGGACATCGATATTGGATCCCGGCTGTGGAGATGGAGAAACGAGGGAGGATCCACCTTGGTGAGGGATCGTTGGGAACTGGGAATGGGGTGCCCTTGAGCCAGACATAGCATACCCCTTTCCCTAGTGACAACTAACCCAACCAATCACCTACCTTTATGGCATATTGCAAGCCAGTTGCCCTAATTTCTTCAAAATTGACACTTGCTTTGGAACTTGGGGAAGGGAACCCTGAGTCCTGATTGCAAGCCTTTTATTTCAATGTCTTTTTGTATGATTTTTAACTAGTGGAAGGGAATCCTGAGTCCTAACTTGGGGAAGGGAATCCCGAACCCTACCTTGGGGAACGTAACCCTGCGAACTGAAGAGACCTTTTGTATTCTAATTCTAAATAAGAGGATTTTGAGACTTTAGTTTGTTGAACTGTTTCACACTTGGCGAAGGGAGCTACAAGAGAGCTTCGAGCTGGAAGAAGCTCAGGATTTCGTGCTGAGCCCTGTTTATTTTTTTAGGTTGCTGACAACCCTATACATTGAATAGTTATTGTTGTGAGGGCAAGCATAGGTTTTGGACAAATACAGATTCCTAAGTCCAACTCTTAGTTTTATTTAGTTAGTATAAAGCGAGACATGGTATCACAAGTAGACACTGACACAAGGGTTGCACGTTTCAAAACCTTTATTGTTAAATTCAAGGGGTTTGGAAAAACTCCTCTTTGGGCTTATAACTAAGAGGGGAGTAATCTCGACAATCAAAAATTAAGAAACAGTCCTAGTCAGTCTTAGTCAAACAATAAAGGCCTATTCTAACAAAAACCTAATGCCTTCCCTTACTCTAATACACTCTAATGTGATAGAAGGATATACAAAAGCAAAAATCTGTGGTGAAACGAAATGTCAGAATGGCTAAATAAATCAATTATAACTCTCGTCCCCATGTTGTATAGCACAGGGTTAGATGGAACACTTGATGCGAACACAGTTAAGCGGCTGGCTCTGTCCTCCAGAGCCTTCTTGGCCATTCAAGGCTGAATCACAAAGTCACGGGTTTAACCTCTCAGGACCCTCTCACTCAAGTCCAGTCATCATTCAAGCTTCTACACAGTTTCAGCAAAACAGTTTCCAAGTATAGCATTCGATCACAGTTAACTGTAGGTTCCCCTCAATCGGGCTCACACCTTTTCTCCTTGGTGGGGTTCGCTTCCCCATGTTTTCTTCACATTCCACACTATACGTTCCCCTTAGTTTGGCTCAAACCTCCTTTCGTATTTTGATTTCGCTGTCGAAGACTTTTGAAACTGGTAGGATTTTCACTCTCACCTCCATGTGACCTCTTCGAACCTCCTTGCTTTCTTTACTTCTACTTTACATATTTTCTTTCAGTTACCATGTCTTTTGGAAAATGTACGTATTATGTATGACTTACTTTTGTAATGGGTCTCCCTCAGTCAGGCTCCGACCCTCCTTTTACTTTCACACACAGGTCTCCCTCGGTAGGGCTCGGACACTCAGTACCCTCCTTTTACTTTCACACATGGGTCTCCCTCGGTCAGGCTCAGACCCTCCTTTTGCTATCTTGCCAAATTCAACAAAACAAAGTTCAACAGTATGTGAACTTTTCACTTAACGCTCATTATCTTTTGCTTCCCGCTGATTCTGCAGCTTTAAAACATCACAGAGACTTTAGATTGGGCAATCTCACTTCGCCGGACCACTCTGCTACTTTGTATTTCGTATTCACAGTTTTTAACAATGGATTCACTTTCTCCCGCAGCTTATTGGCGCTTGCATAACCTTCATCCCTCGGTTACTGTTGCAGGCATTTCAATTAAACACAGACCAGGCTTTATTTTCTTCCTTCACCTCACTGGTCATGTTAAGCTGCTTTCTGTCTTTCGCGTCTTTAACGTAGGATTCAAGGTTGCTACCACTGCCACTTCGGTACCTCCCCAACTCTGTTGTTCACCCGGCAGGGTGACTGGCAACCTTGTAGCACTCCGAAGACTCTTTCTCACTTCCAGCTGGGCTGTCTAATCCTCACAGCCTTTCGGAAATATACATCTCTTGGCAGGGGAATCTTTGGCTTCCTGCCCCTTCGGATGAACTCCTCGGTTTGTCGATTTCCTTCGCCTGGTTCGCCATAGCCCTGGAGGGATTGCGCCTTCTCGTGCACCGCCTTGCTCAAAGTGTGTCTCACTGCCCCACTTTTTAACCATGTGGGGAGAGTTAATGGGTATTAGGTGTGCGTGATTAAAGTCAAGTGTCTGGCCCTGCCTGATCTCATTAGAGGGACACGTCCAGTGTATTGCATGGGTGATAATCCTTTGAGACTTAGATCTCCTCTTCCTCACCTTAGTATTTGTGTAGGAAAGGGGGAGGAGGGATTTGGGAAGTTGGAATATCCCAAAAAGTAGGATTGGATGGGGTATTAGTAAGGGGGGAATACTGCATCTTGCCATCGGGTGTCCCTCCCCCACTCCCTGAGGACCCCCCACCCAGGGGATCCTCCCGCACTTGTCCATGCCCAGGGTCTGGAACCAAAGGCAATGCCCGTGCCCTGCCACCTGAGCAAGGGATTCCCGGGGTCTGGGCATTGAAACACCCTCTGGTTTTTCACAGTAGGGAAATCCTACCTTAGTATATGGCAAGTTAATATAAATTGATTGTTTGAATTTGGAATCTGTTGTCTGTGTCCTTCTTCATGAAGCCTTCATAGTTGGTGTCAGGGGTGGAATTCAGCTCAACCAATACAAGTTGGGGGGCCCTCACGTTTGAGAGGAACTGGCTTGTAATAGCTCATAAAGGCTGGTCAAGGGTTTGGTTGGTTGTCACTAGGGAAAGTGGGATACCATGTCTCGTCCAAGGGCACCCCACTCCCAGTTCTGAAGGATCCTCTACCCAGGTGATCCTCGCTCTCTTCTGTGTCCAGAAGGTCGGGATTCAATAGCGAGGGCCTTTCCCTGCCCATCAGCACAGAAGATCCAAGGAGTCTAGGAGTGAGAATATCCCCAGGTTTCTCACAATTAGCTTGAGGATTAACCGGTGAAAGAATGCCAAATAGGTGCTGAAGGTTCAGGACTTCAGACGTAGAGGAGATAAAGCCTAATTGATCTTCATGGATCAACTGCTACATCACTAGTAGCAATCTGTTTTCCATTACTTTAGCATCCGTATTAATTAGGGAGAAAGGACGATAAAAGCCCAAGCTCTACCCTGCTTTATTAGGTTTTAGTAGGACCGTAATAACTGTTTTACGCATAGGAGGCAGCTTGCCTACACAAAACATACATTTTCCAAAAGACATGGTAACTGAAGGAAAATATGTAACGTGGAAGTAAAGAAAGGAAGGAAGATCGAAGTGGTCACGTGGAGGTGAGACTGAAAAGCCTCCCACTTTCGAAAGTCTGACAGCGAAATCAAAATGCGAAAGGAGGTTCGAGCCCGACTGAGGGGAAAGTATAGTGTGGAATGTGAAGAAAACATACAGGTAGGGAACCCCACCATGGAGAAAAGGTTTAAGCACGATTGAGGCGAACCTATAGTGAACTGTGATTGAATGCTATACTTCGAAACTGTTTTGCTGATATTGTGTTGAAGCTTGAAGGATGACCTGGACTTGGGTGAGAGGAATCTGAGAGGTTAAACGTAATAACCGTTTCACACATAGGAGGCAGCACACCACACCTCCATGGATTCATTCCAGACCAACAGGAGTGGCACTAAAGTGTGCTTGTGTTCTTTGTATAGCTCAGACCCTATACCATTGGTAGTACACCTGGAGTTTTACCCGATGGGAGTTCTGAGACTGCGAGCATATTTCCTCCAATTGAATTGGTGCATTCAGCGGTGCAGCCGCCTCCACTGACACAGTCGGTTGCTCCACATCAGATATATCTCGTAATTTCTGATATTGATTTGGTGTCTCGATTCGAATAAAAGGCTTCAGAAAAGCATGCAAATGCATCGCATATGGATGTGTTGTCATTGTGCACCATTCCAGCAGGAGTTTGTATTCCTTCCTCTGCCTGTCTCCACCATCAGTGCTCTGGATAAAGCCCTGCCCACTCTATCGGCCTAGCCATATTTACGAGCCATCAATGGCTAGTCAATAAAGCATGTTTTCCGCTATGCCTGTTCATGGAACTCAAGAAGTTCAGCTTTAATTACATCCATCAGGGAAGATGTGGGGCTGATATCGTATTGGTTTTCAAGAGCATGTTTTTCAAGAGCACGAATCTTGGTTTCCGTCACATGTGATTCCCTCCTCATCGTCTAGAGTATCCCCCTGATGAAGACCTTGAATATCTCCCACAAACTGGAATGTGAGGGTACAGAACCAACATTGTTCTCCAGGAACATAAAGATGTTTTCCAAGAGTGTCTTGGAGAATGCTGTGTCCTGCAGCGTCACCGGGTTCAGTCTCCACAATGGTCGAGACAGGGATGAGTGATATGATATATGATATGATATTTTAGTTATATCGCACTCATACCCAAGTGCTTCAAAGCACGACGAGGCAAGGGAGGGGTACAAGGGAGAACAAAACAGCAATCTTACTAGGCCCAGTGACATTGAGAAAGCGCAAGTGCAGAGGAGGAGGAAGGTGGAAAGTGCAAGGGGCAGGCGAGCAGTGGGAAGTGCTGAACAAGTGATCGAGACAAAAACAGGTAGTGGGGCCAACAAGGGGCTAGTGCAGGAATTGAGTGCAGACAAAGGGTGTCTAATAAATGCGGCCAAGGGGACTGTAGGGTTGCCAGGAGGCAGTGGGGGTATGCAGCTGGGTGGGCAGGGATCTGGGCCCGAATTCAGAAGGTAGCCAGGTGCCCAGGGCAGAACATGCCTCTGGGCCACTGGTTGCGCCTAATATGTAATGTAATATAATGTAATGTAATGTAATGAGAGATCAGCAGGGGAGAGGAGGAGAGAAGGCAGAAGCAAAGAGGAAGGTCTTGAGGTGCTTCCGGAACAGAAGACGGTTCCTCCTCCAGTTTCAGAGAGGCAGGGAGGCTGTTCCAGAGGGAGGCCCCAGCCGAACAAAGAGATCTACCACCAACTCGTTGCTCGGAGAAGCGACTGACCCTGAGGGAGGTGGAGGAGCGAAGAGCTCGAGTAGAGACGCCTGAGATTGCTGAGGCTGGCATATAGCTGTTTCCAGTGACTAAGCTGCCGCCTTGGATGCCTGTAATGTTTCTAGGCTCCCATCAACCTTTAAGCTGAAAATCTGGGAGACATCAAATGGCATGTCCAAAAGTCTTGACTGGACTTCCTTAGCCAAGCAAATTCTCTGGCGATAGTACTTGCCGCCATAGCTCTGCTAACCGAGTCAGCAGAATACAGACCAGGCTGGAGAGATTGGCACGTGGCATCCTTGTAGTCTTCCACCAGGATAAGAAAACCCTTTCTCTTCTTCCCCCTCTGGGATATGGTCTACGGCCAAAGCTATCATGTCCCACACGGTGTGAGTATACTAGACCAGGGCACAAGTTGCATTTAGAGCCTTCAGGGCGAGGCTGCCTGTGGAAAATACCCTCTTGCCTAAGGCGTCAAACGTTTTAACAACTCTATCCGTTGGGCTAGTAGGATAAGCTGCTGCCTAAGAAGTTGACGTGGCTGCTTGGACCACCAAACTCTCAGGAGTGGCGTGCTTTGGCAGGAAATCTGAGTCTATTAAGGCAGCCCTGTATTTCTTGGTCAGATATTTTTTTGACCGCCGGTGTGGTATCCGGTTTTAACCAGTTTTCTAACACTCTGGTTCTTAAAGCAGTGTGGAAGGGCAATACAGGCTCCCTTAGAGGTCCGCTATCGAGGATGTCAGTTAATCATCCTTATACAGGATTGCCACTGGTTTTCCCAATCCCAGATATTCGGTGACCTTTCCCGTCACTGCTCTGTGTGGGTTGTGTACAAATTGTTCGAGTCACAATTGCTCGAATGACAATTGACCTTTTCACAATTGACCGAATTGTGAAGGTCAATTGTTACATATGTGCGGGGGGAACCCCCCCCCCCGCAACCCCAGACCCAACACAAACCCCCACCAAAATCCCTTCTAGAAACCGATACATTTATATATATATATATATATACACACATATACATATATATATACATATACACACATATATATATATATATATATATTCAGTCAATTGTGAAAAGGTCAATTCGGACCCTTGAAATTAGGTCAATTGTTCATTCGAACAATTTAGGTAATACCATCTGTATGAGAGGTCAGAATTACCTGAAGAATAAGGCGTGGCAATATATGTCTCTGGTGAGGTGTCTAAACCACTAGCCTCTTTTAGAGTGTCCACCAGATTTTGCATTCTGGTCTCCTCTAAAATGAATTCTTCAGGCACATTAGGAGTACCATATTCAAAACTGAAAGGTGCATTGTCATCATCTTCCTTCGCAAAAATCGACCCCATGGTCTTAAAAAAATCAGTCTTAGGCAAAGGATGAAAAGACATTGAAGATTGAGACCTCCTGTCGAAGTGTTGAAGGAGTCAAGGCGTTAAAGGAGCAGAGGGTGTCGATGCCTTAAAAGGCTTTGCCGGTGGAACTGGCTTCGATGGACCAGGTACCCGCTCCTTTGTAGGAGTCGAGGAGGAAGGCTTTGATTTTAACATGTGTCGAGACAAAGACTCCTTTGACGAATGTCAAGGAGACTTATTGCCCTGGCATTTTGGCACGCAAGTAATGGTCTCAGAAGATACCCAGTCCGACTATCCAGAATCGGTGAGTTCTGAAGCCTTCTTGGCTCTTTCGAAGGGGTGCTCAAAACCGTCTTTTGAAAAACCTCCAACATTTGGAGACTACATTTCTCCCAGTCAGCAGAAGATTCCGACTTGCTTGGGAAGTAAACCCATTTGCCACGAGTGGAGCCCGACGAAGACGACCGCGACCAATGGCGTTGTTTCTTCGTCTTTCTGTGAGAAGGGGACGAGGACCAATTACAATACCTGGATCTCAAGCGCTTTGAAGTTTTGGAGCATGTTTTCACCGGGCAAACCTAGGTGTCATGACCTATCGGATGCGTCCTTTCTGGACTTCCTGGTCCCTGACCCATAGGGGCTTGCACTCAGCAGTACTCCCAACATGGCCGCCGAACGCGGAACACTGTTTACCAGTTTCCGCGCCGTACGCATTACGTTCTATAAAGCGGACACGCCCTCGCGGCCCTGCGCGTCTCAACGCTACCGCTTGCCGTGGCTAGACGTGTGCTGATGCAGTTCGCTTGTGCTTATCTTTTGATTCCTGGTTCCCAGTTCCCCTAAATTCCTCCTCCTTCATTCCCCCTCTTTTGTCCTCTATTGCATCACGGATCTCCGTGCACTCGTCTTCCATGTGCACTCTTCGCTGTTTTCCTGGATTCCCCGGACAGCTGAACGCACGCTGGAACCCGATGACCTACACACAGGGTTATACAAGACCCTAACTGTGCGAAAGAAGACTCCATAGAACAACTCCAACAAACAACATAGACAGGTGAGAAGGGGGGAAACCTGTGACACCTGGAGTCTTTTGAAGACCTCTATTTTGAAGTAGTAGTATAAGGGGATTTACATAGGGGCCTACGTTCCACGAGTTTCCCCCTCCTCTCCCTCAAGGCCTTCACTGTCATAGACTGAGAGAAACCACAGTCCTCGACTTTGTGGTCCACACCCAGACACCACAGATCCGATGTGGGTTTGTAATGGATTGTTTAGCACCTCAATTAGAGCGCCATTTGGAACCGGTGTAGATATTTTCGATGAAGTGTTTATAAATATGCAGTGAGTAATCGCAGAGGTGATGAACATTTCGAAGCGTGCTGAGCATGCGGAAAAACAACTGAGGCAACGGGCGCACGCAAGCTACTTATACCAGCGTCGCCATCACGGCTGAGAACAGGGTGGAGGCTGTTGAGGGGCAACGACTCGACAGCGTGCGGCACCCAATACTATGGGCAAAATATTTCCAAAGTTGCAAGCAGACTTACGAATATATCAAAGAAGATGAGGAATACATGAAAGGATGCAATCCATTCCAACTGTACATCCTAAAAATAAGGAACAAGTTACTTAACTGTAACTGTTGTTCTCCAGCATGGGTCTGGCATGGATTCACATGCTAAAGAATATTCCCCGTTGTCAGGCTGGGAATCCTCTGTAAAGAAAAAATCAGTTTCAGTTTCGTTTCGGAACTGTCTTTCTCCTAATAACCAATCACTGGTCTCTGGGTCATACTGCCTCCAGCCAATGACCAATGACTGCCCTCTACCTAAGCCCCTCTTCTGACAGCCATCTTGAGATTTGGTAGCACGTAAAGTGGCAGTAAGAGCAAGATAAGAGCCGCAGAGGGGTAGGAGGGAGGGTTCGCATGTGAATCCATGCCAGACCCATGCTGGAGAACAACAGTTACAGGTAAGTAACTTGTTCCTTCTCCAACATGGGGTCTGGCATGGATTCACATGCTCATGAATACAAGAATACATAGCAGTACACACATGCACAACCACGGGAGGAAGCAAGGCTCAACATTAAGCATTTCATCAACTCACCATTAAGCATCTCTTACCTCCTCACCAAGCTCACCTAAAGGCGAACAGGTTGCGCAGCACTGCCTGGCCGACTCTGGATTCCTCCCTGGAATCCCATTCGACGGAGTAGAATCTCGTGAAGGTGTGTGTCGACCTCCACGTAGCAGCCCTGCAGATGTCCAGCAAGGGCACACCAGACAGGAACAACGTGGTAGCAGCTATCGCTCTGGTTGAATGGGCTCTTGGATGGTCGGGCGGGCAACGGTTGGTTTGCCAACCGGTGACAGAGCCATCTGGAAATGGAAGCCTTCGAGAGGGCCTTCCCTTGGTTCACAGGTCCAAAGTTTACAAATAGCTGTGATGTCTTCCGAAGGGTCTTCGTGCAGTCCACGTAGAACTTCAGCGCTCTAGCCACATCCAGTGAGTGCAAAGTCCTCTCGGCTGGCTACGAAGGCGTTGGGAAGAAAACAGGTAACACAAAGGGTTCGTTAAGATGGAAGTCAGACGGCACCTTGGGCATGAAGGAGGGGTGCGTCCTCAGCACTACCCTAGTCTCGTGGAATGTCAGGTATGGGGGTTTACAGGAGAGGGCCTGGATCTCTCCCACTCGTCGTGCGAAGGTGATAGCCACAAGAAACGCTGTCTTCCACAATATGAATTTCAACAGTGCCCAAATGCAGCGGCTCGAATGGCAGTCCCATGGGCCTGCTCTGCACCACGTTGAGCTGCCACGCAGTGTTTGGACCCTTCACCACCGGGAATGACCGCATCAGTCCTTTCATGAACTCCTTCACCAGGCTATGGGACCACAGAAATTATCACCCCGGAGTTCTGGTGTAACGGGAAATCGCAGCTAGATGGATTTTGATGGAGGCATGAGCTAGCCCCGCCTTGGCCAGCGACAGTAGGTATGGCAGCACCTGAGGGGCCGTAATCTGCAGAGGGTTAATATTCTGTGCATGGCACCAGACAGAGAACGTCTTCCATTTGTGTCCATAGCACTTGAGGGTCGAGGACGACCTGGCCTTTGCAAGCGCATCCTTGCAGTCTGCCGTGATATCGTACCCTCAAAACTCTAGCGCTGCAGGAACCAGGCCTGCAAGTTCAGCGACCCAGGGTCATGGTGGAGGATGGAGCCTCCTTCTCTGGTGAGAAGATCCACATCCGTCGGCAGTTTGACTGGGGGGGACGCTGACATGTCCAGAAGGTCCAGGAACCAGATCTGCCTCGGCCACGCCGGTGCGACGAGGATCATCCTGCACCGGGATCTTCTGAGTTGATTGATGAGTCGCAGCAGCAATGGCAACGATGGGAACGCATACAGGAACAGGCCGTCCCAGGAGAATGAGAAGGCATCGCCCATGCTCCCCGAATGGGGAAACCAGCTGGCGAACCTCCGTCACTTGGCATTCGTCGCTGCCGCGAATAGGTCGAGCTGGGGATTGCCCCATCGTCGGAACAGGAGATCCACTTGATCCAGCCGCAGTTCCCACTCGTGGCACGAGCGCAGCTCCCTGCTGAGTGAGTCGGCAATGGTGTTCTTTATTCCTACCAGATGGAAGGGTACCAGAAACATCACTTGGGCGATGACCCAGTGCCACAGATCCTGGGCTTCCTTGGATAGTGCTGGCGATCTGGTGCCTCCCTGCTTCCGGATGTAGAACATTGTGGTGGTGTTGTCGGTGAAGATCCTTATCACCTTGCCCTTGAGGGACGGAAGGAACGACCTGAGGGCCCAGAACACAGCTCGGAGCTCCAGGACATTGATGTGTAGCAAGCTCTCCTCTGGGAGCCAAAAGCCTCTTGCGTGGAGATCTCCAGTGTGCGCTCCTCATCCCTCCAGGGAGTCGTCCGTCGTCACAGTTTCCTGATGTGCCGGGGTCTGGAAGTCCAGACCCGCCGCCAGATGCGCAGGTGTGCCCCACCACCGGATCGCTTGGCGGAAGGTCTTGTTGAGTGGGATCCCGTCTTCAAAGCTGCCTGCCGCTTGCATCCAACGGGCATCGAGGAACTCCTGCAGTGGACGCATCCGAAGCCTGCACAGGCGCACGAGGTAGATGCACGAGGACATCATGCCGAGCAGGGACTTGATGGACCTCATCCTGGCCACGTCCAAGGCCGACAGCCATTGCACCTTGCCTAGGATGGCCTTCGTCCTTTCCTCCGACGGAGAAGCCAATCGCGCCACTGTGTTGAGCCTGGCTCCCAGGAACAGGGTGACTTGCGACGGTACCAAGTGGGATTTCGCAAAGTTGAACGAGAATCCCAGATCCATGAGCAGCTGAACAGTCTTCGCTGTGTGAATGACAGCAAGTTCTCTTGACCTTGCTCGGATGAGCCAAACGTCCAGGTAGGGGTAGATGTGGATCCCCTGTAGGCGCAGCCGCGCCGCTACTGGAGCTAGGCACTTGGTGAACACCCTGGGCGCCGACTTCAATCCGAAGGGAAGGGCCTTGAACTGGTAGTGCCGCCCTTGGACCATGAATCGCAGGAACCATCGAAATCCTTTTAGAATGGGGATGTGAAAGTAGGCATCCTCCAATCCAGTGACGATAGGAAGTCGCCTTCCTCCAGCTGTCCCAGCACGTGCTGGAGGGTGACCATCCGGAACTTCTGGGACTTGATGTACATGTTTAGACGACGAAGGTCCAGGATGGGTCGCCAACCGCCGGTCTTTTTCCTTACGAGGAAGTATCGCAAGTACATTCCAGAGCCCCGGAGCCTCTTTGGAATGAGTGCGATGGCTCCCTTTTTTAGCATCGCTCGTACCTCCAGTAGCAGTTGAGGGATGTGGTTTTCTGTCCTGGCCACAGGTGCGATGCAGGGACACTTCTTTAGAAATTCCAGAGTGTGCCCGCGGGCCAGGGCATCCAGCACCCAAAGGTCGGTGGAGATGGACTCCAACACGCTGATGAATTTCGCCAGCCGGCCTCCCGCCGGGGTGCTCAGGTGGCGGCCCGACACCACGGCCGGTTCAGTTCTGCTTGGCCGCAGCCTTGCTGCCTTGGCCTCCTTGGCGACAACGAGATCCACCTGTCTTGCCGGATCCTCTGTAGGCTTCCAGCGATGAGGATTGGGCCGCCTGGCGCTACGACGAGGAGCCGCCGCTGAACCCTTTAGAGGCACCCTGCTTGCCTCCTGAGTTTCGAAAGGGCGGCCGTCGCTGTTGACGAACACCCACGGCCCGGGGCGCCTCCGTAACCGCCTTGATGGCCTGCAGTGACTCATCCACTGTCTTGCCAAACAGGTTGTTCCCGTCGAAGGGCATGTCCAGAACCCTGGTCTGAACGTCCTGGCGGAAATCGGTTGCCTTGAGCCAACCACGCTGACGAAGGTAAACGCTTTTGCACATCTGTCGAAAACCAGTGTCAGCAATGTCCGTGGCCACCGTAATGGCGTGGTCCGAAGCCACCTCACCTTCCATAGGATCTCCAGGGCCTCAGCCCTCTTGTTGTCCGTGAGGAAGTCCAGCAGGGGAGAGATCTTAAACCACAGCTCACTGTCGTATCGTGCCACAATCGCGAGGGCGTTGGCCGCTTTGAACGTCGTCGCCGCAGACGAGATGACCCGCCGTCCCATGGCGTCCAGTGTCTTCCCATCACCGTCCGGCGGGAAAGTCGAAGTTGAAGCCGTCGCCCCTGCCGCTTTCTTCTTGGCCGCCGTAGAGATGACCAAATCCGGGGACGGCTGTGCCCTAAGGCACATGGGGGCGGAGTCCGGGACCCGGTACTTCTTCTCGTAGCGGTCCCTCTTAGCAGGAGCTGTTGACGGGTTCTCCAGGAGCGTCAGCCCCTCATCCCAGATGTCGTCCAGTAATTGAACTGGGAGGACTGTCTTCCTCTTGGCCTCATGCCGTTGGTAGAGGAAACCTTCCTTCTTCTGTTCTTCGGGGCAGAGCTGGAAGAGCTCGGATGCCCTGGCGATAATGCGTGGAAGGAGCCAATTTCGTCGGGCGAGGAGGTCCGAGGGGGTGGTGATGGAAGGTCCATTCCGTCGTCACCACCGTCGTCATTCGTCCCTGTCGTCGCCGTCTCCATTCCCATTTCATCCCTCGGAACAGGGGAAGGAGATGAAGGCTGTGAAGGCTGGAATGGAGGGGGGGGGGGGTGAGTTCTCCTCCGCTTGCTTGGAGGGCTACCCGACAGTCCAGGCTCCGCTGGATTGTCCGCTGGGGGTAAGGGCAACCTTGTACTTATCTGCGTACACAAGGCCTGAATCGCCATCAAGATTGCTCCTGAGTTGTCTTGTGGCATAGGCACTGCTGCAACGGACAGTTGGGGGGTAGGCTCTGTCACCTCCACAGCTCGTGGCTCCTCGTCGGCACTGCCGTCGCTTTCTTCGTCTGCCTCATCGGGATCCTTCCCATGGGACCGGACCTCCTCGAACTTCTTGTTCAGGATCTTCGCGACGCCAGCCAGCTCCTCTTTAGAGGTGGTATCTGTGTCTGTAATGGCCACCGGCCCACCCCCCCCTCTTTTTCTGCCCGGGGTTTCACGGTGGTCTTATCGATGGGATGAAAAGAGGATTCCCTCCGCGGTGGCAGGGAAACTCTGGGCCCAGAGGTCGCCTCCACTGGGGTAGCCTCTGCAGGCTTCTCCAGGGCCGCCACGACTCCCTCAATCGAGGCCTAAACCGGGTGAATCAGGGAATTTGCGACTTTGGGCGCGCCTGAGGCCTTCACCTTGGGGGGAGGGTCACCGCCTCGCTCCCCCTCGGCTGTCTCCCTGGGATAAATAGTAGATCAAGGTTAGAAGAGTCTGAGCTGCAATAGCTTGCCAGCTCGTATTTACTTATTTGCATTTATAAAGCGCACACACAGCCCAGGCGCATTGAGGCGGTGTTATAAGAATACATCTTAGTTGCATCACATATGTGGGTGGATTAGGTTACATTAGCCCGTAATAACATGTATTTTTAAAAGTTATTTAGGCGAGTGGCCTGGTTACAATCACCATTCATTGGTTAGATAAGCGTGAGAGGTTCCCTCATTGCAGTGTACAGGCTTGGTTACATTTTTTTACATGGGTAGGAAGCAGCAAGGTTACATTAGATCTTCGTCATACAAAATACATTTTTAGACAATCTGGTTTTGATGGCCTTACGGAAGGCAAGAAGAGAGGGTTCCATTCTGATGGAATAAGGCAGTGAGTTCCAGTGCTTAGAGGAAATGAATGGGAAGCTAGCGCCACCACCTCTTGCACGTTTAATTCTCGGGACCGGCAGTAGGTTGGCATATGGTGTTCTGATGGCTCTTGCAGCTGGAGGCAGGAGGACTCTGTGAGATAGGTAAGGAGGTGCGGTGTGGTGGATGCATTTATGCGTGATGGCAAGTGTCTTGAACACGATGCGCTGGCGGACAGGCCGCCAATGTGCTTGTTGTCTGGCTACAGAAATATGTTCCCTGTTGGAGATACCCAGTGCTGCGCAGAGGGTATTATTCTGAATGGTTTGTAATTTGTCTAGGTTTTTTGCTGATGTATTCTCCTCCAGGTTGAGCCATCGTTTGGCCCACCCTATCTCCGCTGCCATATAATATGTCTGCCAGTCTGGGAGTGCCAGTGCAGTCTGGGAGTGCTAGTACTATATCCAGCTTGGCAGCCTGTAGGGTGTCTTTATTTATTAGCAAAAGGCAAAAGTCTGCTTCTTGAAGGTGCATGTATCACACTATTTTACTTGGTTGACCAAGGGTTAATATGGGTGATCGTTTATAAAGTCTGGACATGAGTCCTGTGAGCACCCAACAAACACACATACATACATACAAATGCAGACACATTCTATTATGATTGTCTAATCCAACAGAACTGTGACATTCCCTCAGGGTCCCAGGGAATGTCCAGGCGCAGCGGCATAGCCTTTGATTTGTCCCAGTTGAGTTAGTATAGCAGAGATGTAAGGAAGGGATCTATGCAATGACAGATATATATCTCTTGGCGTAAAGCAAGATTCTGGGTTCTTCTGGGCCCTTAACCATGCCAGGCCATCTGCGTCACTTTTCAACTTGGCAGATAGTGGTTTGATCGCCAAGGTGTACATTAAGGGTCCTGCAGCCTTCCACAAGTTCAGTCCCTGAATAGCCTTGGAGCACATCCTCGAATGTGATATATGTGCCAGTCATGCGGAGAAGCATAAAGATCCTGATAAAACTCAGCAAACCTTTCGTTAATGGCTAAGTCCCCTGTGGGCAGCCTCCCATCTATACCTTGAATAGCTGTGATTAGTTGACCGCACTGTTTCCCCTTCAGGGCGAGAGCGAGCATGCCAAAGGGTCTATCTATGGATGCATAGAGGTCAAGTGCCCACTTAAAAAAAGACTTCTGGGTTTTAAGGGTGGAAACATGCATGATTTCAGAGCACAGCTTGAGTATCTGTGTGTATACCTGCGGGTCTCTATCTGCTTTATGTATACGTTCTGCCACGGTTAGCTCTGACATCAATTGGGATTCCTTCTCTGCCCAAGCTTTCTTCTTTTGTGCCCACTGAGATATAAATTGCATACGCCGTGAAGGGATCCCAGCAGCGGAGTGTGTTAAAGCCTTCAATTAGATTGTCTTGCCGGAACCTACCCACACCCTGTGTTAGCACGTCTACCATATCAGGGTATTGTAGTGCAATAAGGTTCATCCTCCATGAGGGCATTTTGACTGGCGTGTCCGTGGGGTTGATGCACATAAGAACTGGGGCATGGTCCGACAGTGTCATAGGGGGGATTGAACAAGAGCCAACCATGTACACCATGGTGCATGGAAGCAGCCAATAATCAAGCCGAGAATAACACAGATGGTGGTTAGAGTAGAATGTATAGTCTTTAGTACTTTCGCTGCAGATGTCTCCAAATGTCTAATAATCTAAGATCTGTCAAAAGTGACTGGAGTGTTCAAGCCTCTCTCAGGTGGGGCCAATCTGTGGCTGCGCAGGGTTGTAATGCCACATTAACATCCCCCGTTCCACATCAGCATCAATCAACCCATAAACGGTGCACAGGTGGCAAACAAATGCGTGAAGAACCCAGGATTGTCGGTCGTGGAACCATAGATGTTTATGAGGGTAATGTGTTGATTGTGCCATTGCACCTGTTGTAAGGAAAGCATGGTGGCAACAGTAAAGACAGACACAAGTGATCACAGTTTAAGGGTGTTAATTAAACGGTATATGCAGGTTGAAACCTGCTTAATCTAAACCTAAATCTAACATGGGAGCAAGCTACGACCATTAAATAATAATAAAGCAGTCCTAGTGGCATCTTGTCAAATAAAAGAGCCTATACTAAGAAAAACCTATTGCCAATCTTTACAGCTAAATAAAAAAAAGAGTGTGGGATAGGATGCACAAATAATAAGTCAGGATGTAGTAGCCGCAGGTCTCCCTTCCCCACGTTCTGAGCATGGGACAAGGCGGGACTCCTGAGCAAAGCATACGCTCGAGCTTTCCCAGCACGGGAAGACAGTTCGGCTTCTCACGTATCAGGACCTCTGGTGATTAAGTCTCTTTACTAGAAAAATTCTCTTGACTCCGAGGAGCTGATGTGTTCAAAATAATAAACAAAAAGTTCCTTTCCGTATGCATGTTGGGTAATGACTTTCACCCCTGGGTCCCCCTCTTCC
Organism: Ambystoma mexicanum; assembly: GCF_040938575.1. Classification (NCBI taxonomy): domain Eukaryota; kingdom Metazoa; phylum Chordata; class Amphibia; order Caudata; family Ambystomatidae; genus Ambystoma; species Ambystoma mexicanum. The sequence goes on from NC_090922.1 coordinate 343,523,609, forward strand.
AGCTCAGATCCACAAAAGGTTCTTAGCGATAACAGGACATTCGGTGGTTAGATCTCTTGCTTCAGAGGGCCTGGTATGTTCAAAATTATAAACAAAAGTTCCAAAGTTCCTTTCTGATAGTACTTGGGTGATGATTCTTCACCCCTGGGTCCCCCTCTTTTCCGGGCTCAGACCCCTCCCGAATATCAACTTCCCTCCGTCGGGTTCACTCTGGCTTGTATTCAAAAGATTTCTCTGTTGCATTCACGTGTCGGTGGTGGCTTTTCACCCCTGGATCCCCTTCTTCCAGGCTCAGACCCTTCTCGAATAGTAGCCTCCCTCTGTTGGGTTCACTACGACTTTTCCTCAAAACAATATCACTTGTGGCATTCACAGGTCTTAATGTCATTTTAAACCGTTCACTGTGGACATCCCTCTGCCGGGTTCACTCTTGTCAAGGCACTGTGCATTGGGACTTTAGGCTTCGCCCCTTTGCATCAGCATCCCTCCGATGAGCTCACTCTTGCCAATCACACAGTTCTTTCTCCTTTCTCACTATGCAGGATTAATTTCCCTTAGCTTTTCAATTACGTGCAGGTCAAAGACTTTCGACTGTACATGGGGTTTTGCTAGACCCCTGTTTGACCACTTTAACCTTTTCCTTCCGGGTCTCCTAGGGCCTTCTGGTATCAGAAGTTTTAATAAACATGGGATCAACCAGAGTCTCGAATGAGCACCCACGTGGTGCCGGACCCCTCTGCAGCTGGTTTTCCTTTAATCTTTACTAGTTATTTACCGCTTGTCTTTTCTTGTATCTGGAGTCAAGGCCGGTACCACGGTAGCAAGCGTCTCTCCCTGTTCTGGTTATCAGTGTAGGTGAGCTCTGTGTACCGTTGACATCTGCTGCAACACACGCTGGCTATTGTCCAGGGTCTTACGATTCTTTTCATGGAGGCTTCGCGGGCCAGGGTCGGAAAGGCCGAGGTTGCTTCTCGCCTTGTCACCATTTTGGTTCTCGCCACCTTTCTCCTTGTCTTGAACTGCTGTGCTTGGATAGCTGTCTCGTTGTGTACTCTTGTGCTCCAACTTTTATCCCTGTGGGGAAGGGAAAGGGTTGTCAGATGTCTGTGATTCTGGTCAATTGCCTGACTTTGCGTGACCCTTGTGTTGGGATATGTTAGGTAAACGGCTCTAGTGTTAGTCAGTTATCTTTAGTGGTGTGCAAAAGTGTTTGTGTCGGAAAAGGGGGAGGGGTAGAGTGTCTGAGTATCCTACGTAGTAGGATGGGGAAAAGGTGTTATAAGAAAGAGAACGCCCCCATCCAGATGATCCTCCCTCACTGATCCACCCACAAGAACTGGATACAATAGCGATGGCCATGTCCTGGCCACCTGGATGACAGATCCCCGGGGACCAGCAAGTGAGACACCTCTAGGTATCCCACACCATATAATTACAAAGCAGCCCTCTGTCAGCCTTTGTGGTGTGAATTGTCAGGGGGACCCGGTGATAAATAAGGATGGATCCCCCCTCTTGCCCTGAGCCAGAGAAGGAGCGGCCATCCAGACCCACCGTCTACACAGTTTTGCCGACTCATTGGCGTCCAGATGGGTCTCTTGTATGAATATGATTTCCCTGTGTAGGTTTCGCAGCATATTTAGTAAACACCTACACTTAATGGGGTGTCCTAGCCCATAGACATTAAGGGATATCCATGTGAGTGAGGTTAGCTGTCTTTTTCAGTTGGTTGAGCATACCCAGGTCTCTGGCGATAAGCAAGTGGGCTTGTGTCAGTGTCATTCGTGCCCCCATACAGAACAAGCATGGCTCTGTGTGCGCAAGGACTTTGGTATATCTCGCCAAGTATCATTATCCCTCAAATCAAACCCCCCCACTCCGCTCCCAAGCAACAAAACAGCAAAACACTGGAGCCCCATAACCAGACACCAATACAACTTCTAGGGTAGAATAGAACCAATGCAGGAGTAAGGCAAGCAGTGTCACATCACCACCGCTCCCAGCCCTGCATCTTCGACCCTCCAACTAGGGGTGCCGGTTTTGCTGCCTGAAAAACGCATAATATATAACTAAGGAGGGGCCACAAATGACCTTCGAGTGACGATCTCCATACGGCTTCCGTTCCCATCATCCTGTTCACACAGTGATGGCCAGCAGCACCCAGACATCCCGACTAGGCTTAAGTCTCTTGTATCGTCCCAGTGTCGACGGTGTGCTTGCTCCATGTCGCAGTCGTGACTACACGTTTGGGTGCTCCCCAGGTCCAAAGCAAGACCGTGTGATATGCACCGAGTGCATGCAGTTCGTCCTGTGCATTTTCAATCTGTGGGTTCATCTTTGCGTCGATTCAAGCCACGTGGTTTTCTGCCCCCCTTCTTCCATCCATCTGTCATTGTGCTCAAGGCTGTGGTTTGGCCTCCTCCCTTGTCCTGATCTTTCATCCACTGGAGTGAACTCTGAGGTGAGAATATCTCAAAGTTTTAAAACGCGGCATGCCTCCTCTGGGTCCTCGAACGAGTGCCACTGGCGATTAACCTGGATAGACCACACCACCGGAAACCTCAGATGTTTTTGCTCAGACCCCTTCAGCGCCTCAAAGAGCGGATTAAAAGCCTGCCTGCTATTAGAGACCTCTAGAGAGTAATCGCTGAATATGTGGACTGTGCTGTTTGCGAGTGTTATAGCCCACGCTTCCCCATATGCTTTATATATGGCCATCTTATGCTTGAAATTCAGCAGCCGCTTTGTGATTGTGCACAGGCGTTTGACAGGTAGTGGGATGGGGGCTATGTGGCACAAAACCCAAGGTGGGAACCTCAACAATCACTGGCACCTTGAGGTAAGAACATATAGTAAAACAAAACGTGGTGCCAGGGTAGCGAGAAAGGCTGGTGAAGGAAGGCAAATGACTATATGGTTCAAATCATTATTTTTATTTTATTTTAATTTGAATGTAAAAAATGATTAAACATTTTTAATCAATTATTTAAAACACATCCTAAACAACATGCATTCCCACATTCATTCAACAAATTAATTCCTAAAACATTTGAATTATTTTAAGATATTGAAAAAATTCCAATTAATTTCCATTATATTGCTAATAGTTGTTCATTCCAGACAAAATATCGACTATTGGTGCCCATAGATATGGATCTTCTTTATGAAACGGGCTTCCCAGTTGGTAAATAGTTTCGACTTGACAAATTGTGTATGTCTTCATCAGGATTGGATGAACATTAACAAATTTCTAAAAACAAACAGATAAACATGCAATTAAAGTATTGTTTAAAATATAGACTATTTTCTCCCTTCACTCAGTTTATCTCACAATTATATAGGACCAATGAGGTCTGTCTCTATACCCAAAAAATTCAGCCTTTAATCAGGGCCTTATAACCACAATTTCGATCCAAGTGATTGCAAAATGCCTAAATACAGCAAATGTGGAAGAAACTACCACATACCTATGCACATAGTTTCATTTCGCCATATTGACCCTTTAATGATTTGCGGGTCAATGGTTAAAAAAATGGGAACCACATAAAATTGGTTTCCTTATCATTAGCATTCATATATAGTGCCATCGCTCTCCCTCTCTTCTCACCCCAGCCTCCAACATGTCGTGATTCAGTTCAAAGTGCAAATTAAATCATACCTGCAAACCCAATTTGGTTTGCCTACTGGCTTAAACTCCAATAGCCTCTGGTATGCGTCTATGAAGCTAAAACTCCAGGCTAAAGCTATTCTGGAGAAAACACAAACAAAGACCTCAATGTGAATAACAGATGTAAACGCATCCACATAGGTCTCATAAGGCGCACAGAAGTAAAAAGTACCTTCATTCTGAAAGTTTTTCTTCCGCAAACTTGATCTCATTCATGCCAATTGAAATTGATCTCTAAGGGATGGAAAGAACACTATAAGTCCCTGTGTTGTAAATCAGGCTCTTTAAGTAGCTATCCTAATACTTAGGATTCACAACCATACGAAAGAAGCTGAGGAAGGATTTTCTAACCTAACGTGGTCTCCTCTAGCTATGCCAAGCTGCCTCCTGTATGCTGAAAATGCAGGACGCGGAATGTTTACAAACAATGGGAAGGAAGTATTAAGCTCCTCCTGAGTCGTGGCATGATTTCGCTCCTCTAGCAATTTACAAGAAACAAAACAGAGTGAGCTGACTTTTCTCACTTTTATAAATGTGACCTTCAAATATGCGAAACCATGGGGCCAAGAAAGCTTACCTTTCAATTTTAGTCCCGTACTCAACATCGGTAACGCAGGTAACGCAGGCGTCCGGAAAATGAAGACCGAGGGATTTAAGGAATACTCCGTCTTTCATTTCATTTCCGCCGTCCGTCTAGTAAACATCAACAAAGGACCAACGCCAAGAGGCAAAGGTCCGCCTAACGTGACGCTCAAGTTACTGCTCTTCGGAGTCCAAAGATAGAAAAAGGACTACCGCGGCAGAAAACTAGTGTGTGATAAAGAAATAATACATAATAACAAAAGAAGGGGCTTTCAGAATAGCCCAAAGGTCAAAGAATGAACACTCTCTAACGCGGCATCCCAGATAAATCTTAAAAGAAAAATAACACTTACACCCTGTGGCAAGCAGGGGAAATCGTACCTCATATAGCATGCAGGTACTACTGACACCAGAGAATAAAATAGAAAAATAAGAAAAATTAGCAAAATAGAAAAACTAAGGGAGCGCACAGGAAACAAAGTGAAATAGAGGATCAGTTCCATTCTTCCTGTTGGTTCAGACCCTTACTTAGACTGTTGGTGTGCTATATCCACCACTGTTCCTTCTGGGACAGACGTGCAGCAACATTGGCCACATCCGTGCCAAAAACTTTTTCAACAGCCCACCATTTTAGATCCTCTGGACTATGGTTTTGCTCCATGCAATGCATAGTCAAAGGGGTGTTTACCTGTCCCGTTCTAATTTTTGGATTTATGCTCACTTATACGCAATTTTACCGCTCTAGATGTCTTGCCAATGTAAGCCTTTTTACAAGGGCATATTATTGCGTATATAACATTGGAGCTGAGGCAGGTGGTGTGATACCTCAGCTTCCAGTCCCTTTCATGAATATTAATAATGGAAGTGGCGGAAGTACTGGAATAGTTAGAACAATTACCACAGGGGTAATGTCCCACAATCGGGGGCATAACCCAAGAGGCAGTGATGGTAGGTTGGCGGTCTTGTACTTGATTTCTACCCGCCTCAGACACCCAATTTTTAATATTCCTGCACCTTTGAAAGCTTAAATGGGTTTTGGTAATTCCAACATATTCAACTGAAGTAAGTGCCAGTTGTTAGATATAATCTTCTTGATTTTATTATGTTGTGTATTGTAAGTGAGGGCACAGACTAATTGGTCCTCTCCCAACTTTCTTTCTTTGCTGTCCTTTCTCAAAAGGACATCTCTGTGCTGGTATCGAGCTCGTTTTTGGAATGTTTTAGCAATTTTCTTGGGAAACCTCTCTCTGTCAATCTTTCCTCAATGGCCAAAGCTTGCTTGGTAAAGTCTTCAACTTTAGTACAATTTCTCTGGGCCCTTAAGAACTGTCCATAAGGGATATTCAATTTCAAGGACTGAGCATGGAAGCTCTGATGGTGCAGTATAGTGTTTCTGTCGGACTCCTTCCTGTAGAGGTCTACAGACAGTACATTTTTGTCCACTTTAATCAACAGGTCTAAAAATGCAATCTCCCTATTGCTAGTCTGAATGGTAAACGCTAAATTAGGATCTAAATTATTAATCCATTGAAAGAAGACATTATAGTCCCCTCTGGAACTATCCCAGATAATAAGTGTATCGTCGATATACCTCTTATAAAGTTTCAAGGCAGGTTTAAAGGGATTAGATTACTCAAAATCCCACATGTACAGGGTGGCATAATTGGGTGCAAAGAATGCCCCCATTGCCGTCCCCTTAATTTGCATATAGTACATGTTCTTGAACCTAAAGACATTTTTGGGAAGTGCAATTTCCAATAGTTCTACCAAAAGTCACTAGGGACTGAGGTGGTATCTGTCCTAGTTTGCAGGAATCTGTTCATGATACCCAAAGAATCTGCCTGAGGAATGTTGGAATATAAAGACTCCACATCTAACGTAATGAGTAAATCATGATCACTATTAAAAGGAAAGGACTCGACCATTCGGATGACATCTGTGGAGTCTGACAAATAGGTTGGAGTATTGTTGGCCAGCGGTTTCAGAAAAAAGTCTAAATATTGACCAACCGGTTCCAAAATGGAACCGCTCAAAGAAACAATCGGTCGACCCGGTGGTGCACTCATGCTTTTATGTATTTTAGGCAGCATGTAAATTAAAGGGGTCCTGGTATTGCTGGGGACGAGAAAACAAAATTCTTTTTGAGTGATAATTTCCCTTCACAAAGCATGTTTCCCCAGCCTTTCAATTTCTTTTAAAATACTCTGGGAGGGGTCTCCTTATAATTTGACATATACTTCCCGATTGTTAAGCTGTCTCATAACTTTGAGATCGTATTTGAAGGCATGCCAAACTACAACTCCTCCTCCCTTGTCGGCTTTTTTGATCACAACCGATCTATTCGATTGTAGGTTCTTTAACCCTGCCCAATCTTCTTTAGTAAAGTTAAAACATTTTTTGTCAGGTTTTGTTTTGTCTTTGCTCTCATAAATGACATTGAAGTCTCGAAGCACTGCCTTTTCGAATGTGGCTGTCTCTTTAGATATCATGTTCAAAGAGGGAGTAAAATTAGATGGAGGTTTAAACGGTGTGTTGGCCATAGTCCCAGCAGAGGCCTTCTGTGCATTGCCAAAAAAATCTTTTGAGTCGAATTTTACAAAAAAAACTTCTTAATTCTGTTTCTACATCCATTTTGCTTGGATCCTTCATGGGAATAAAGGAGAAATCTTTTTCTAGTATAGAAACTTCTTTAGATGTCAGTATCTTTTCAGACAAGTTATAGACAGCTCAAGGGGAGCTTATCTTCTGTAAGCCCTCCTCCTTGTCTCGAACCCTAATGGGGGTGGGCCTATGTGTTGTGGAGGAAAAGGAAGTTCCTGAGGTGGATAAAGTTGCATCTGCCCAGTGGGGGGAAAACCTTGTGGGTAGAAATAAGGTGGATATTGGAAGAACATATTTTGTCTCCCTCGTCTCCCTCCTCTTTGGGACCCTCTGTTCCTTTGTCTGTAATTTTGTTGGTTGCCACTCCTACTTTTTTGATAACCATCTCCTTCGTCGGATGAAGTATCTGAAAAGGTGACCTATTTGCGAAAAGGTGCCCCTGCTATATTATTGTCTGGATCTCTCCAATTTGCCGGGCCCTGATAGTCCGCATTTAGGTAAGGATACGCCGTTTCTTTAGAAAAGTTTTTAACATCCTTAATAAGCTTTTCCATTTTTTTTGGCAGTAGTAATTTTAATGAAATCAGTCACTTGGTTTCCAATGGTTTCTATTTTCTCTTAAAGGCCAATTCTGCTTTTTGGATCTCTTCTCCAACAGCCATGCTTTTTTTCGAAGCTGTATTTATAGTGAGGAGCATCCAGTCTCTGCTGCACTTTGTACCTATACCGGAAAAGGCATTTTTATATTCTACATCGTCCACAAAGAGACAGGGTTTGTTGCGGACGAGTAATCCCATAGGGATAATATTCCTCTTTAAGTACTCAGTTAAAAGATGACTTTGCATTTCTGTTCTGAACTTCTTTTTCTTGAGTCGTAATATACTATCGCTCGTAATGTTCAGATAGTCCCCCGTCACATTGTCTAACTGTAATTTGTCGAAGAAATAAGGAATCTTAACGATCTCCGCTAACTGTTCTTCACTAAAAAAAACTGAATCTGAGGTCGACATGGTAGGGCAAAGGTGCAAAACACGACAGGGAGCCGAATGAGCAACCAAAAATAGTGAACTCAAAGGAGTAAGTAAAGACACTTTCCATGGGGGCTACGTGGACCATTTCAATGGTATAGGAGCAAGGGCTGTCAAGGTGCAGTTTCTCCTGCAGGAGGCCATATACATAGCCTTCTAGGTTGTTACCCTCAGTGTTCTCAGACAGAGGTTACTGTGCCTTGACCTGTTCGCTTGGTCGTCCAGCTTGGCCCCCAGCCATTGCACCTCTCTGATTCGTCCATCCAAGTATGCATTAGATGTGTGATAGTTGCCCTCAAGCAGGTTTATACGCTGTTCATTGTCGGCAATTCTATTGTCCTGGGCTTTCATTTGGGAGGTTACATCCTGAATCTCCTTCTTGATGTCTTGGATGGTGGCATTGGTCTCTTGGGTTCATTGGCCAATGAGCTTCATTTCATCCAATATCGCCTGTATTTGCGTTCGTGTATCCATCTTTTGGGGATGTCTGGAGGATCTTCAGAGCGGATAAACAGCAGTGGGGATTCATAATAGTTGTGAAAACTGATGCAAACTCGCACAATTTAGTTAAAGTATGGGTCTTACAGTCCATAGCTTTTGTGTCATGACACTAGTGACCTATTTAAGTAGGTCTAATGGTTCTATTTGTATTGTAGTTTCGGATGAGTGGATGAATATATACACTACGGGATCTGCCACAAAAGTAATACACTCACCTTACGTAATTCTGAGTTGTTTTCAAGTGGGTTTGGTGTAGGGTGCACTTTGTATGTAGGTTATGTTATGTTATTTTGCATTTATAAAGCGCCTTATATACCATTGGTATGGTCTGAAGGTGCTGGTAGGTTGAATGCCCTTGAGAACCAAAGTTCAGATTAGTAGAGAGAGTCAAAGGTGCGTGTGATCACCGGGTATGTGTGCAGCTGGTGCGGTATTCGTGTAATAGCTGCTTCTTAGCGGTAGGTGTGGTGGTTGAGAGATCAGGAGTATGTGTTCGTTCTGGCAGGATTTATCCAGACCGAATGTGGCTGCGTTAGGCCTGAGGAGAACGCCTGGCTGGGGGGTGTGTAACCAGCAGTGTTTACTTAGAATGATGGGGACTGTGCGGTGGATATTGGTATGAGAACAGTTATACCAAATGGTGTCATAGTATCTCTGTGTTCTAGTTGAGTGGTGGTGTAAAGGAGAGAGTAAGCGTGGTGGTGTGATATGATGGGTTATATGCTCTTTCAAATGTTCTCTGCATTCCAAACCATACTATATATGTCACGCAATTCTATGCGCTCCAGTCCGTTCCATGCACTCCTATCCACTCCATGCACCCCAGTCTACTCCACACACTCCGGTCCGCTCGACGCACTCATGTACTCCAGTCTGCCCTGCGTGTTCCAGTCTGCCCCACGTACTCCAGTCTGCCCCACGCATTCCAGTCTGCCTCACGCATGCACTCCTGTCTGTCCCACGCATGCACTCCTGTCTGCCCCATGCATGCACTCCTGTCTGCCCCATGCATGCACTCCTGTCTGCCCCATGCATGCACTCCTGTCAGCCCCATGCATGCATTCCTTTCCGCCACACGCACTCCTGTCCGTCATACACACTCCTGTCCGTCATACGCACCACACGCATTCAAATGCGCTCTATTTACTCCGATCCTTTTCGTGTATTCTAATTTGCTTTATACACTCCATCCACATATTTCACCCGTACCATTCCGTGTATTCTAAGTTGTTTTATGTACTCGTCTACATATTTCGCGCGTAACATCTTACTTCATCCTTTCCATCCACCTATTTCACCCGTTTCATCCACTTACGTCACCCGTTTCATCCACATACGACACCCGATCCATCCATATATGGCACCCGATCCATCCACATTGTGATCAATTCCATACACATATATCATTTGTTCTATACATATAGACTCCATCTACATACTTCACTCGTTCCGTCCACTCTACGCATTCTACGTACTCAACCATTCTATGTACTCATCAGTACTGCAATCTGCGCTCGTTCGTTCGACACACTCATCCGCTCTACGCAACTCGTCGGCTCAATGCAACACGTCCGTTCCGCTCTAGGCACTCGTTCGCTCTAGGCACTCGTTCGCTCTAGGCACTCGTTCGCTTTATGCCCTCACACGCACTATGCATTCACCCGTTTTGCTCACTCACCCGCTCTGCGCATGCATCCCCTCTGCGCACGCATCCCCTCTGCGCACGCATCCCCTCTGCGCACGCATCCCCTCTGCGCACGCATCCCCTCTGCGCACTCATCCCCTCTGCGCACTCTGCGCACTCATCCCCTCTGCGCACTCTGCGCACTCATCCCCTCTGCGCACTCTGCGCACTCATCCCCTCTGCGCACTCATCCCCTCTACGCACTCATCCCCTCTACGTACCACTTTTTTCATATGCACTCATTTGCTCATATGCACTCGTCTGCTCTATATACTTGTCGGCTCTACCCACTAGTCTGTTCTATGCAGTCCTCCACTCTACACTTTCTTCCGCTCAGCTCATCCATCCCGCTCCGCTCATCCATCCGTTCCCCGCACTCATCCGTTCTATGCACTCATCAGTTCTGCATGCATTCCGCACTCATCTGTTCTACATGCTTATCCGTTCTAAGCACTCACCCGGTCTATGTAACTCATCCGCTCTAGGCATTTGTTCGCTTTATCCCCTTGCATGCACTACACCTTCATCCGCTCTACGCATTCACCCACCCTACACAATCACCTGCTCCCCGCACGCACCCGCTCGCCGAACTCACCAGCTCCCCGCGCGCATCTGCTCTCCACACTCACCGCTCCCCACATTCATCCGCTCCCCACATTCATCCGCTCCCCACATTCATCCGCTCCCCACACTCATCCGCTTTATGCAATCGTGCTTTCTACACATTCAACAGCAATATGCACCCATCAGCCTTATAAAGTCATTCGCTAATACGCAGTAATCCTGTTCTATATACTCGTCCACTCCATGCCCTCGTCCGCTCCATGCGCTCGTCCGCTCTCGTCCGCTCTATGCACTCGTCCGCTCTATGCAGTCGTCCGCTCTATGCACTCGCCAGGTCTGCACATTTATCTGCTCCAGCGATCTGCACACTCTCCCCACTTCCGTACTCATCCGCTATCCACACTCCTGCGCTCTACATACTCATCCGTTCTACACACTCATCCGGCTTACGCTCATCCGTTCTGCACATTCATCTGTTCTACGCAGTCCTGCGTTCTACTCGCTTCTCTGTTATTTACGCACTCATCCGCTCTACATGCTCGTCCGCTCTACACACCCATCCATTCTATACACTCATCCGATCTACGTACTCATTTGATTTACACACTTATTCGAACTATATAGTCATATGTTCTTCCACTCATGCATTCTTCCACTCAGCGCATTCATCTGTTCCACACGCTTCTTCCATTCTAACTATTTCATCCACACCATTCACTTCGTTCACTCCTCATGCATTATGTCCATTTCAGAAGTTTAAATCTCTTTACTGTTTCCATATGATTTATTCTTATTAACCACTTCACTGCTTTGATCTACTTTACTTGTTTAATTCTGTTTGTCCTTCTAGTTTATATTAGGGGTTATTAGCTGTCCATTTCTCGCATCAGTCGTTTGTTGGATTGGTGTCATTGAGATGCTGTTAGTCTGTTTCGGTTAGTTTGGTACGGGTTGGTTTTAGGGGAAGAGCAAGGTTTTCAGCAGTTTGCGGAAAGACGTTAAATCCTCACTTAGGCGGATGTGGGGTAGGAGTTCCACAGCGTGGGGGCTAAGGCTGAGAATGATGATCCGCCTAACCTGACTGAGTTTGTCTTAGGTATGACTAGGAGGCCGGCTGAGCTTGATCTTAGGGTGCGTGGGGGGTGATAGGGTTTTAGCTTGTCTTGAAGATATTGAGGTCCGGTTTTATGCAGTGCTCGATGAGAGATGCATAAGGTTTTGAAAGTCACCCTTCGGGCTACTGGAAGCCAGTGCAGCGTCTTAAGGGCTGGGGAGATGTGGTCTCTTGGGCCGAGCGCAAGTAGCATTTTGGCTGCCGCGTTTTGTGCCTTTTGGAGTTTATTCAGTTGGTACGCGTGGACTCCGAGGTATAGGGGATTTGCGTAGTCCAGACTTGATATAACGATTGATTGGACCGCGGAGAGTCTGTTGGGAAAGGAGAGATATGGAAAGATGTGCCTTAGGGTTTTAAGGTGGTAGTGGCAGGACTTTGAGACGTTGTTGACTTGGCGCGAGAGTGTTAGGTCAGAGTCAAGGGTGCATCCAAGATTTTTCACTGAGTTGGAGGGGGTTGTGAGTTGCCCATGGCGGGTGGTCAGGGTAGTGGGTGCGGAAGAAGTTCAGAGTTGCCACATACCATGATTTCCGTTTTGGAGGGGTTTAACAAGAGGTGGCTTTAGGTCATCCAGAGTTCTATGTCAAGGAAGCAGGAGGGCAGGTCAGGTCGGGAGTTGAGTTTTGAGTTCAGGAGTTTTAGAATTAGTTGAGTGTCGTCGGCGTAGTTGTAGCACAGGATGTTGTGTGAACGAATTATTGGTGGGAGGGTGATCAAGTAGAGATTGAACAGGAGGGCGGATAGGCATGCTCCTTGTGGGACTTCCGTGTCGACTGGTCAGGCTTGGGAGGTATAGGTGGAGAGTATCGTTATTTGGTACCTATCTTTGAGGAATGAAGCTATCCATTTAAGAGCGGTTCCACAAATTCCTAAGTAGTGGAGGCTGTCTAGGACAATTGAGTGATTGATAGTGTCAAAGGCGGCGGATAGGTCAAGAAGGATTAGTGTGGCGCATCCCGCGGAGTATGCTGTCATTTTAAGGTCATCTCAGATTGAGATTAGGGTGGTTTCAGTTCTGTGACAGGCTCTGAAACCTGATTGTGCGGGGTCTAGGAGATTGTTGGCTACGACAAAGGCATTTAGTTGGGAGTAGGTGGTTCGGTCAATGAGTTTGTCAAGGAACCTGGTGTTTGAGATGGGGTGGTAGTTTTTGGGCTCGAGAGGGTCGAGGGAAGGTTTTTTAATTAGAGGTTTGACATGAACCGTTTTCAATGCGTCAGGAAAGATACCAGAGGAAAGGGAGGCATTTATGATGGATCTTACGTGTTCTCCTGGTAGTTTGACTAGGTGATTTATTTTACTTTGGCATTTGGGTGTACATATACCTGTTGGTCATATGTTGGTAGTAGTTTATTACTGTTGGTAGTAGTTTATTACAGTTGGATTTTGTTTTTTGTTGTTGTATGGAGTGTCTTGTGACAGTTCTTTTGAAGTTTTGGTTTTCTAAACATCCTTCCATCTTTTTGAGGTGGAGCGGTCTTTGTATTATGGCCTTGAAGAACACTCTTTAGTCGGAACTAGCCTTTTATGAAGAGAAGGACATTTATAAGACATACCCACTGTTTGTAGCAGTGCTCTAGTTTATGCTACTTGTGAAGCATTGACTTCAAGTTTATATTTGTGATGCTTTGGCACTTTTTGGGCTTCTAGTTGGCCTTTAACACACAAGTTTGTACATATGTTTTTGGAGATGGTATATGAGGGGTAATACAAGACAACTGTGACCTTCAATGCAATTTTGTGCACATATATCACTGAAGATGTCATTAGAGCATTGATTATGCAATGAATAAGCTAGCCATTTCTTTCTTTAATTGCTTTTCCTAAAGTACATTGTTATTAATGGGTTCTGACGTTGTGTTACTGTTTAGTCGTGTATGTGTTTCAAATGTTATATAACAAGATATACCTATGTGTTTAGGTTTTTGACTAAATACGTGTACTGGTTTTTTAAAACAAATAAAATCTTTTTATATATGGTCCTGTGATTGAACACAGTGAATAAAATGTCAAATAAAGGTTATATATATGTGTAGTGTTCTAAGGTACATTTAGGTAAGGGTTAAACACACATGGCTGGCATGATCAGCATATAATTTACCTAACAGAGGCATGTGGAAGTCTACGTAGTAACAACGACCGGGGATATACGGCATTTTTGTTTGATTAATGGTCAAAGAAATTAGAAAATAAAAATCTTAGTGAGTGATTAAGTAGAATTTGTTCTTTGTAGCTTGATTTCCCTGCTCTCCTTTCTCATGTTAGTGTACCCTTGTGTTTGACAGACATTACAAGCATGCATAGCCACACATAGGGATTAAAAATTTCACCTGCATACAACAGATGCCTCCTAGCATTTGTTAAAACACTTTAGGCCAAGTCCATTTATTTCTCTGGAAGAAACTTGTGTAACATATCCAATCCTGAGGAATCGATGTGCAGCTGGCAAATGGCATTGCTTCTTATTGGCTGGCTATGCGACGATGTTAATATTTAGTTCCTTAGCTTTTGTCTGACATGTCTATAAAACCAATGATTCTTTAAGACCACTTCTCAAGGGGAAATGAAGTCAGAAACAGCAAATAATTCTGCTATGTCTACCAGGTGTAGCAATGCCACTCTCCCTTCTAATGATATGAAATCACAGCAATAAACTTGGAAATGGGGTGCAGGTAGAACAGTCATCACAAGTTCCATCCACTTCCACTATAGAGACCACCAGCAGATGATTGTCAGTGAAGGGCCTAGACGCGGAAAGTGAACTCTTTGAAGAAAAAGCAGGCGTTGCAGTGTATCCAATTAAGGGATGGAAAAGAGATTGGGTACCCTTAATGAATGACTTTTATGCACCGCATAAGCCCTGATGGATGCCTGCCTAACAATGGGGTGTGGTGAGAACATCATCACCCACATCCCAGGGGCACATATGCATTAAAGGGCATATATGTGTGCTATATCACAGTCCACTCACTTGCTCTGCAGCGGCGCGGCAGATGGGGCCAAGTGAAGTATGGGGTGTATTACCTGGTCAGCCAAACATGGTCTACATGTGAGGGCAGGTGACATTCACATGGTGCCAACCAGGGACATGATCCCTTTAAGGGGTACCACACAACACCTTGGAAGTAGAAGCCATATGGGAATCAAAGAAAGCAGGCTCTCCCCAAAGCACAGGGTTTTTGCTTCCACAAAAGCTGGCAACTTCGTGGCTGCCGTGGCTTCTCCTGCCCCTTTTTTACAGAATAGAGTAGCAGCTGTCCCATGGAGCCAGCAGTGTTTACAGACGTGTCCTCCTTTGTGTAGGTGCAGAAACCGCTCCTAAATCTAGTGAGAAAAAGAGGGGACCTGAACTAGGCCAAGGAATTCCAGAGGCAATCAGCTAGTCCTCACACAAGGCCTTCACATTGATGCAGTTGAGGACAGATAGGCAGGCTGGGTCCTCCCCGAAGGCAGGGCCAGAGGGTGACAACCAGAGAGAGGAGCACCCTATGAGAGGTGTGACAGGGTCGTGATCCTGTCAAATGGGGGTTGAGAGACCCTCGCAACCTGGGGCAGGAAGCTCATGAAAACAAAAGTCAGAACTAGCCCTACCCCAGATATATGAAGTGGATTTGGGAAGTCAACACTCCTCAGAAAGTCCCCGACCCATGTACCAAAAATGTCAACCCTGATATCATTCGTCATATTTCAATGCCTCCCAAAACAGTTGTTGGCCACGGTTCTCTCATTTGTATTTCAGAACCACAACTGCAAGAATCCCGGAGTGAGCAGTTAACAGGACCCAAACCGGAATTCACTCAAGAGAGAACCAACAGATGACTGCCCAGACTAAAGGCGAGCCTTCATCACTCCCAACAGCAAACAGAAACCTAGGAAACTAGAAAACCTACCCCAAATACAGAACAATTTACGTTTAAGCCCACAGCGCAAAAACAAACATGAGACATGGTCTGTAAAGCTATGCTGCAAAAGGGGGAAGGGCCTAAAGGGTTTTTAAAAGCCTCTCACCTGAATCCTGGAAGTAAGACAGACACAGATTGGTGCAAGATGTCATTTGAGCACTACAGCCAAAGGGAGGGGAAGAAAGGTACAGGCTTGCACTTTAAAAGCAGACAGCAGGAAAGGGAGAGTGTGGGCTTTATGGGTGAGGTCGCAGAAGGAGCTGTAGGGGGGCTGAGAGGCCAGGCGGTGGAAGGACAGTGGAGCAGTTTTGGAGAGTTGGTGGCAAAGCTTTGAAAATGTGAAGTATTTGAGAGAGTGATATCAGTGGTGTATAGCATAGTGTAAGTGTATTGTAGGATGTGGCTAGGACTGCATAGGTGAGAGAAAGGAAGATGGAGATAGTGTAGGAGAAGCAGTGGGGTAGTAGTTTGTGTGAGAGCAAGTGAGTGTTAGGCTACAGTGAGGTGATTGAAGAAGGATACAGAAGTGGAGTAGGAGGAGGACCAGAAGCCGGAACAGTAGTAGTGGCAGTGTGGGGAGAGTAATGGTAGGGTGGGGAAGGAAGGGTAGTAACTAGTGCAGAGAAGGTAGTGGAAGTAGTGGGAAGAGGGTAGTGGTAGAAGTGGGAGGAGTAGGAGTCATGTGGGAGGAGTGGTAGTAAGAGTGGGAGAAGGAGGAGATGTTTTAACATCAAGGGTGGAGGCAGGAGGAAGGAGAGGAACAGAGAGACTGAGGAGACAGAAGTGAGTAGGAGAGAACGTGGGTGGAGAGTGACTGAGGAGAGCAGGGGAATGAGCAAAGTAGGAAAGAGCTATGAAGGGCTAGAAGATCAAAATGGCACACACATATAGCACCCTTTTAGAATTAACGTTTTGGAAGGATGTCATTGACAGGACTGATTTGATTTATGGAAGAACCTTACAGAGATCCGCAGCAAACGTAATTTTATTATCACATAAATATAGATGTGTGCATGCTAGAAAACATACTTATTGGATAGATAGAGCCATGATGGTAGCAAATAATATAATTCTCAGAATTTGGAAAAAGAGGATAAAGCCTAATGTTGATGAGTGGTTGACAGAGTTGCATATTTTATCGCAGTATGATAAGGTTTAATTGGAAAATAAAGATAAAAAGGAGGAATACTTGAGGTTATGGGGACCTTTTTCGGCTCTTTATGATTGATGTGACAGTAGAGCTGTTCTGGTGGATATGTCATCTAGGTGGAAAGGGGGATAAGGTGGAGGTGAGTTTTTTTTTATTCTTCCCATTTGTGTTGTCTCTTGTGTTGTTTTGTGTATACCTGTCAGTTTGAATATTATATTTCACGGGATGAAGCTATTTTGATGGTTTGGAGGATATGTGATGCTTCAATTGTTCTGCAAATTAAGTTATGATGTTTTACTGTGAGACATTGTATACTTTATGTGCAGTTGTTAATTGTTTTTTTTTGCAAACTTAATAAAGTGTGTTTAAAAAAAAAGAATTAACTGTTGTTAGAGTAGGGCCAGTAAGCAAGTCCATTAGGGAGTTGGATAGCCTTCTTTCAGTGAGTCAACATTAGAAAAGGCAGGGGTTACAGATGCCTGGGTTGGGGCGGGTATCCCAGGAGAGGCGAGAGAGAGGTGTTGGCCCTAAGCGGCATGTCCCAACCCCCTTTTATCAGCCGGTACCTCAGATCAATGCAAACTGTATGTAATAAACCTGTAAAACTTTCTTGTGAGTCCATAAATTATTAGGGCCATCTGTCACGGAAGGACTAGCCAGACCCAAGTTCTTCCTAAGAACTGGAACCCAACCTCAGGGATGGGACATACCAACCAGACTCTTTACCTGTCACCTGAAGAGATAGTTAGGAAATCTAACATGTCGGGCAGGGTTTCTGAAGCCTTGTTCCAGCAGGTGCTAGAGACCCACCCAGAACAAGAATATTAGGACTTCCCCATAAGACGCATGCACACCAGAGTTTCCTTAACCAAGAGGGAGGCTAGAAGGCAGGGCTAGGATATGGAAGGCAGAAAAAGTACGCAAGGAAGCACTAACATAGCAGGAGCCAATGTCGGCGAGGGAGCCCAACCACCGTATTTCCACAGGAGGCCCCGCCTCTGCCCTCATGCAGTCAATGTGAGGGCTGGGTGGGGGGACAGGATGCTAGTGTATGGAAGGAGACACTCTGCCTGTCTGCGTGGAGGGCAGGAGTTGAAGGCTGAGTGAAGACAGAGCGCTGGCAGTACAAAGTTGGTTGGGAAACATATTTTTCAATGAAGTGGGTGTATTATACGTGCGTGCGTGTCGAATGTGTACGTATGCATATAAGTGTGCGTGCACATGAATGGTGTCTATGTATATATTGGTGTGAGTGTGTGTCTCGTTTGAATGAGAATGCAGTGAGTGTGTGGGAATGTTCTGGGTGAGTGTGCTTCCGAAGTGCAGTGTGAATGTTCTGAGCACATGTGAGGGAAGGTGCATGGGTATTAATGTGATTGTGTGTGTGCGAGTTGCTGGGGTAACCAGGATCGGCGGGCGGGGCGTTACACTGGAGCATTTTGGAGATTTTCTTAAAATCATGTGCCATGGCAGTTTTTTAGTAGCATTTATGGGAAAAGCCAGGAACTTCATTTGTTATTATGTGGCTAGACCAGCCTTCTGGTTCGGCCAGCCTAGCCATTGTTTAGAGCGGCATGACAATTTCTACTGGGCATCTAAGCATGATACGTGTTATTATGTTTCTAGACTGGATATCATTAAGCACAAAGCAAACATAAGTATGTTCTTATATGGGACTACTGGCATAAACTGGTTCATCCAACATGGAAATGTATGCGCACAGGCAGCATGAACATATTTATTATACTGGCATATATTGTGTGGAAAGACGTCTTTCAAATGTGTTGGAAAATGCTCCTGTGCACTGTTTGTGACCCGCATCTATTGGATTTTTTCATGAGTTCCCACAAACATTATTAGTTACTCACTGTAGTGACTAACGTACACTTAGTCCATAGTCCCCTTTCCTCCATACTGCATGGGAGTCCCTTCCAAGGGACGGGAGACGGAACCATTTTAACCAGAAAAAAACTTCTTCTCCTTTAAATTTAGAGGCGCGCGGGGGTGCGGCCCAGGGATCATGCGCTGCCCTGACTCCGCCCTCCGGCGCCATCTTCAGTCCCCAATGACGCATCGACAATAGATTTAACAATGCCTAATGACACCAATATTATTAGGGGGAGGCTGGTGGGAAGTATGGAAGAAAGGGGACTATGGGCTAAGAGTATGTTAGTCACTACAGTGAGTAACTTATAAGTACTCTTACGTCCCGTCCCCTTTCCTCCATACTGCATAGGCAATTACAACTGAATGTAGCCCCATGGTGGAGATGAGACCCTCCTTAAGCAAATAGGTTCCTGAGAACCGCTTGTATGAACGCAGCGTCAGATCTAGAGCCGGCATCCAAACAGTAATGCTTGCAGGAAGCCGAGGGAGTGGCCCAAGTGGCCACCCTGCTTATGACATGCCAAGGGACATGGTGCT